>NW_008805070.1:658725-1049793 GCF_000004825.1 Heterostelium album PN500 | reverse complement strand
GACAATCCAAATATAAGCGAGTTGCCAGAGTCTTTTTGTTATTTAGAAGATATCGATCTCACCGGCACAGCACTTACAACAGTACCAGATTGTTTCTATTGTAAATGGACCTTTTTTAAGAATAGATTTTCTGTTAAAATTCCAACTGATTTCGTTTGTGGTATGATAAGAGTCTATTAATTTAATAATTATATCTATTAATATCTTTTAAACAATAGTTCCGAGATTAGATAAAACTTTATTTGTTTACAATCCAATAAACCCAAATCCAATCAACATGCATATTTTTGGCAAGAATTTGGGTTGGGATAAAATTGCAAATCTGACAATGGTTACAGCAAATTCACATTTTATGTATGATTTCATAAATAAAATACAAACTGGATTAATTAATATTAATATTGTTTTCTTTTTTGTATTTTTTAGATATAATAATAATAATCAACTAAAGGATCATTCTCATTTTTTGTAAATACAACCAAACTTACATTCGAATGGGCCTATGATAGTATGTAATTTATTTTTCATTAATAATTGATAAGATTTACTAATTAGATTTTTTCTACAGTAAGTATTGTCAATGCTGCATTTGGTATTATTGAAGGAACATCGCTTCGAGTTGAAATCAATGGTACTTTCAATACTACAATGGACTATCTAGTTGTAATCAATGGTGTTTCATGTTCACCTGCAGACATATATCCAAATGTTTTGATTTGTACTTTAAGTTCTATACCTACAATCAGAAACCCTATAGTAACTGTAACAAATGAAATTCAATCTATTAATACTACTTTAAAGATACAAAGTAATTATAATATATAATGATCAACAACAAAACCAAATTTTATTCTAACTTTACAATTCTATAGATATACCTATTGTTGTTTCAACATCAAAGCTTTACGAATCGGGAGGAAACTTAACCCTCTATGGGTACTTCCATGATAATATTATTCAGGCAAACGTTACTGTCAACAATGTAAATTGTACTATTACCAAGGCAAACTCTACTGTTATAGTATGCATTATTACAACCAATCTGACACCTGGTTTTGCAAATTTAAGTGTATTTACCAATAATATAGAGTTTATATCCTCTTATTTAGTTATATGTATGTATAAATAAATATTATAAATGAATGTTTATTTATTAATATTTTTTTTTTAAAAAAAAAACCAAAAAAGATCCTTTGGATATACCAAATAATTGTATTGTTGATAATTCTACTTGTAGTAGTAATGGTATTTGTATAAACAATAAGTGTGTTTGTAATAGTGGATTTGGTGGTTATTATTGTCAGTCTACATTGACACCAACTGTAATAATTCAACCAAATACAACATCACCCAACGTCAATGTAATTTCAAACAACACACAATTCCAATTCAATATCATTGCAATACAAGAGTTGGACGATCTCCGAGATGTCTTCAGTAGCTATCACTTCAATGTATCAAATTGGAACTATTCAAAGTCATCCGATATTGAAAAGGATAACTATAAATATGTTCTAAATGACTCGAGTGTACAGTTCAAGACAGAGGTCAATATAGATAACTTTAAGGTCTACAAGAATTTAACTTTTGCTGGTATTGAAACTATTTATCCTCCAAACTCTTTGAAGTTATCGATCACTATAAGTGGATGGTCATTCAACTCGAATCTAAATACACTGAGGGTGTTGTTTGCGACCGAGATGAAGTACCAAACAATCGAAGATAAGTGTCAATCGGAAATCAGAGACAAACAACAATTCGATCAACTTCATAACTTACAATACTTAACGATTACCAAGGATGGTGTCACCTATTTCGGAAGATTCTTGGATTATGTTTTATCAGATAACCGACCTGCCTACTCATTGAATGAGATCATCAGTAACTCGACAACCAACAGTACTCAATCGGTAACCATTGGAATCAACATGCCACAGAGCCAAACAACCATCATAGACCCTGATTTTTCTGTGCTAATTGATCCATCAAGTGAACCAACAGATTGCAAAGAAGATTCACCATCGTCATCTTCTAAATCAATGAAGTTAGTAGCAATCATCGTTCCTGTTGTCATTGTTGGTGTTGCTCTTATTGTCGGTATGGCCATATTCATTCACAGGCATAATAGATTTATCAGACAAGAAGAAAAAGTTCAAATTAAACTATCTAGATTGGATAATAAATAAATAAATGTTTAATTCAAATTAATATTAAGTTTAACTTTAATTAAAAAATAATTAAATTACAACAAGTTTTTGGGATTTTTTTGGTAAATTTTTGGAATAAAAAAAACAAAAAAAGGTTACAAAAAAAAAGATATTATTAATGTGAGTGTGAGAAATTTTAAAAAAAAGATCTTATTAATATCAAGTTATTGGATGAAGAAAGATTTAACTAAAAAGTTAACTTTATAAATGATCTCACAAATTTGTGGAGCTCCGATACATAAATAATCTCTACATTTGATTTTTAATCATTTTGATTTTATTCTTTATGTTAAAATGTCTTGTAATAAATATATTTGTATATTATTTGTATTTTTAAATTTTTATTTGTATAATTGTATTTTACAGGAACCTGATCGTAAGTTTTTTTTTTTTTTTTTTTTAAATAAAAAATATATATATTTAATTTATTTAAAAATAGTGAGTTCAATAAGATGGATTTCTATGCAATATCAACTTGGTTGGCCTTTAAATGAAACTGAATGCAGTAGAATATCGTCAACCCTAACATGTGTTTCAAATGGAAATGAAGAGAGCATTAGTCAAATGTAAATTTTTTTTATTCTATTATTTTACACTACTACACTAACAAAACAATAGATCAATGACCGATTATATACATACTCCAATTCCACAGGGAAAACCAATTAGTATTCCATATCTTAGCTTTCCAAATTTAATAGAAATCATACTAAGGACATCCAATCCAGTTGCAGACCCATCAGTTAATTTTTTTGAAAAGTTGAATTCGTATGACAATGCAAATATGAGGTTATTGTAGTAAGTGAACAAATATATTATTATTTTCATAAATTAATACTAATTTTATTATAGCGTGTATGATTTAAATGACCCTATAGTATTACCACCTAATTTTGGAACCTTCTTTCCAAACTTAAACATGATGTAAGTATTTTCTTTTAATTTAAATATTTTTCATTAATAACAAATCATTTTTTCAAGAATAATGTCAAGATGTAAATTTGGGTCTAATATACCACAAACAATATTCAATAAGAATATTATTTACTTCTCACAAATTGATTCTAGTTTTATAAGTGGGAACTTTCAAACTCTTTTTGATCCAAAACAAAAGTTTAACTCATTAAATCAATTGTAAGTAATTTTTTTTTTTTTAATACAAAGATGAGATTTAATAATCATTTTTATAGAATCTTAGTATATTCTGATTATAACCCAATGCCTATCACCCTTTTTAATTTGACCAAAGAGACTGTGCCAAATATTTTTACATTGTAATTATTTAATTTAATAATAACAAAAGAAATCTAAATTAATATTTGCTCTAGGTCACTCAGAGTATCTCAACCTGTAGAGATAGTAATTGATTTACCTAATTTAACTTTATTGTAAATATTGAAATCATAATATTAGTTTGAAAAATAATAATATTAATTTTTATATAGACGAGTGTTATCCACCCCTCTTTCATATCAAAAAGATAAATCGAATCTTACAATAATTAATTCACCTGAAATCCAGTTAATGTAAATAGTTTTGAATATCTTAAAGAAATGTATTTTACTAACCGTTACTATTACTATAGGTACATTGAAAACACTATTATAGAACCTAATGATTTTTCGATTTTCACTAAAATAGAAACACTGTAATTATTTTTTTATTAATTTACTACTAGACTAGACTTAAATGTTGATATTTTTTATAATATAGTACCCTACATAAAACAAACTTTATAAGCAATATTAAAAATGTTTCATTTTATGAAGAGTTTGATGTCCCTTCTAAAAGATTTCCTCCATTGGAATGGTTTGATTTGAATTCTAAGTCGTCAATGTAAATAATAAAGAAATTTACTCAAATTATTTTACTAACAATTCTATAGATCAATTGAAAACACAGGAATAGAAGGTACTATTATAGATTATCCTAGGATGGGTTTATTTCCGGATCCTTTTTATTTGAACGACATTAGGGGTATTAATGGAACTCTACCAGAGTCTTATTGCTATATCAAAAATATTTTGATATGGAACACCCCTGTTGAATCAATACCAGATTGTTTTTTTTGTTCTTGGAGTAGATTTCAGATGGTGTTTGATTTGACTATTCCTCCTAACTTCCAATGTAGTAAGTACTTGTTTGATAAGATTTTAAAGAAACTTTCTATTGATCAATATCCAAAATAGAGCCCACAATTGAAACAACTAAATTTGTATTTTCACCTAAAAACCCAAACCCTGTGAATATGACTATTATTGGAAAGAATCTTGGATGGGATCCAATTGATAATGTAACATTGGTCATACCTAATTCCAATTTTATGTAAGATTATTTTTCCGAACATTTATTATTAAAAAAATTTTTATTAATTATTTTTTATGTTAGATTTAATAATCAAAATCAATCTACTGGAACTTTTTCTTTTACTACTTATTCGAAAATATTAACTTTTAGTTGGTTCTTTGATGGTAAGAATTGATTTATTATGATATACCATAATAAATACTAATAATTTTATAGTTACTGAAATAAATACTGCATATGGTGGAATTAATGGAAGAGAATTTAGAGTTGATATAGTTGGCACTTTTAATGTATCAATGAATTATACAGTATCTGTGAATGGAATTGAATGTAAACTTTTTTTGAAAACAGACAATAGTCTAGCCTGTTCACTTCATAATTTTCCAACAACAAGATATCCATTATTGAATTTAACGAACGAAATTCAGTCTTTGACCGCAATATTACAAATTCAAGGTACTTTATATGTTATCCCCATTATTTAATATTTTATTTTTAACAATTTTTCATTCTTTAAAGACCTACCAGTTGTATCAGCCACTTCAAAACTTTATGAGGATGGTGGTGATTTATGGCTTTTTGGTTATTTCCAAAAAAATATAACACAGGTAGTAGTAACAGTGAATGGATTAAATTGTACTATCATTAATGTAAATGATACAAGTATACTTTGCAATATATCTGGAATTTTAAAAGTTGGATTTGCTGATCTCGTTGTTATAACAAACAATAGAATGTTTTCATCTAAATCTATTTTAATTATTTGTAAGTTGGATTAATTATTAGTTTGTCATAAAAATACTAATGTTTATTTTATGTTCATAAATAAGATGCTCACCAATCTCCAATTTTTTGTGATGATATTTGTAAAGCTAATGGAAAATGTGTTAATAATATCTGTGTATGTAACACTGGCTATGGTGGTATCAACTGTCAGTCCGAATTATATCCTGTTGTTGTACTCCAACCAAACTCAACATCCCCAAACATAAACGTCGTTTCAGACAACTCCCAATTTCAATTCAACATTGTGGCAATTGAAGAATTGGATGAGCTTAGAATGACCAGAAGGAGTTACCAAGTAAACCAAGCGAAATGGACCTATTCAACATCGCTTAGTAATGATATTGTTACCTATAATTATATTCTAAATGACAGCAATTCACAGTGTTATTTAGAAGTAAATATAGATAGCTTTAAAACTACCGAGGATATATCATTTGGTGGAAGGGTCATCACTTATCCCGCCAACTCTTTGAAGTTGTCAATTACAATTAGTGGCCGGTTATTCACCTCGAATTTAAATACACTAAGAGTACTCCTACAGACAGAGATGAAATACGATCAGTTGGAAGATAAATGTAAATCAGATATTCAAGAGAATCAACAATTCGATCAACTTCATAACTTACAGTACTTAACGATTACCAAGGATGGTGTCACCTATTTCGGAAGATTCTTGGATTATGTTTTGTCAGATAACCGACCTGCTTACTCGTTGAATGAGATCATCAGTAACTCGACAACCAACAGTACTCAATCAGTTATTATTGGAATCAACATGCCACAGAGTCAAACAACTATTATCGATCCTGATTTTTCTGTTCTGGTTGACCGATCCAGTGAACCAACCGATTGCAAAGAATCCACGTCATCATCAATGAAGTTGGTCGCTATCATCGTACCAGTTGTAGTAATCGTTGTTGCTGCTGTGACTGGTGCAACCATATACACAGTTAAAAATAGAAAATTCCGCAAACAAAATGTTAAAGTAGAAAAAAAACTATCAAAATTAAAAGTAAATGAATAATAAATATGTACTTATAAATGTTGTAAAAATAATTAAAAGGGGAATGGTTTTGGTTGTTGCGAATCGTCCGGGTCAGGCGTAAGGCAAGTCAACGTGACTCACCTCAGGAATGTTTTTGTTTCATCAGAATCACGATTGTGACCCTGAATCCACAGATTATTCGAAGTTAACTATGTCAACTTCTTGCCGGACGGCGGACGTTTACGATTACATGATAAAGACTTGTTATAAAGCATCAAAGTAAGACAATTTCTTTTATGAACCAAACTAAACCCAACAAAGGTAACCAATTCATTTCCTTTTAAGAAAGACTGAAATGCTTTGCAAATGGTTTAATGGGAGTTGGTGGTTGTGATTTGAAAAAAAATAATTATAATTTCTATTTTTCGATTCTTATAAAATTAGCAAGCAGTTGTTTGAACTAAATTAATTTTTTATTTTTGTTTTCAAAGTTTATGGTGTGTCAATAACCAAATAAAAAATTATTAAACTTTTACTAAATTAGGTATTAACGATCATGGTTAATTTGCAAATCTAATATATATATATTTTAATAAAAAATAAAAATAATAGCTTAATTATTAATTAATTGTGAAGCTATTAAATATAAATTATCACTTATGATTGTGAATAAAAACTAAACTAAAGAAATATTAACAATTGTGTGTTGACTTTTTTTGTGTGACCATCAAAACATAAAAAAAATGATCAATTTTTTTAAAATAATAAATTATTTTTTAAAATTAAAAAATATTTATTTTTATTTTGTTGTTTCTTATTATTTTTATATGTATCGATTGATTTAATATATTATATATATAAAGATCTACTACTACTTGACTAAGTTTAATCATTCATTGACATCCATCAACAACAACAAATCAAAAAAAAATAAAACAATATTAAAGATATAGAAAATGACATTGTATGAAGATAATAACTCATTTTTAAATGCGCTAACCAAGCTGTATCAATCAAAGAGAGCAAGCGGAAGTGTTTGGGTTACAGTAAAGAGATGTAGGTTTATTCATTCATTTTCAACCACCAAACATTACTATTTGATCAATATTTGTTTAATAGATGATAAGATTGATAGATTTTGTTAATCAATGCATCATAGTAGTCAATTCACTATTGATCAAATACCCAATAAGTATATTGTGATGATTAATACCTTATTTCAATTGAATTCACTCAATCTAGATATACCTGCAGATAAAAAAGGAGAAGACAAAGTACCAGAGCACGAAAAAGAACCAAAATGTTTAATTAGAGCCACAGATGGTTATAAAAAAAAGATTTCAACAGTAGTAGGTGTTGAGAGAAAGACTAGAATTAATTGATCAACGAATATGTGTGACTAACATTGTTTTATTACTTTTGACAGGTTTTAGCCAAAGATATAGTTTCATTTCAACAGAGTATCAGAAATGTACTTCTGATCAGCGCAGATAATTTAAAGAAAGAACCAAAAGAAAAGAAAGAGAAGAAACAACCCGCTGCCGTAAAAAGAGCAAATAATAAAGTGTAGATTCTATAACCTATTATATTATATATATTAAACCACCAAATTGAAACTAATTTTTTTTTTTTTAAATCTATTTAATGTTTGTTATATTTTATTTATACTGTTTTGATTTTGAAATTATTCTTTTGGTTTATTATAGTATAAGATATTGTTGTTGGGGTGTAGTGTTATGTTATTGTTGTTGTTATGATGATGATGATGATGATGATGTTTTGTAATGTTGTCTTTTGATTTATACAATTCTTTCAAGTTCCTTAGCATAGTGAATAGTTTGGTGAATGAGTTGGGTGGATGGGATTTCAATTTGTTGGGGACCAGAGTCAAAGAGAATCTTGTCACCATCTACCTTCCAACCTCTCTTTTTAATATATTCGCTCAATTGGTCTAGACTTGCAACTTGCAATACCTTTTGTGCTTCCTTCAATGTAAGATATTTAAATGATCTTTCAATACAATTAGCAATATCCTCTCTATTATATATATATATTAGTAAACTAATTTAAAAACGATATAAATTATAAATGATAATCATAACTAACTTACCTCATAGAATTTGAAAGTAAATCAATAAAGACAAGATAATGCTCCGATGGCACTTGTGATCTAGATGACAATACCTTTTGATAGCTACCCTCTGCAATGGATTTCTCGACCAACAATGGGAATCTGATTATTTGATAAAAGAAAATATTGAATGTAAATATTATATGTGTGTGTGGATGCTAAATGGATTACAGCTGTGGTATAGATAGTTAACATACTTGATGAATGGATTACTTAACATGTCGAATGGTATCAACTCTAACTCTGAGTGGAACTTTGGTGCATTTTGAGTTGCCAAACACTTCATCAAATGCAATCCAATGATGTTATATTGTAGTGCCGATGGTTGAATATATTTCTTGTAGTCCTGATAGAAAGTGGTCAACTGTGCATAGAATCTTTCGAATGCACTGATATCTCTAACCTTTACACTATATAATGCAGCTATTTCTAAAATATCTCCTATAAAAGTCGAATAAATAATTTAGTTGTTAAGTTTAGTTTTGTTTATTTTATTTTTGAACTAAACATTTAATTTATATTACTTACTTGCTAGTAAACATTCTTTCACTACTTTTTCACTGTGATCGGATTGTGTTGGTGAAGACAGATGAATCAAATCGATCTTTAGATGATTCAATAGTTCTTTGGCTTTATTAACATCTGGATTTGGTTGTTCAGCCAACTGTTTGAAATGAGTAAAGTTCTTTTGAACTTGTGTGATATCCATATTCGATTAATCTAAAATCTATTTATATATATAATATAAAAGTATGTGGGTGTAGTGTGTACAAATAAAAAGGGTAATAAAAAAAATGAAATATATATAATATAAAGTATTCTTTTTACAAATATAAAATTAATAATAATAATAAAAAAAAAGTGTAATTTTTTAAAAAGTGATCTTCAAATCAAAAAAAAAAAAAAAACACACAAATTTAAATTAAATTAAATTTTAAAAAAAATTAATGATCATTTTTTTTTTTTTTTTTGAATTAAATTAATAGTTTATTGATTATTAAAATTTGATTGATACGGATCCACTTATATGCCTACAGAATGTATCCTCTTCAAAGAATGGCTCGCATTTGTTGGATTCAATTGAATATTTGAAATTACCACAATCACAACCACCAAATGAATAGATAAAGCTTGAAAATGGTGACTCTCGGTGATACATCAAATTAAGTTCATCACCTATTTCTGGAATATCAATGGTATCGACTTGTTTGCTTTCAACATTGTATTTGGTGATTTGTTTTTTGGAATATTCGTTTGTGTAGAGGTTTCCATTGTCATCGTGACAAGCTGTGAATGGTTTACAGCCAATTATATGTGGTTTTAAAGTTTTTCTTGTCAAATCGATTTGAAATACCATATTGTTCTCTAATCCAACTATATACAATGAACCTTTGAAGATCATTAATGATAATACTTGACTGAATTTTCCATATTTGATTGTTGTAAATTTATGATATATCTCAAACTTCATCGTATTGATATTGAATCGATCGATCTCTTGTTTATCTCCCACCAAATAGATATGATCTTTACCATCATAACAAGCTGATAAATCACAACTAACATCGATTCCTACGATATCACCGATATGCTCAACTGATTTCGATTTGATTGAGAATTTCATCCATTTCTTTGGATCGTTATAACCACCGAATACATAGATATATTCACCAACTGCAACAATCGAACTGTATGTTCCACTAAAATCAAAGTCAATACTGAATTGTTCCACTGTATTATTATTTGATAGGTTGATGAGTGTTGCTGCTCCACTAAAAGAGGGTGTTGAAAAAATATATGATGTTGTGTTGTCTGTTAAAAGAGTAATTGATTGTTGTATGATTGAATCAAGTTGTTTAAAATCTGGTCGTTGTGTATACAATCTGCTTATAGTATTATCAGTGATTCTATCAGTTGCTGTTGGTTGGAATCTATCGTTGTATTTATAAATTGTATCCAATAATAATGATAATGAATCGTTATCATATTGTTCTAATTGCTCTTGAACTGATGGATGGTCATCGATCATCTGATTACTGAACAATGTTTGATTATTATCATCGATGAATGACTGTAATGTTGAACATGATGATATTGATTTCAATATTGATTCTAATGAATATTGCTCAGTTGTATTCTCTATTTTCATTTCATTTTTTACAACTTCTTTACTATTATAATTACTATTTTGTTTGATGTTATTAAAGTTATTATTTAAATCTATAATACTATTTAAATGTTTTAATTCATTGATATAATTATTGAGTTGATGTTCAATAATGTCTTTGGTGGCTATTATTGATTTCTTTAACTTGTATTCTTCCATTGCAATGTAATCATAAAGTTGTTTAAAATGTTGTGTGATTTCATTCTCTGTCAGTGTTAAACTCTCATATCTTGAAGTATCTGATTTCAATGTGTTCCAAATTGATTCTATTCTTTTTGAAAAATAAGAATGACAATCATCCTCATCATTATTATTATTATTATTATTAATATTATTATCATTATCATCATTATTATCTTTTTTTTATTTTTACTTCTATCTTTATTTTTCTTTTTATTTTTATTATCATTATCAACTATGCTATCTAGTTTTTGTTTTTTTAAAGTTGGTTGTTCATGTTTATCATCATTATTATCATTTTGCCGAGGGACATCAATACTACGTAGATTATCTAATGATTGTTTTATTTCTTTGATATGATCTAATTGATTGGCATGATCATTGTGATTCTTATTGTGTTTTGTAATGCACAATGCACACATTAACTGATTGCATTGATAACATATAAATCTATATGATTTCTGATGTCTAGAACAACTTGATGTCATTTTGGTAAATAATTTGATAGTTAGACGAATTTAAAATAAATAATATTATAGATTTCAGTCCAAAACTTCACAAAATATTTTTTTGTAAAATTTGAACTGAAAAGGGGGTGTCTGCTCTTTGTTATGCCAAAATTTTTGTCATATGACAAAAACACCCAGATTTTTATAGATTGTGGTCATTAGGATTTTTTGGACCAAAAAACGAACGATAACCATAATATGAATACAGTGGATCAAAAATGAAATAAAAGCACACAACTATCTTTTTAAATATTGTTAATATTCCATTCGTATTTTCCATAGAGTCTCTTTCTCGTTGTGTTAAAGATGGCAAGAAGGCGCTATAAATACGGAAGAATCTAGGAATTTTCTGTCCGACTGACATTAGAATGATTTTAAGGCTAGTAGTATTCCTAACATTACAAACCAAATATTTTTATAAAAAAAAAGATAAAAAAAACTAAATATATATATATTTACTATGATTTTGGCAGAGGAGTGCATTTGTTAATAACAATAGCATAAATACTTTGTTTTTATTGATTATTGGTGAAATGACCAAAAAATAGGATTTATGTGCGATGTCATCGATTCTAACAAATCACTTCTCAAAGCAATTTGCTTTGATCATGTGTAGTATCTGTTCTAGAAAGCTTAATCTCTTTCTGCGGTCACACGTTGACCGCATAATTGATTAAACTAATTTATCTAGAGGGACCGGAACACCATGGTATGGGCTTGCTCATATCGTTCTCAGTCATGTATTTGCACTGTATTTGTACACACAATATCTATAATGGTTTGTCCTTTTGTTGTTGTTGTTTCTGTTGTGAGGCAGCCAATTTCTGTTTCAAAAGTGCTTGTTTTTTGAGTAGTTCTATTTGTTTCAATCTACTTTGTTGCTGTTGTTGCTCTTTCTCTTTCGCGTCTTGATGTTTGGTACGATTCAACTTTGTAGCCTCTTGATCTTTGATCATCGATGCAATCTTCTTTTCTTTCGCCTCTGCTTCTTTTCTGTCGATCTCCTCTAGGTCGTCAGTTGATTGACTCTCCCATAGTCTTCTCATTCTTTCTCTCTCTATATCAGGATGATACATATCATCTGGTAACTTTTCATACTGCTGCTGTTGTCGATGTTGTTGTTTCTCTTTCTCTTGTTGTAACTCTTGTTCTTTCTCGTTATCAACGATCTTTTGATGAAAATCAATGCTATTATCTTCATTATTTATATTTAAAAAGTCAATCGGTTTCTCATGTTTACCTCCAACTATAAGAATAATTATAATAATAGATTAGCAACAACAATCATTATCGTTTATATCTTATAAATTCTCTAACCAAACTTACCTAATTGTTCATATATTTTTGCTTTCTCTTTTAATATTCTTTGTGCATTTTCATATGATAGTCTATCTTGTTCATCTTTGATGTCATCTAAATCCTTTTGATTTCTTTCATCTATACCTCTATTTGTTGATTTATCTTTATCATTATCTTTACCACTATCATTGTTATTACTGTTCCTATGTAGTATTGCTTTTAATGATTTATTAGGTCTCTCTGTATATGATTCATCTTTACTCAATGCATTTCTCTCTTCATTTAATACACTTGATTTCAATGCTACAATCTTAACAACATAATTGTATTAGTTTATATAACACTAACATCATCTATATTATTAAAAGAAAATAATACATACACTTGCATTTGAAACACCTTCAATATCTTTCTTTCTTTTCCACATAACTAGCTAACTAACTAACTAACTATAAAACAATAAAGTTAAACAATAAACCAATACAGTAGTTTTAATTTTTATTAAAGTTATAATTGGACAAATGATTTTATTAAAAAAAAACAATTTGTTTTTTTTTTTGTTTGTAATGTTTAAATTAATTTAATTAATCATAGTTGTCTAATTTCGAGAATAAAGATTGATAGGTTTGAGTTAAGAGTGGTGTGGCATCATCTATGTCTTCGATGTAGTTTGATTTCTTATCGTTCATGTTTGGTCCAATGGTGAGGAATATGGCATCGATGTTGAATTCCTTGGCAGCCTTTGACTGTTGATCCTTGATTGGCACTGCATAGATGTTACCGGCGGTACCAGGCTTTGGATATCGTTGTTTGACCTCGGCATCGAAAGTGGCCTCGCCAATGATATCGTAGAGCTGTTTGTTCTGTGGTGTTCGTTTCAGTCGCCATGTAGTCTCGCTAGCAACAAATCTACAGCCGACATTGAACTGCTCCACCGAAGTGGCACTATCACATTGTACAATCGAGAATCGTTCATCTCCAACACCTTTCGTTAGCTTCGTTGCAATGCTATCGTTATAAATCGATTTATCTATACACATTATCAGTTTAATATCATCTTCTTCCTTGTGAAATTCTAAATATGATTTTATTTCCTATAATTATTATTATTATTATTATTGTTGTAAATTTATATTAATAAAGATAGGGTTCTTCATTAATGAATCGATTTATAATACATACAGTAATTGCAATATCAGTTGCAATATCTACTTTAAAATTATAAACAAATGTAGAGATAAATGGGAAGTACAATGATCTTTGTTTGTTACTACTGACTTGCTTCTTCTTTTTATAGTTTGGTTTACCATTGTTACTACCATTGGTACTACCATTATTTGTTGCAGATGCAGTTGATGTTGATGGTGGTGATGTTGTTGTTGTTGTTGTTGTTGTTGCTGTGGTGGTGGAGGATGAGGTGGCGGTGGTAGTTGGCTTAGCAGTAGCAGATGTTGTGGAAGTAGTTGAACTTGCAGCACCATTTTTATCTTTACTATCATCTTTCTTGTTTGTTGCTGTGGTAGTTGTCGTTGTTGTTTTCTTTTCATCTTTGCTATCCTTTGTATCTTTCCATGGATGTGAGAATTCTTTAAAGTGCTCTTCATTCTATATATATTTTATTTGTGAAATTGAATAAATCATTATCAATACAATATCCAAAAATATAAAGTGTATTTAGTTTACTTATAAGCTACTAAGATATTTACCTTTCTATAACAACTTTTTCCATATGGACATTCTGGTAAACTTTTTTGTTTCTTTGTATTTGTATCTTTTTCATTAGTATCATCATCATTATTATCATCGATATCCTTTCTCTTGTTATTGCTACTAGTAGTGGTTGAAGCAGTGCTGCTACTTGTTTTTTTACTATAGTCAACAAATTCTGTATTAACTTCAATGACAACAGTGAAAGTCAACATTTCATAGAGCATTGAGAATGAATCACCGTCCTCCAACACATATTCTTCATCTTTTGTCATCTATATAGATTTAAATGTTTCTTATTAATAAACACACACTATGATTATAAATTATAAAATGATTCATACCTGTACGAAATAATCTTTATCATATTTCTTTAAATAAGATGGATTGATTCCATTCTATACATATATATATAATTGTAAAATTAGTTTTTGATTCTCATAATATGTTATAATAAGAGATTAATAATTAAAAACATACTGAAATTAAATAATAATTTGAGTGTTCATCTAATTTAATTAATATTTGTTTTCTTGAACATTTCTTTTCACTTATACCAAGTGATCCTCTACCAATTTCATATGTTCCTGTTGCTTTATAGGTATGATCGAGTAGATTCTCTGCTTTATTGATACTCTTTAAATGAATAAGATGTCTTGTTGGTACACTTAATGTTGCCATTTTATAAGTATATATATATAATTACAATATTCAATAATATGATAAATAATTTACATTGATCAAATGACTCAAAAAAAAAAGATCTTGAGGGGTGAGTTTAGCTCAAGTTCCATTTTAATTATGAGCAAAAAATTTTATCAGAAAAAGGCAATTTTTTTTTATTGCTATGAATCCT
Source organism: Heterostelium album PN500 (assembly GCF_000004825.1). NCBI lineage: Eukaryota > Evosea > Eumycetozoa > Acytosteliales > Acytosteliaceae > Heterostelium > Heterostelium album. The sequence continues at coordinate 1,034,659 of NW_008805070.1, read as the reverse complement.
AATACCCTCAAATCTGCAATCGATTGCAAATAAAATATTTGATTATTTAGAATTTAATTTTGTACATATTTATTTGTATTGTTAATATTATCATCAATGTAATTTTTGATTGTGATCTTCTCTTTAAAAAGAATAGCTATTATCATTATTATTATTATTATTTAGTTTCTTTTTTGTTTGAATATAATTTAATTGTCATCATTTAATCTCTTTTCAAGTTCATTCATTTGATTTGAAATTTCCTTTGGTAAACGATCACCGAATTGCGCAACGTACTTTTTCATGCTTTGAAGATCGTTCAACCACTCTTTCTTTTCGATGGTAAACAATTCACGCATGCTGTCCTTTGAGATATCCAAACCGTTCAGATCGAGTGAACCGTTCGATGGGATGTAACCGATTGGTGTGACCTCAGCACCCTCTTCACCTTTGGCAGCGCAACGCTCAAAGATCCACTTGAGAACACGTGAGTTCTCACCGAATCCTGGCCACAAGAATTTACCTTGCTTGTTCTTACGGAACCAGTTGACATAGAAGATCTTTGGCAAGTTCGATGTCTTGTTGGTGCGGTTCTCCATCGAGAGCCAGTGGTCAAAGTAGTCGGCCATATTGTAACCACAGAACGGAAGCATGGCGAATGGATCGTGACGCAATGCACCTAGGGTTCCCTCGGCGGCAGCGGTCAGTTCTGAAGCGGTGGAAGCACCCATGAAAGTTCCGTGTTTCCAGTCGAATGCCTGGTAGACCAGTGGAATGGTCGACGATCTACGTCCACCGAAAATGATGGCAGAGATTGGCACACCCTTGGGGTTCGACCACGATGGATCGACCGAGGGACACTGTGACATTGGTGCTGTGAAACGCGAGTTTGGATGGGCGGCAGGACGTCCGGAAGATGGTGTCCAATCGCGACCGGTCCAGTCGATGGCCTTGGCAGGTGCAGGTCCGAGACCCTCCCACCAGACATCGTTATCGGGGGTGAGTGCAACGTTTGTGAATATCGAATTTCTAGAGATGGTCTCGAGTGCGTTCGGGTTGGAACTGGCAGAGGTACCCGGTGCCACACCAAACATTCCATTCTCTGGGTTGATAGCGTAGAGACGACCGTCGCTACCAAATTTCATCCAGGCAATGTCGTCACCGATCGTTTCGATCTTCCAGCCTGGAATGGTTGGCAGCATCATGGCGAGATTTGTCTTTCCACAGGCCGATGGGAATGCAGCGGCAATGTAACGCTTCTCACCCTTTGGATTGGTGATACCGAGAATCAACATGTGCTCGGCGAGCCAACCGTCTTTCTTGGCCATCGACGATGCAATTCTCAACGAGAAACACTTCTTTCCGAGCAAGGCGTTACCACCGTAACCCGATCCGAAACTGGCGATGGCGCGATCCTCTGGGTAGTGCACGATGTATTTGGTGGAGTTGCACGGCCACTTGGAATCTTCGACGCCCGGGGCAAGTGGAGCACCGACCGTGTGTAAACATTCGACGAAATCAGCACCATTATCGAGTGCCTTGAGAACATCTTGACCCATTCGTGTCATGATACGCATATTACAGACGACGAATGGCGAATCGGTAACTTGTACACCGATGTGTGAGATTGGCGAACCCAATGGACCCATACTGAATGGCATCACATACATGGTACGACCCTTCATCGAGCCAGAGAAGAGTGGCTTCAATGTTTGCTTCATTTCCTTGGGATCTACCCAATTATTGTTGGGACCAGCATCCTCTTTGTTCTTGGTGCAGATGTAGGTACGTGATTCGACACGAGCAACATCACCTGGATCCGATCTAGCCAAATAACTGTTTGGTCTCTTACTATTAAGTTTTGTTAGAACACCTGCTTTAATCATATCATTACAGAATCTAAAGAAAATATAAAGAAATGATAAGTTAACAATCTAATCTATATAGTTGTTGTTGTTGTTGTTGTAGAGTTTGGACGCATGAATGATACAAACCCAGTATATTCTTCCTCTGAACCATCACAGACATAGATCTTATCTGGTTGACACAGTTTAGCTTGTTCCTCTACCCAATTGATCAACTTTTGATTCTTTGTTTTCTGTTTCAAACTCTCGAGTGAGAAGAAACGACGCTGAAAACTACTGAATGGTGTTGCTGACGACACTAAACCAATGTTGGAATGTAGTGAAGTTGAACTTGCTGATTTAAAAAGTCTTAACATTTTTTTTTTTTTAATTTCACTATTTTTTTTTTAATTTTAATTAATATAATACAAATAAATATATAAAACTAAATTTATTATTAATTTGAGATAGAAAAGGTAATATTATTCTAAATTGAATTGTTGTCTTTTATGTGCTTTGTATTATATTTTAAATTGAATTGAGTAAATATATAATATATAATATTTTTTCGATATTTAAACAATTAAAAGTGTACAAATAAACTATCTATTGGCAATTTAGTTTGTGTATTTGTTAGGTGTTAGTGTAAATAATTAAGTAAGGGTGATTCAATTGACCACCCACCTAATTTTTAATATAAAAATGGGTGGTAATATAAATAAGATCAGAAAAATCAGTGTTTCTTTTTTGATTTTATTTTTTTTTATTATTTTATTTTATTTTATTTTTGTCAAACTAATATGTTTGTGTATGATGTATTATTATTAAAGTGATAGAATGTCAAAATGAGTGTTAAAATAGGTAGGTTATCATGATTGAATTAGTTATTCAAATTGAATATGATATTTCATAGATTAATCAACAATGATATGATTGGTGTTATTACTACTGTAGTATTACTTTACCTTTTTTTTATTTATTTATATGATTTCGGTTTTGATATGTTAATATATATTAAATAATAATAATAATCGTAGTGGTTTTACAAAAGAATCCTTTTTTTTTACTATAGATATATATAATATATAAAAGTAATAGAATGATATAATAAAAACAACCGATGGGTTAGGTTAATTAATTATCTATCTATCTGAATGAATGAATAGAAGCGCAATGTGATATAGTCAAGACAAAAACAACAACCTTGTTTGTTAGTCAAACAATCTATCAACAATCAACACACAATATTATAGAATGGAGGAATAAAATAAAATATATAAAAATAAAATAAAATATCAACAACAGAAGAATGATGGATGGATTCTTTATTGGGTTATTTAATGAAAGCAATCAATTATTGTGTGCCACACACAAAGTACAACAATTTAATTTAACAACAAAAAAAATCCTAATTTTAATATATTAAAATTTTCATTTTTCTTATGATTTTTGTTGTAGTGGAAAGCCTTTCCACTTGGGAAATTTGAAGTTCTCAATAGGGGTTTGATTTTTTTTAATTAAAAACAAAACGGCTCTTTGAAATTTCAATCACACTATTGACGTAAATTTCAAAAAAAAAAAAAAAAATTTTTTATTACTTTTTACAGGTCATCAACGTTTTGTGTTGATGTCAAAAGAATGGTTGTTGGTAAAGTGATAATATGATCGGACGATGATGATGCTTCATTTGGCTTTAGAGGATGACTCTTGTTTTTAATTGAATTGTTATTGATGGCTTCATTCTCATCACAATCGTCAATATTTAAATATAATATACTGTTATTACTACTACTGCATTGATTATTATTTATAGAAAGTGTTGGTATTGATTGTACAATTTTCGATTTATCGTTGACCAAAGATGGTGAAGTGCTTATACTTGTAGTTGGACTCTTGGTAAGTATCAGTTGTTGTGCTTGTTGTTGTTGCTGTTGTTGTGCTTGTTGTTGTTGTTTTTGTTGTGCTTGTTGTTGTTTTTGTTTTAATAATTCATATTCAATAGAGTCTATGTTTTTGTAGTATGTAGGCACCACAGGTATTGGCTGTAGTTCACCACTGAAGTGAGGTGATCTCTCTGGATGGATGATAAAAGTTGGAGTATGCTGTTCAGAGTCTCGATTTGACTGAAGTAGTGGTGTTGTTGCTGGAAGATATTTGACAATGATAGATTTGTTTATAAACTCAAAGGTTACCAGTCTGTTCCTATTGGCAGAGTTTACACAATAAAGATAATATTCAACTCTCTTTCTTGCCTAAAGTAATAGTTTGATTGTTAGTAGGCATAAGAATAATTCATAAAAGGGAAATGATTACCTACTCTATCCAATGTAAATATGACTATGATAATATTTATGAAAGCAAGTGCAACCAATATAAATGTCATGACTAGAGGTGATATTGGATTCTTTTGTTGTTTAAACCTTAGACAGCCTAAGTAGATAGCCACTAACAGGTAAATTAACAGTGAACTTATTATGATTAACTTTGGTGCTCTATTGATTTTGTTGACTCTACGAATGATTTCTATGTACTCGGTTGGCTTTAATAAGCTTGTTAACGCCACTGGAAAATCCAATTCAAAATAGCCATTGAATCCACTGGCAATTCTTATAGAATTCATAGAATTAATATTTATTTGATTCATCTTGTTTCCAGATATGAAGAGAATTATTATAATTCAAGGTGATAATAAATATTTTAAATGTACAATGAAATGGATTATTATCCTTTTAATAGTTTTTTGAAAAAAAATATTACAAAAACAGTTCTTGAAAAGAGGAATGTTATTTATTTATATTGCTTAGGTATTGTTATATATATCCATTGATTGGTGAATGATGATGATGGTTTAATAAAATGATTGATGTTGATGGTGTTTGTCTAAGTAACTACATGTTTGATATTAATAAATTAAGAGGAAAAAAAAAACAAAAAAAAGTAAACCAAAGGTGGAGAATTGTTTGTACTGAATGAAGTAGGAAGTGATGAGAGGTGGTGGGGTATGATTTGAATAATACATACAAAGTTTATTAATAAACTTTTTTTATTATTCACCACGCAAAATCATTATAAAACTTTCAGATCGATGATCAAAGGTTAAATTTTTGGTTTTTATGATTGATGAAAAAAGTTTATAACCTTGCGGTTTTGGTTATATGAGGTCAGATTTGTTGTTATATATACTTAGAAATTAAAGATAATTAAAAATAAATAAAATTGTAATCGGAAACTATGAAATTCTTTTTTTAAAAATAAATAGTATTTAAAATTAATCGTTGAATTTGTGTGTGGAATTCCTCACCTAAAAGACATATCTTGATAGGGTGTAACCTACCCAAATAGGTAGTTTATAATAATAGATATTTAGCAAACTATGCTATCTTTAAATACTAACTTTGAACTGTTAAACTTTATTTTTATTTTTCATATTTGTTTATAGTCTATTTGATCTTATTTTGTAATCTCTAACCCATTCATCACATCTTGTTTTACTATGCTTTTCGTCAATGATTTGTCTTTTCGATCGGTCTTGAGGCTATTCTTTTTTGCTACTATTGCTCTTTTGAACTTTCATTCTTCTCATTCTTTCTCTATTTTATCTATCGATTATTAAAAAACGAACGATAAACATAATATGAATACAGTTGATCAAAAATGAAATAAAAGCATACAACTATCTTTTTAAATATTGTTAATATTTCATTCTATTTTTCATAGAGTCTCTTTAATACGGAAGAATCAAAGAATAAATATCATTAAATTTGCAAAGCAATACAATGTAATGATATCATTAATAAATTTTATATCTTTATTTTAAATAGGGGGTATGAGGTGTACCTTTGAATCTCTGACTTTGTGCGATACAGAGCAAATACATGACTGGAACGATATGAGCAAGCCCATACCATGGTGTTCCGGGTCCCTCTAGATAAATTAGTTTAATCAATTATGCGGTCAACGTGTGACCGCAGAAAGAGATTAAGCTTTCTAGAACAGATACTACACATGATCAAAGCAAATTGCTTTGAGAAGTGATTTGTTAGAATCAATGACATCGTTTATAAATCCGATTTTATCGAATCTTAACTTTATGGTTCTTCCTGATTTTTATTTGTTTTTCGAAAATGCAAAATCAATTGAAAAAATTCGTAAAGTTGATTTTTTTACCGTTAGAATTTTTCATTTTTGCAAATTGCTATTAGAGAGTAAAAAAATAAAATAAAAATAAAAATTAATGTTATAAAAATACAAATTTATTTTTCAATATAATGAATTATATAAAAATTTAATAAATAGCAAATGATTTCTTTAGATTTTCTTGTTTCCAAATCTTTTGTTGTGCAAACGTTGCTTTGTCCATTTTGAATAGATTCTCAAAGTCAGAGTCTGACAGGTAAGTCTCTAGTTTAGTAGAGTCGAGTGCTTTTGGTGGATTGTTTTGTAGTTCTTCGAGTGTGTAGGTACGATTCAGAGCTTTAAGATAGTCAGCCACTTTAATAGTTGCCAATGGTGGAGGTCCTCTCTTCTTTCTCGTATCCCAACTACCATGAAAGTATCTTGTGAATTCTACTGGTTCATATCCACTATCTATTAAAAATACATAATCTTCAAGTGATTTTACATTGCTATTATTACTATTGTTTGTTGTAGTAGTAGTAGTTGTAGTTGTTGTTATTACAATTTCTGCTCCATCTTCTTCTTCCTCTTCTTCTTCTTTTACTGCTATTTTCTCTTTTTCATTTTCTTTGTGTCGTAATAAATCTAATCTTTGTTGAGTGTTGATCTTTGTAATGTAATCTAGAACAGCAGACATTGATGCTTTGCGCTCGTCTTGAGTGGATCGTCTGCCTATCCAGAGATATACAGCGGTGTGACAATCGAATATCATTACATCTTCATCGTCGAGATCATCTTGATCGAATTCGAATACACGGTCTACAGTGAAGCTACCCGATGAATAAGAGCACTGGAACATCAATGGTGAATGTTCAACTATATCACTAAACCTAGTACGAACATCTCCAATATCATTCCAAAATACTGTAGGTTCTTGTCTTTCATTACATAATACTATTTCCACTCCACTTTCCTCCTCTTCTTTCTCTTCAGTTTCCTCAACTTCTTCTTCTTCATTGGTTATTATTGCAGTTGTTGTTGTTGTTGTTGTTACTTTGGTAATTGGTAGTAGTTTGTTAATTATTAATTCTAATCTATTATCGTTTGTAGTTGTTGTTGTGGTGTTGTTTCTATAGTTTAATCCTTTCCAAATGTAGAATCTGTTGGCAGATGTCTTGATGATAAACCAATCGTTTGAATTAAGGTATTTCGATGATACATCATCTAGTTCAATGACTCTCCAGTTGAACGTCGAGTTGTGATGATTACATGATCTAACCTGATACATTGCCACTGACTTTTCTGACAACACACCATTTCTAACTCTATCCAAATCCAGCACACCATTATGCACAATAATAAAACCACCGAAAATATTCAAAAAGTGAATTGGTTCCTTATTCTGTACAACTCTTATCTATAAATATACATAAATAGTTAGTTATCTTTTACAATATTAAAATGTAAGTTATTATTAGTTAGTTACCTTTTTAGTTACACTACCAAGCGTATCATCCATATCGACAGCCAATCTTGCAGATTCACCTTTCTCATTAATTGTACTACGCTTGCCTTGCCAAAAGTAGGTGAGGAAACATTCACGATTCTTTTGCATGTAGCGGTACACTATTACATAGGATTCACCGGTGAAGAAGTGTCCGTATAGATGCTGCTCGAGTGGCTCCATCGAGTGATCTTTGACTCGCCACATCTGGATGGTTCCACGACAGTCGTCAATAGCCGCTGTGAATGTAGCGGGCAATGGCTGATCGATTTTAATCGATTCCACTTTGAATTCCTCTTTCTTTACATCGGCAACTCTACCCTTGGGTGTTGGTGCCATCGAAATAGGCAGTGATCTACTCCAATCGATAAACTTCTCTTTGAACAACTCTGTCTCGCCGTCCTCGATAATCCTAACGATGCTCACCCACGAAGGTCTATTCTTTCGCGATGCTAACAACTCCTCTGCTTTGGCCATAGAGTGTTTCTTCACCTGAGCATCGGTTTGTTTGCCAACCCACAAGTACACTTCACTCCAACAGTCAACAACATAAGAGTTTGTAGAGGATAGCAACTCCTTTGTCAACATCTTTCCGGCATACTTTATAACTTCACCTTTTAATATTCCAACTGGTTGTTGTTGCTGCTGCTGCTTACTATTCTTTTGTGGAGATGGTTTGGTGTTGTTATTATCACTATCATTCAATGTTAAACAATAAAGAATATCTTTAACTCTATTCTTTTGTTGTTCATCTTCGGTTTCCTCGGGGATATCTTTTGGACGAGAACCATTCGCCGTTCCAATAGCTTCCCAAAACTCTGATTCAAATGTAGAGTTGTTGGTTTTCTTTGTATCCTCTATGATGATTGATTGTGGACGTCCTCCTCTCTCTTTGTTTCTGATACGACCGGCCAAATCCATTGCCATTGAATGTTGAATCTTGTTGGATGCAGAACCACGCCATTCGTAGATCTTCAATCCAGTGTCCAAGATATAGCAACAGTTGGAGCGAATCGACTTAAAGTGTAACTCTACCAGTCTACCGACAATCGATTTCTTTCCAGTGAATTTAATTAGTCTGTTTTTGTTCTTGTCGTCTGTCTTGTTCAGCTTCTTATTCTTCCACTCGATGACATCACTTGGATCGACCGATGCCAACAATCCGAAACCAGTTACATTTGCAGCACCTCCACTCTTTGACTTTGAAGGTGAGTTCGATGTTATTGAACTCTTGCCAGCTAGATTCTTCACTGGGTTCACTGTTGGTTTCTTTCGATTCGATGGTCCAGCGGGTCTTGAACTCTTTGGATTCGATAATAATTGTGTACTAGACATTGATCCCAAAACAGATGGTGCATTACTGTTTGTAACCACCGATTTACTTGGTGTACTTTTACTACTTGTTGCAGTCAAACTCTTTGTTGCCAAACTACTACTGGTTGCAGCTTTAGGTGTAGCTGAAGGAGTGGTAGTTGATGGTTTCTTTGTTGTTTGGCCATTAGTTGTTTTGACTGTAGTATTTGTTGCTTTCTTTATTGCAGCTGTAGTGGTGGTAGCTGTTGCTTTAGTAGTGGTTGTTGAAGTAGTGACAGGTTTCTTTATCGAAGAGGTTGTTGATGGTGATGTTGTGGTTGTTGATTTTGTGGTTGAGGTTGGTTTTTTCAATGCAGATGAGGTGGATGTACTTGGTTGCTTAGATGAGGTGGTGGTTGGCTTCTTGATAGCAGATGTTGTTGTAGTTGTTGTAGTCGTTGTAGTCTTTGGCTTTAAGCCTGAAGAGGTAGTTGGTTTTACACCATTTGCTGTTGTTGTTGTTTTAGAGGTACTTGTTGCTGGTGCTGCTGTTGTTGTTGTAGTTGCCTTAGTCGACACTGTTACTGGTTTCTTTATGGATGATAAGGTGGTTGAACCAGTTGGTGCGGTTGTGGTTGTCACTTTCTTTGGAATAGAACTACTACCAGTTGTTGTTGTGCTAGTTGTTGTTGATTTTGGTTTAGATATTGATGATGTCGATGCTGATGAAGATGTTGTAGCTGTAGTAGTCGTTGGTTTCTTAATTGAACCTGCTGTTGCTGTTGTGGTAGCAGATGTGGAGGAAACAGGTTTCTTTAGACCACTTGTTGATTTTGTTGTGCCAGTTGTAGTTGGTTTGGATGATGATGGTGATGGTTGTTTAGATGTAGTAGATATTGGTTTCTTGATTCCAGTTGTTTTCGTAGTTGTTTGTTTGGTGACAGTTGTTTTAGCAGTTGAATTTGGTGTTTTTTGTGATGTAGTGGTTGTTGTAGTTGTAGTGGTTATAGGTTCTATTGTTTCAGAGACATCTTGTTGTTCTTGATGCTGTTGCTGATCAATAGATTCCGATGAAATCGAATATGATTCTGGTATTTCAACGCTTTTGACAATAATCTCCGATTGTTGTTGCTGTTGTTCATTTTCTGGTAGTATTGTAGAAACAACAAAAGAATCATTGTCAGTACTAGATGTGTTGGCCAATACTTGGATAGTAGTTGTTTTTGTGGTGGTTGTTGTAGTTTTTGTAGTTTTGGTAGTCTTGCGTATTCCTCCATCTTTGTTTGTTGAAATCTGACTCTTACTACTGCTAGACGATGTTGTCGATGTGGAACTTGGTAACTTTGATTTAAATGACGAACTACTTGGAGTGGTACCACTACCTGTACTTTTAACTGCAGATTTGCCAGCAGTAGCAGAAGCAGCACCTCTCGTAGTGTTGGATGTTGTTGTTGTTGTCTTTCTAGCTGGCAATCTACTAGAAGTAGTAGTGCCATTTGAAGTAGCACTACTCATTTTATATGAAATATCTATCTCAAAATAAGGAACCTATAATAATAATAATAATAACACCTTTTTATCTTATTTCATATTTGATGTTTTTTACAAAAATGAAATAATTTTTTAGAAATGACCAAAGTCAAATGATGCAGAATGGCAGTGCTGTGTTTTTTGATGAGGATGAGAACAAAAAAAAACTGACAAGATAAAACTTGAAAGGTAACTTAATGACAAAATTACATATTCTTTTTTTAGATAGTTTATAAATTTTATTAATGGGTACTTAAAAATGGAAATTAATTAATTAAACTCAGTTTGGTATCAAAATAAGGTTTACCGATCTAGTTTAGTATTTTTTGTGCTTAAGCTGATGCAATTGATCCCCTAACTAAAGATGAATTACCAGGTTTTGAAAGTTCATCTGCAAGTGTTTTTAAGAGATCTGACGAAATCATCGGCATTGTTTCACACAGACATTTCTTTAATACTGGCATTTTCAATTTCAATATGTTGAATAAGGCAATGAAATTCATCAACAAAATTTAAACTGTTCAAATCTTTTTTATGTTTTTACTTTCCTCAAGGATCGATAAACATTTATTTTGAATGACTTTCTTTTGGGCTTTCTTACTTTCCTTTACTGTATTGATTTTTGCTTTAATATCTTGTTTACCCAATCCTTTAAAAAACATTTTTATCTATTATTATTACTATTCTAAAACTTTTATTTTCAATACAAATTCTATCTCTTTTATTTTGAATTCTAAAACATTTTTAGATATCTAAAATTTCGGGTTTTAATTAATTTTTTTTTTTTTTCATTCTATACAATTCTGTAAAACGATTAGATATAATGGATACACATATAAAATCGACAAAGTAAGTAAGTTTGAATCATAAAGAATATAGAAATTATGATTATGTACTAATGGTAGATAATATGTAATTGTAGTGAGAATGGATCGATTGCATTCCCAGAGAATTTTAGAATCGTAAAACGTGTAACAAACAGTGAATTCAATAGAGGCGATGATGTTTTGACGACAGGACACTTCTTACGTGGATCATATGAGTATCCTGCTGATAAAGGTGCTGTTCTAGTGTTGAGTGCAATGGGTTGGAGTGAAATGTCAATCGTCGACAAAGAGAGAATAGCTGTTTACTGGGTAGATCATCTTCTACATCCAATCAATGGTATCATTTGGTCACAATACATTGAAGATGAATGTTCTCAACAGTTTGGTGGATCTCTCAATCTATTCAAGCCATCATTTCACGAACCAATAGTAGAATCATTTAAAGATGGTTCAACAAGTGTAATGTATGTTGTTTCTATTTTTAATACAAACCAATATTAAGAAAGATAGATGGATCTTATTTACTTATATACTATTATTGTTATTATTATTATTATTATCTTTTAGATATTGGCAATATGATTTAAGATATAAAGTAGTAAGAAATCATAGAGTTTTATTCGATAAGAATGGCAATATAACAGAGAGAATAGTATTGAACTCATCATCATCACAGTTTTATAATGGATTATCAATATCTTTAGGTGTTTTAGCTGTTACTTTTGCTTCATATTATTGTTTGTATTAATTGACAATCAAATTTATATGATTTATTTACTAACTAAATATCTATACATTATCATATTAAAGTATCTAGATCAAAAAAGTTTAAATAATAATATAATAACAAATCTTATACAAATAGTAAATAATATATATATAGAATAGTGATAATAAATCAATTAATATAATAAATATAGATAGATATTGTTTTGATTGGTTTGTTAAAACATATTGTAAACCTTTATATGTTTGATTATTTGTTTTAGGTGTAAATCATTGGAATCATTTATAGCATTACCCTGTGTATTTACAACAAATAAACCACCATGTTTTGTGCTCAAACATCTGACTGGTGGTGATTATAATACACTTGAATGTTGGACATAGTTAACTTCAAAAATCAATGTGTTGATTTCTATAATAACAAAAACTTAAAAATTAAATTCGATGGGAATAGAGACAGTGTTATAACATTTTTGTTAATCTATATTTATAGATAAACAATAAAATTGATGATTAATCTATCTAGATATATATTCTTTTAATACAATAAGATAATGTGGTTATTGAAAAGTGTAAAACACTCAAACTGTACAACTCAACTTGTAGGTATGAGAAATGTACATACCATCAAGAACAACAAATGTGTACACAAATTATCATTCACATTTATAACAATCAATAGTTAGATGAATGTTGTAAGTGACGTCAGACCTATTATATAAATAATAGATCTGCTTAATGGGGCTATGTAAACACACTTGTTTTTGTTTATTTGTTTTTCTTTTCATTCAACCACATTACAAACTACAAAATTTCAAAAAATAAAAGGGTTTAATTGAATGATTGATTGTCTAATAAAATAGTGTTATTTCAAAAATCTATATTTATAAGATTATTAATAATAATATTAAAAAAAAAATTATAAAATTTGTTTTATCCATTAGGGATATTAATAATAATATACGTTTGATATTTGATAGAAATTACCTTTGTTAGGACCAGTAAAGGATTGATGGTTTAAATGTATTCTCAAATTTGGTCGTTTTTTTGAAATAAATCAATGATTCATTAAGGATATTTCTAACAATATAACTTCTTTATAAATCTTACTTTAAAAACTGAAAGTTTGATATTTAATCAATTAATTTTTGTTTAGTAGACCGATTTAAATGGAGAGCAAGGGACAACAATCATTAATGAAATTAAAATTTAACTCAAATATCTCCATATTCTTATATTTGTTTTAAAAGTTTATTACTAAATTGTTTTGTAAAATTATAAATTAGAAATTTCTATTAAACATATTTTAATAAATATCTCCACTCTCTCGGCAATGTCAAACGATCATCATTCCGAACTTTCTTCTTGTCCGATTACCTTTAGTTTTTCTGGTGAAAAATCAAAACTAGATGGAAACAATAATAAAGGTAACTATAATAAAATATAAATAGTAAAAATAAACCAATTTTTTAATATTTTATTATATAGAAAATTATAATAGAAAAAGAAAGATTATTAGAATAAAGAATTGTCAATCCAAAGTTGTATCATGTCCATATAATTAATTAAAAATAAATAAAAATTATAATTATAAATAAAATAATGTATAAATATCATCATTATTATCTTTTTTTTATTTAAAAGATATCTCTAATATGAATTAATTTATAGTTTTTAATTCCTCTTGTTTTTCTTGTTATTTCTACTACTATTACCATTATTAAAACTATTATCACCATCCATATCTCTTTCTCTCTTTTTATTACCTCCTTTATTATTATTATTGTTGTTATTGTTTTTATGATTCTTGTTATTGTGACTATTACTATTATTATTCTTATTCTTATTATTGTGACTATTACTATTATTATGCTTATTGTTGTTGTTATTGCTATTGTTATTATTATTATTATTATTATTTTTATTCTTCTTTTTGTTATTATTATTATTATCATCATCATCGATATCTCTTTCTCTCTTTCTAGCATTATTTAAATTATTATTATAACGATTCTCCTTTCTGTCCCACTTTCTTTGATTTTCATAATCTCTTTCTCTTTCACGTTCTCTTCTACGTTCTTCCTCTCTGAATCTCTGTAGTGAATAGTTGTTATTTCTATTGTTGTTATTGTTGTTGTTATCATAATCTCTATCTACAGGACCACTTCCACGACGATCTCTATCTCTTTCTCTATCTCTATTATCCCAATCTCTATCTCTTTCTCTTTCTCTTACTCTTCCTCTATCTCTATTATCCCAATCTCTTCTATTATAATTATTATTACGATCTCTATCGTTGTTATTGAATCTATCTCTTCCTCTTCTATAATCCTTATGTTTCTTGCTATGCTTATTCTTACTTGACACAGATCTCTTGTGTCGTAGCTCTGCATCCTGATACATATTCTGATCATCAAAAGTAGTCCATCTCTCACCGAACAGTACATTCAAAATCTTTGCACCTTCCAAGTATTTAAGATATTCTCTTACACATTGCTGTTATGAATATGATATAATTAATAACTAATGACAACTAACCAACTAACTAAAGAGAGTACATACCCTTGGATAATGACCATATAAACCACATTTAAAACAAAGGAATAATGTACAAGATCTAGTGGAATGTCCAAATTCTCCACATCTAAAACAAGGTCTGTCCTTTTGCTCGCTACATTCAAAACTATAATGACTGTTGTGTTCTCCACAGTGATCGCATTGAATTGGTGCTTCTCCACCATAATATCTTTTCTGAGAATAGACAATTAATAGGAATAATAAGTATTAGAGTGATGATTTGCAAATCATTATAGCTATTGTTGTTGTTGTTTTTTTACTTACAGCAACTGGTTTCTCTCTTTTCGCTTTTTGAATCTGTTTATCCTCTACTATATTGATGATCATTTGATCATTGGTGTGCTCTTTTCCGTTTTGTTCGAAATCAAATTGTTGTTGTTGCTCTCCATCTTGTGGTTGCTCTGAAAATCTGTTGTATTGGTTGGTGATATGTTTCAATATGATGGGTGGGGGTGCTGCTTCGATCTTCTTCATGATATTCTCATTGTCTAGTTCACCGAGTGTTGCCTTGAGCATCAGAATGTCACGGTCATCATCTTCACCGCCGCCATGAGCGAAATCCTGTTCGTCTTCATCAAGAAACGAGTCATAATACTCTTTGATTGCATTGAAATTATCTTTACTAATATCACCAAGTGAACAAGGCATATTACTACCAGTGGATAATAATAAACTACCATTTGAAACAACTCCATTTTCATTATTATTATTATGATTTCTACTAATACTACTACTACTATTCATACTCTGATCATTATCATTATCATCCCAATCTCTATTTAAACTATGATGTATTTGTTCTATGAATGAAAGATCTTTGATTTCATCGCTTCTACTATTATTATATATATACTCGTTATCTTTTTTATTATTATTACTATTTCTATTTTCATTAAAGACTACTACTTTAACATTATCTATATTTGAATCTTCTAAATCAGATATCTTCATTTCATTTTCATTTTTATTATTATTGGATGTAAAAGATGTTGATGTTGTAGAAGTAGTTGTTGTTGTTGTTGTTGTTGTTGTTGTTTTAAAGTCATCTGATTCACCGTCATCAGATAGTAAATCAATTTGAATTGATGGTTGTTTATTCTTTTTCCTCCTATTGTTGGTTGTGGAAGTAGTTGATGATGATTGTTTAGGATTGAATATACTATCTAAACTACCATCATCATCAGAAATGATAATAGGTGTTGTCTTTTGTATCATTTCTGTTATATAATATTGGTATTCTAACAGTTTTCGCACAAAACGTCCAAACTTTTTTTTTTCTTGACTCGTCTAAATTGCAATTTTATTTTATTTTTATTTTTATTTTTTATTTTATTTGTTACAAAATAACTGTTTTTAATTTTTTTTCTTTTTTTTTAAATATTACTATCAAAAATCGAAAATTGTATAAATATCAGATTTTTAAATGATTATAACTAACCACTGACTACTTAACATTTTTTTTTATTTTTTATTTATTTTTTAATTGTATTTAATAGAAATTTATTAAATAAAAAATCGATACCCTTTTGGGAATTTAAAATTTTAATGAAAGAAATCAAATAAAACAGATAATAAGATATAATTATTATGTAAATAAATTCGGTAACGTAACATGTTTTGATTATCTGGTAAGCTGATCATTGAAAAAAAAAAAAAAAAAAATCATTGACGAAATTTTGGATCATTTTTTGTATTTTTATTATATTTTTTTTTTTTTAATAATCATCAGTTCCACCAAATTATACATCAGATTATTGCTAAATCAGACGAATAGCTTTAATAATATATTATTACCACTTTTAAATGTAATATCGATATTTTTACACTAGAGACTGAGACATTGCAATACTTTAATAGAGTTACAGCAAATATCGAATCAAGAGATGAAAAGCGATGAAAAACAAAAAAAAAATACAACATAAAGAATACAGATCAGATGGCATTATAATTTAGATTAAACAAAGATAGATATATAGTTAGTTACAAGATATAGTAGGAAAATGACGTGTAAATGATGTAAATCAATACAAACACTCATTTACTATTATTGTGTGATCTTTTTTTTTTTATTGATCAAAAGGCAAAAAAAAAAAAGTGATCACCATATCAACTAGCGAATTACAACACAACAATTTGTTCAATGAACAACCAATAATAAACCAATATCAACTAATAACATAACATAACAAAACATAACATAAAATTAAAAGACAAAATAAATAGTTTTACTAATTTGTTATAAAATCAATACTTATAGATTTATAAATAACAATGGAATTGTGCAAACTTAAGGAAGAAGCTCACAAGATCTGTCAACCAACCTGCGTTGGTTATTTGTCCGCCTACGATGCTTGCTCAAAGCGTATCGAGAAGTTGGTTGATGACGAAAAGGCAAACTGTTTGGGTCAATATTTGGAATATATCCAATGTTTAGATAAATGTGTAAGTGTTATATCTTTATATTTCATTTTTTTTTTTAAAAGAATTATAAAATGGTAGTATTAGTATAAGTATAAGTAGAAACAGAAAAACAGTAAATTGTTACAAATCAACATCATCACCATCCTCAATATATTATAGTTTTATAGTTTAGCTTTTAAACAAAAACAAAAAAAAAAAAAGAAAAAAAGAATACAGTAGTTAGTTTAATATCATAATAATAATTATCTATCTATATAAAGTACAAACATTATTTCTATTTTTATAAGATATACCTATTGTTTTATTGTTGTCACGTGTTAATGGTGAATGATGATGTGATGTTTCCTTAATTGGTAGTCCGTTGAAAGTTCACCATTTTAAGAAAAAAGAATATTTTATCATAATACTATTCTACAAATAACCTATTGGTAATTGTTTTCTATCAGCAGTTTTGATTGCTACTATTGTTAAATCAACCAATAAACTGACAAACAACAATGTGATCATTGCCAAAATAAACAACAACAATAACAACAATAACAATAACAATAACAGAACAACAATTACATCTACCTCAGCGGTGCCACATCACATTATCCTCAACAATCACCTCATCTCTATTGATCTACTCGGTTGGCAACCGTCAATCAATCGATCCTAATCTATCATTGTTAAATTATCAATGCTTTTATTTAAATCTCAACATAATAATTTACTACCACTATTATTACTATTACTACATTTATACTTTCTAAAGTAAAATATATATAAACAACAAATAAAGATTATTAATATACAAATTTATTTATAACTGCATATTTACAACTACTATTATAGGCTGCACCAAAGATTTTTGCTCAATTGAAATAAGAAGATTGAATAAAATAAAATAGAATATACATTTTAAAACAAACATATCCCCATCGTCAATAATACAATAGAAATTTAAAACATACCAACAAACAAATAAAAACCAATGTTAAATCAATGATCACCACCGACACACAAAACAATATAATTATTAACAAACACACACCAACATATTATACAAAATAACTATTTTTATCTGTTTTTCTAAATCTGATAAAATTGTTTTTGTTTGTTGTTATTTAGGTAATACTATTT
Source organism: Heterostelium album PN500 (assembly GCF_000004825.1). Lineage (NCBI taxonomy): Eukaryota > Evosea > Eumycetozoa > Acytosteliales > Acytosteliaceae > Heterostelium > Heterostelium album. The sequence continues at coordinate 1,016,717 of NW_008805070.1, read as the reverse complement.
TCAGACTGTTTTCATTATATATATTTAACGTATTTTTGAAGATTGAAAAATAATGATTACTGTAATGTAAATGTGGTGATCAATTGCAACTTCAATGATATCATTTCAGTTCATTTTGGAATTGATTGTTTGGAATACACTGATTTATGAATTTGGTTGAATGATTTAAAAAAACAAAAAAGGTGAGGTAGTGGTGGTTAGGTGTTAAAGTGGTTAGTGGTTAGTGATGGTTGGGTAACATGGGTGTGAAATCAGAGATTGAATGACCGAGATAATAAGTAGGTAATGTTTAGTGTAAAGGTAGGATTTCAACTATTGTTTGATTAAAAATAAGTGTGTTTTAAAAGATTGATAAATTCCAGACAACAAACACAAAAAAAAAAAGTAAAATAAAAAAAAAAACCTAAAACCATAGATTGATGTAGATGTTTGAGGTGAGATGAGGTGGGGAGGTTATACTACTTACAAAACAAAAAAAAGAGAAAAGAAAAGAAAAGAAAACTAAAAGACACGACACACTCTTCTCTTTTGAGGTTAAAATATGACAACTTTGGATCTAAATGGTAACAATGAGACACAATTATAATTTTTGACAACTTCTTTCTTTTTGTTTTTTTTTCTTCTACAAACACACACACCAGTTCACGATGATATCTATCCAGTTGAAAAGAGTGGATAAACACCAAAAATCAAAAAATAAAAAAAAGAAAAAAACCAAAAAATTGCTTGCAATACCTTCCTTCTTTGCTACAATCATTATTTGATTTCATATCAAATTAACCTTCATAAAGATAACCACATCAAAATTAAATCTGGAACAAAAGGGGTGTTTTTACCAAATCAATATTTCCAATTGTAGTACCTCCTGTTTTTGAGAATGTGCATATAGAAAAAAGATATCATTGTTGGTTAACTAACTTGATATACAAAAACAATCTGGAGTAATAACCACTAAACCACAAGGTTTTTGACTGTAGACATTACAACAGTGTTCTCTTAGATTTATGGTAAAAGTTAATAGTAAACAAATTGTTTAAACATACTATCTACTGAATCTTTTATTTTTGGTCACACTTATTTTATTGTTTTTATAAATATTGATCATTAATAAAATATAGTATGATATCATCCAATCATCTTGCTTTAATTTGGTTCTTAACTATCAATAGATTCTATATGATCGTATCTAACAAAGTTGTTGGTTACTATCAAAATTGGTGCCATCTGATATGGATGGTGAGCATGATGGTTGGTTGTAGGTTGTATTTAGTATTTTATTTTTTTTTAAATGTTGACACTTTGTGATTTTTTTTTAATTAAAATAAATACAATTTTGATTGGCAATACTTGCTTTTGGTTCTACTTACAGAGACAGAAGTGAGAATCTTTTGTGGGGGAGAATGAGAAGAATCAAACAGGGTTCATAATAAAATAGATAGTTCTATAGTTGATTCATATTTATGATAACACCCCATTATCGATTTTGAATTCTTTCATTTGTCTCCCAACATTAAGCTCCTAAAAAAAAAAAAAAAATCATTCTGATTTCAAGATGATGGAATATTATATTAATAAATCAAATTAGTTTAAAATTTGGAATATCTTTTGAAGCAATAATCAATCAGTCTTATATCTAATCATTCAAACTTCAGAAAGACAACTTAGTACCAAGAATTTGAATTCTTTTATTGTCTAAAAAATTTAAAACAAAATATAAATATTTAAAATCATTGTTTTTTTTTAGTATATAATCTAAATTATATATATATTTATAAATATATATTTACAAAAATAATATTAACATAACAATAAAATGAATTACTTTATTTTATCAATATTAATTTCATTTATTGGATTTTTAATTGTAAGTTAAAATTTATTTGATTTTCAAAATTTTCTTTATATATTAATAATGAAATCATTTTTAGTATCATAAAAAAAGAACAAATGGAATGCCACCAGGACCTTTCCCATTACCAGTATTAGGAAACCTACACCAACTTGGTAAAATGCCACATAAAGCTTTGAAAAAGTTTTCCGAAAAATATGGTGGTCTCACTACTATTTTTTTAGGAAGTGTTCCAACTGTTTTAGTTAGTGATCCAGTAATCCTAAAGGAATTGATTATTACCAAATCAGAACAAATTATTGATAGATATAATTCTGATTCTGCACAAATCATTGGACGTAAGTTTAAAAATTATTTAATTTTTTTATATCTGTTTCTAATTTAAATAATTTTATAGAGGAAAAGAATTTATTATTTGCTAAAGGTCCATATTGGAAGAAATATAGAAAATTATTCACTGGTGCAATGACCAAAGCGAGAACTCATAATATTGCCTCTAGAATTGAACAACAAGCTATTAATTTGAATAATTTTTTCGGAAATTATGCCGCCTCTGGACAACCATTAAACCCACACGATTATATCAGAAGATATAGTTTGAATGGTGTTATCGATTATTCATTCAGTGATTTCGTCGAGTATGAATCGGAAACCGACCATATTGTTATCAAGGCAGCTGAGATTATGGAGGAAATTCTTGCAACTGGTAATCCACACGATTACATTCCTTTCCTCAAACCATTCTACACTGCCAAGAGAGAGGCACTGGGTAATGCTGTCGGACAAGTCTGGACATATTGTGAAGAAGCTATCAATATCCATCGTAAGTCACTAAACGAAGAGAAACCAAGAGATTTGCTTGACCTTCTCTTGATGGAATGGGATAAATCCGACGAAAAGGATTTCTATGAGGACGATGGTCTTGCCAAATGTCTAACCGATTTGATTGTTGCTGGTCACGAGACTGTTGCCATTACCTTGGGTTGGTTAATCATTTTCATGGTCAACAATCCAGAGATGCAAGAAAAAGTCTATGAAGAGTTAGTCCAAGTAGTTGGAAAAGGTAATCATCCAACTCTTCACCATAGAAATTCGACCACCTATTTGAATGCAGTTCTAAAGGAGACTTTGAGAATTCGTACCGCCGCACCACTTGCACTACCAAGATCCGCCGTTGAAGATATCGAGATAGGAGGATATACGATTCCAAAGGGAACTCAGGTGCTTATGGCTGTCTATGGTTTGGCAATGGACGATAATCACTGGGATTCACCAGAGGAATTCAATCCAGATCGTTGGATTAAGGAAACCTCCTCTTCTGACTACACATATATTCCATTCGGTCTTGGACCAAGAATGTGTGTCGGTATGGGTGTTGCCAAGGATGAACTTTACTATGCTGCTTCACAGATGTTGATTAACTTCAAATGGACAAGTTGCGATGGCAAACCATTGGATGACGAAGGTGTATCTAGAATTGCACTTGAATATAAACAATATCAAATCAAAGTATCAAAGAGATAAAATTGATTTATATTTATTTTCTATTTTTGTTACAGTAACAAAAAAAAAATAACAAAAACAAAACACTTATTTATTCACAAACTAATTAAAAAACCAAACAAATAAAATGTAAATAGTAAATATATTTATAAAACTATCCAATTATTTATTTCCAAATACAAAGGTTAATTTCAAAAGAAAAAAAAAAAGTCGTCGATGATGTTTATGAAATAGTAAAGTTTAGACACTTAACTATTCGAATAGGTTATTTGAATGTACTTAGTTTTTTTTTTTGAAATTATTACGTGTTTAACATTACCTCGGTTGGATTGATTGGTTGATGGTATCTAAATATTTAGACAACAGATAAACCACCATCGACAATCAAATTTTGACCAGTGACATAGGATGATTCCTCGGACAAAAGGAATAAGATTGGCTTGGCAATTTCTTCTGGGTCAGAGAAACGGTGGAGTGGGGTGATGGCTTTGAGACCGGCAACGGCTTCTTCAGTTGGAACGTATGATCTCAACATTGGGGTATCTGAGGCACCTGGCAATACGGCATTACATCTGATACCACTTGAACCGTACTCAGCAGCGGTACTCTTGGTTAAACCGAGCAAAGCGTGCTTGACACAACTGTAGGCAGAGTTGTATGGGAAAGCCAATACACCAGCAATCGAACTAACGTTGACAATACTATATTTTCCAGCACCTTGTTTCTCCATAGCTCTAACTTGAGCTCTAATACAATTCCATGTGCCTTTAATATTGATATCAATCTAAAGAAATGAATTTTAATTAATATATATTGGTTTCTATATATATCAGAACTATGTTCTATATTTTTGGTTTAATAATATATTTACCATCTTGTTAAACATTGATTCTTCATATTCACCGATACGAGCCATCATACCGAGAATACCAGCGTTGTTGACGGCACAGTCGATTCTACCGAATTGGTCGATGGCAGTTTGAACCATAGCGTTTACTTGCTCGGCATTCGAGATGTCACATATGGCTTCGACAACTTGGACAGAATCGTTGGCTTGCTTCATCAACATGATGGTGTCCATCGAAGAATTGACATCGGCAACAACTACCTTGGCATTCTTCTTGGCCAACTCTAAACATATTGCTCTTCCAATTCCTGAAGCACCACCGGTTACAACTACAACTTTACCTTCCATTTTGCTTATTATTTATATTTATATTTATTTGATTGAAAATAGATACTATATTTTAAAATAATGATTGTTGAAATTTGAATTCATAAAGTTTAAATAAAACATTTGTTTGAAATTTGGTTTTGAAAATAATTTTAAAAGTTTGACTGGTTTGAGCAATGACAACATCACTACTATTTTAATAAGTTGATCACATAATACAATCATATGATAATCTTTTTTTGTAAAAATTTCGATAACTTTTTGTGCTTGATTTATTTTTTTTTCAAAAAAATCATAGTTTTCAAAAAACAAAACATATCAAATGATGCAATCGCAACGACAACAATCACTCTTTCATAGACATAGTTTTATTTTTATCTTATCTTTTAATAATATTTAGTATAACCTTGTTTTTAGGGGTGAGTGTTGCTCTTTGATAGATTTCAAATGGGAATCTTTCATTCCAGGTGAATTTGTAATTCAAGATTAGTTGTGATATGATGATCTTTGATTCCGTCATACTAAATCTTTGACCTAAACAACTATAGAAAAAAAAAAGTTAATAAATATAGATTAAATTAAACAAAAAAAAAAAAAAAAAACATCATCATATGATGATCACTAATACATTACATTCTTGGTCCAGATGAAAATGGCAGATAGTTATAGTTGGTATTTACATTTATGCCATCCCATCTATTAGGTATGAATTGATTTGCTTGTTTCCAAACCGATTCATTTCTATGCATAGCATATACAGATACAAGTATCATACTCTATAACATCAAAGTGAAATATTAATACTTTAGTTGTAATTATTATCATTTTGTAATTTGTAAAGTTTAAGTTAACTTACTTTTGGTGGTAACTTCCAAGCATCTTTACTGGAATCATTTCTTTTGATTGTACATTCGGTTTTTGATGTTCTACCAATCATTGGTGCTGGTGGAAATAATCGAAGAGTCTCCAAAATGATCCATTCTAAAAGAGGTATGTTTTGAATGTTTTTATCGCCACACAGTTGTTCGTACAGCTGCTCTTGTATCTCTGGGTGTTTCGATAGCAGTGCCAACGTAAATGTTAATGCATTGGCAGATGTCTCATGTCCAGCCAATAAGAATGTCATTATATTACCAATTAACTCATCTTGGGTCAGTTGTTCTTCTTTGTTATTTAATAGATGATCCAATAAATCTTTATTATTATTATTATCATTACTATTCTTTTGTTGCTGTTGTTGTCTTGATCGAATTTCATCTAAAATCAAATCTTCCAATTCACTAATGAATTTGTTTAATTTACGATCGGATGGCAATGGTATGTATTTGGAGAGTCTACGAATTGGTCGTATCATTTCGTTGAGGATATAATCAAAGTTTGAGGTCGATCCTTCTCTACTGAATTTATGACCAATTGAAAGCATACCTATGATATCATAGGTCAATGATGTCATGGTTGAATGTACTTCTATTTCAGAGTGTCGTTCGATATTGCCAATTAATTCTTTGGTAGCAGCGAGTATGGTAGATTCCATCTTTCTCACATTGACTGGAGAGAACGGCACCGACAAGATATCCCTATGGCGTTGCCAACGCGCACCTTCCGCCATCAGTATTCCATCTCTTGCCAGACGAATCAAGACACCGGAGCTATCGGGTGGTTTCTCATAGTTGTCGGAATCGGTGAGTAATACCTCTCTGGCAATGTCGGCGTCTCTGGTGAACAACATCGGTAAACCAAAGAAAGAAACACAGTAGCTATCACTTGCATATTGTTTGAACCATCTTAAAACAGTGTTCTCACTTCCAGTGTCAAATAAACTTTTATCGACATCGTCGTTTTGATCGCTACCGATGACAGAACCACCTTTTCTAAATTCATAGTAGTTCAACAAATAGTTTGCGAACCACTCTAAAAATGATGGACCACTTGGTAAATATTTATTTTTTGTAAAGTACCAATCATTTAGGTGACTGATCACCAACTATATTTATGATTAATAATAAGTTTAAAGAAAATGAAATGAAAATAATAAAATACATACATAAACTAACCATATTAAAACTCCTAATATAATTGATTGAGAATCTATCATTATTAATTTATTACCTTTTATGAAAAGGTGTTTTGATCAAAATAATTTTAAATTAAGCAACCTAATTCAGACTTTTTTTTATTTTTTTTTATTTCATTTTTAATAACAAGATATTAATTGTACCAAAATAACTTTGTGCAATCTTTTTAATCAGGAGGGTTAGATAAAGAAAGAAAGATATATCATAGGATTTAATTATTTGTTTTTTTTTTTTTTTTCAAAAAATTTTTTTTTATCATTTCATTTGTTTGTTTTAAAAAACGAACGATTTGTCTTATCATAATGTATATAATCTGAAAAAGATTTGTAAATAATAATATAAATATATAAAATTATGTCTTTTTGTTTAAAAGTTTTACCTAGGAATGCATTAAAAATAAAACATTCAGGTAGTTTAGTTCTAATCAGAAATTATAATAGTGGAGGTAAACAAACACAACGATCAATAAGTGAGAGTTTTACATATGCAAACAGCGTCAATAAGAGAAATAATAATAATAGTAGTTATCAAAGGAGAAGACATGATATAGACGAGTTGTTCTCTTCGAGTAAAACCAAAACGTTTGGTGAATTAAAATGGGATGTCCTAATTCAATCACTCTTTGATAGCGGTAAGCATCAAGAGGTCATCAATTCAATTCAGAGAACCAATCTACAGATGTCAACAAAGATCATGACACTGGCAATGAAGTCATTGCTCGAATTGAAGCGAATCAACAGTGGTGTCTCGTCAACAGCTTCACCAACCGGCTTTACAAATGATCTTCGAAGTACAGAGTACTTGATGGAGGACGGCAACTCTAAATCACAGGAGCACTCCAACTTTTTAATAGTTATGCTAAGAATCATTCAAAAGAGATATCCAATGGAGGAGATACTTCAATTCCTCAAGGATATGGAGATTCCAAAGGATTTCGAAATTTTCAAATCACTTTTTGTCGAAGCAAGACCATCGCATGTCATTCAATTAGAACATATATTAGTAGAGTTTGGTGGTATGTAGTTTTTAATAAGAATTGGAAACAGCTTATTTTAATATAAATTAGCATATTCATTAATAATAATAATTTTAAATTATAGGTAAAGACTTTATTCCACCAGGATCACCTGAACAAGGTGCTGTATTTAGAGGATATATATCAACAAACGACTATGAAGAAGCATTGAGAAGATTCAATTTATTACATCCTAGCGAAATTACATCACATTTGATCAATGTAATGGTTACGGCCTTCATTGAGATCGGAAACTATGAAGAAGCAAAAAAGATAATGTTTGCCAATAGACATCTCTCAAAGAAACCATCATATCTATTGACTTCAATCAAGTTATGTTTAGCATTGGGTGATTTAAAAGTAAATAATAATAATAATATCTATTATTAATTATGACGATTTTTTATTAATAATATTATATTTTATCTATTCTATCAGATGGCAGGTCAATTTTTATTATTTTGTATGCAAACAGGATGTTCAATTCAACCGAATCTCATACAGGATGTTTTGTTGATGTGTGGTAAATATAAAGAGTTTGAAATGGCAGAGCGAATATTCCAAACAGTCTCTAGATCGAATGGTGGTGGCGATGGTGGTCACAAACGATATTCATTTGAAGTTTTGTTGGGTATGATGTTGAATATCTACAAGGATCAACCTGATAAAATGAAACACTACCGAGAGTTGCTTGTGAAACATCGTATTTCAAAATCTACCAAACGAGAAGATGTTTTGGTAGCAAAAGGTGTCCAAATTCGTTCCAATCTCCATGAAGATGCAGAGTATATCAAACATAAATTAGAGAGTGCGCCTCAATTCAACACATTGGTTAAATTTAGCTTGAAGCAATCATCAAAAGCAAAGAAGATTCAGAGTGAAGGATCTAATAGTATACCAAAAAATCATCAAGAATAAATATTTATTGATAAACAAGAATGTTTTGATTCAAAATATAAATATTTTATACTTAACTAATTTGACAAAATAAACTTTGTAAATGTTCGAGTTCACAGGACATTAATGACTTATGAATCTTAAATTGTAATCAATTTTCGAATTTTATAAGAAATACCTTGGAATATGGAAACTATCAAGAATACTAACAAATCACAAACACTATAAATATTATAAATATGTAACTAATAAAAGTTGTCTTATTTTATTCATATTAAATAACTGTATTTAGTGTAATTCTCGTAACAAGTTGGTAGCATCTGAAATCAAGAAAAAATGGATCAACAAGCATTAGCTCAGCAACAACAGCAGCAGCCACAACAGCAACCACAACCACAACAATTAACACAGGAGCAAAATAATAATAGAATTAAAAAAACAAATCGTCGAACTACAAGGTGCTTTTGAAACATTAAATAGTAACCAACAACAAAACATGAATATACTGATGGAAGTTTTATCTGTTATTAAGCCAATCGCAGAGATGGTAAAACCTAAGAGCGGCAGCTTCAAAATAGGAACTCCAGAGAAGTTCACTGGATCAGCAAATGAGGTTTGGTCGGAATGGATAGTGAAATTTCAACGCTACTTAGAACTTACCCAATGCCCTAGGGACATGTGGCTCCCAATTTTGGAATCTTACTTGTCTGGACCAGCCGATAGATACACCAGTTTTGTTAAGAAGGAGACGGAAGCACATGACTACAACATAGAATTACTAGTAGAAAAATTGAGACTAAGATTCCAACCGGAAAACAAGCAGATATGTTCAAAAAATACTTGTATTCAGTAAAAATGAGATCAGATTCGATGACATCATTAGAGGAATATAACGAGAAATTCAGTTCATATGCATCGAAAATAGGAAACATGTCTGATGACGATCTTCGTATGCATTACATTGTTGGATTGACTCTCTCAATTGGAAACAAAGTGGAAATACAGTTATTTAATATGAATAAAATAAGACAACTTTTATTAGTTACAAATGTATGATATTTATAGTGTTTGTGATTAGCTAGTACAGCTACTGTATTCTTGATAGTTTCCAAGGTATTTCTTATTCTGAAATATAAAGGACCACTTTGGTCAAGCCCATATTGGCAAATATAAATTATTTAAATAGGAATAAGTAATCTCAACATCCGACTTTAACTCAAGTGGTAGAGTGTTTGACTGTAGTAAGAATCACAAGAGATATCAAAAGGTTGCTAGTTCGAGTCTGGCAAGTCGGATCTTTTAGAATTATTTACCCCGGATGCGGTAAGATTTAAATTATTTTTTTTTAAAACAAATGTCATGGATATTTGAGTGAACACTCATAGAAATTCCAGAAGACGTTTATTAAAGGTCCCTTGATGAATCACCAACCGGAGAAGTTCTAGAATTGTTTACTAGGATGAAGTCATAAACTAATCCGTCCAACCGATGGTAAACCAAGAGAACTCCTTGTTTCGATATCTCATTTATTAATATCGAATCAAGGTATGTTGAATTAAAAGATAATAAATAAAGTTATATCTCATTTATTAATATCGAATCAAGACCTTTTCTACTTATCTCTAAATCAACTTTTTGATTAGAGTACTATCCTAAGAGGTACTCTCAACTTATAACAATCTATTGAATATATATTGAAAATGACAACTTATAATAAAGATAGAGATATTCAATAGTAGTAAAACAACTCGTCAACTACGAGTTTGTCTTGTTTCTCAAGTATCTTTTGCTGGTTTCTGTTGTAAAGAATAAGAGGTTTAAATGAATTATTTTAAGAGTACAATCGGCAAAGCTATTAAATGTATTATTGGCGACTCAAAATTTAAAGATACTGAGATTGAAAACCAAAAAGGAGGTTATTTTTTTTTTTTTTTGGAGTTACAAAATTAAAGTTTGTTTGTAAGTTTTAGAAGTGATTTTTATAAATTTCTATTTTATTTTATATTGATAGTATTTTTAATAGTATCATCATAAGGTATTTGTAGTTTATTTGCAATTTTGATTAAATCCGAAGAATCAATCAATCTAGAATAAGAGTTGGAATCGACACCCAATAAATCCAATTTATGATAGTATGCCCATAGTAATCGTATTTGATTCCTAATAGTTTCGATTTGATCTTGATGTGATTTCTCTTGGACATTGTCGGTCGATAGTTTTCGAATGAGTTGAAGTACCGGTAAGATCTCTGGTTTGTCATGAGTCAAACACTGGTAGAGAATCTGAGTGTTTAGCGACGCTTCTTCTTCTTGGGAATGCTTGGTGCTAGTACAGAAATATTTAGCAAACGCCAGTATATCTTGATCTGCAGAGAACGTTCTTAGTAGCTCCTCTTTGTTTCTTGCTCCACTACTGTACTTTGGGAAACTTCTCGCCAAACTCTTGAAACCTTCTGGATCTTCGTTGTATGGTAGATGGCCAATCTTTCGCTTCACATAGATCGTTGGACAACTCTCAAACTGTTTGGTGCCGGCAGCTGGATTTGGCCCACCGAATTTCAAACTCCAATACCTCTGACTGTTGAGTCGTATCGATTTGATACATCTTGACTCTGGAAGAATGCATGGAGTCATCTTTGAGATGATTGCATCATCGGTTGTTTCGATTTCAATTGGCACTTGACACGGTAGTTTAGTATCGATATCGCGGGTAATCAAACATCTTGGTTCGACGGCCAAGTAGTAGAGATGACGGAGTACCTGCAGATGATAATGGTTATCGGTGCTACTCGATGGGAATTTAGGATAGAGTGAGATCAACAGCGATGCAATGGCAGTGTCACTGGTCGACAGAGTATATTGTCCGCCACCGAGGAACAGGAATCCAATTGCCATGTTTATGGCCATGTGATTTCCATAGTTGATATCTTTCGAGAGTCTCGATCGAATCGAACGCAACAAACGAAGCGCCTTGACATCACCAGTGCCTGCCATCACCAGAGAAACAGAGATAGAAGCTACACCCAGACAAGTTTCCACGGTTGTACGTAATGAACGATCGACTCTCTTTTGCTTTGCGAGATGTACTTGATATTTCAGTAGTTTGTTTGTCCACACCATTAGGATATCCGCTGTATTTGAATTGAGAGAACCAGCGAATCTCAAACCCAAAGACATACACAAACCAGCGACAATATTCAAATAGGCCAACAATAAGAGATCGCTCTGATCCTCATGACTTAGTGGTGTTACATTAAATATCTTATCACCACCAACAAAACTAACAGTACTTCTAATATTAATTGGTATTTGTGATTGTATCCATTCCTCTGATGACTAAATAAAAAGATAAACAAAGAGAGAGTCGGGTTAGAATCATTTTAATAGAATATATATATAAATATTATTAATTTAGCATACAATTATTGAATCCCACATAATTAATGATTTACCAATGGTTCTTAATAATAGTAAATCGGACCTAACGAAATTGAAAGAGTAATTCGATTCTGGGAATGAAAAGTAGGAAGCAACCTTTTGATTATTTGATTTCAAATAGATCATTGTGAGTGCCATGATTGCACCTGGCTCTGTGATATCGATATTTGGTTTGGTTCCCTCAAAGATTAGATTGGATTTGGTATCGCTGGCACCCAAAGAGCTTGTTTGTACAGTGGTCGATGAACTACCGTTGCCAATGAATGATTTCAATTTATTCTCTACGTTCAGATCGTCAAGAATACCATCTTTACCACCACGACCCAAATTTATCAATCCAAGTGCCATACCAGCGGTCAATGTATAGCTATCACGATCCAATGGTTTATCATTGAGTGGTTTCCTTCCGATTTCATTCAATAGAACCTCTGTCATTCTTCTATTGCCGCTACCTTGGTAGAGCAAACCGATTCCCATCACCGAAGCGATCTGAACATACGATGGAACATCCAAATCGATTGAGGATGGCGGATGCAACGATGATATGTGAATGCTGAGTATCTTTGCCACTGACATATCCATTGTTCCACACTTGGAGGCAGCGATACCAATCAACAAACCAACACTGGTGATCTGATGTTTCAATGAGAGATACTCGAACACACGAACGAATGCCAGTGACGATAGTTTACCTTGTAATCCAAGTGCCATCAACAAACCAGAGTAGAACGGTGTAAATTCGGTGGGTCTATTGTAAACTATCCAAGTATTGGTGATTTCTGCATGCTCTGCTGTCAAACTGAAGCCAGCTGCAGCACCTGCGTGGAAATCCGGCCAGTTCAACAAATCGGGAGTTGCAGCTATCGTTTCACTCAATGAAATGTTGGTTTTAGTGGAAGCAACCACACCGCCAAGCACAATAGGTGTAACTGAGATTGGTTCAGTTGCAACCGCTCTCACCGAACCAATTGTCAGCATGCCAAGACCGATTGGCAATGACATGGTTCGTTGCGCAGCCAACCAGAGTTTCGATTGCAATTGCTCGAGGAAATCGTGGTCACTGACACCCTGTTCCTGTTGGTGTGTCAGATGAATACGAGAGGAGAACGATAGCATATGTTTTACTTCGGCCAGACGTAGATCGCTATTGAAGTTGAGTGCTGTGATCAGTCTACGATCGAAAGGTGCCAGCCTATCGGGAAAGAACAGAGATTCAAACGAGAGAGTATCGGATTGATTCGATTCAGAGTTGGATATCGACGGCATTCTATGCCAACTCAGATCGTTTCTTCCGATGAGATCGTACTCTTTTTCACTCCAATTGAACGGTGGATTCTGACGACAGTATCTAATAGCTTCCCGTAGTGGAACCGAGACACCAAATGTCAAAGCATTTAGATCTTCCAGAGTTACACCGGTACTAGTCATTCCAAGTATCAACTGTTCGCAATAGCTCTTAAAGTTTGATGTATCTACCTCATTGAATATACGGTAGAGCATGTTTAATGACTTTGATTGCGAACATGGTATATTATCTAGTCTTTTCTCTTGTCCTAAATAAATTGATGCTAACTGATAGATTATATCTGTATTTGTCTTATTGTTACTGTTACTGTTAATTGGAGATAGAGTTGATATTGTATTCTCTTTTTGTTTTATATCATCTGAATTGGATATAGATTGATTCTCTTTTGAATATAATTCAACTCTACTGTGAATACCATTTATATCTATTAATGTTATTCTATTAAATATTGAGTTATTAATCGATATTATTGGTTTATAATTATCTAATATTATCTTTATATTAATATTATTATTATTATTATTATTATTATTATTATTATTATTATTATTATTATTATTATTATTATTATTATTATGTTGATTTGATAATAGTAGTGTATTTTGATTCTCTAATTGTACAAAATAAAAATATGTATTTGGTATTACTATTGGTTGTAGTTGAATATGATCTGTAGTTATTGTTGATGCTATTGATGCAACTGTAATTGTATTGTTATTGAAAATATAATAATGTTTATCATCTCTAATGATTGAATTTGATATTAGTGTTACCTGTGACACTACTCTCTCTTCTTTAATAACTATATCACTATCGATGATAAACTCATCATCACCTGTTATAAAACTAGTATCTGGAATACCTGATTCAAACTGTTCCATAAATCTGGTTAATGATGTTGTTGAACTATATGTATTCATTATTTCTATTGAATCTGACATTGATATTGGTTCATATAATTGTTGTTGTTGTTGTAATTGTTTTTGCTGCTGTTGTTGTTGTTGTACTCTATATTTATTATTTCTATTATTATTATTGTTATTATTATTATTATTATTATTTATATTATTCTTTAATAAAGAATCTGGTATAGATCTTTTATGTCTTGGTGTACGTTCTTTAAATATAACATCATAGAAATGTAGTGATTTGGTAAGTTTGTTGTAAGTTACAAGTTCACTTTTGTTGCTATGTTTGTTGTAGGTTGATTTCACCTGATGGTTAGAGTCGTAGAAGAATGATAGATCGTCGGTATCATCATCTCGTTGTAGTACCGGTCGAAGTTCTTCCAGTGGATGAAGTAAGCTTAGTAGTGACGGCTGCTCTTTGTTGATGGGTGTGTTGTGTTGACGCTCCAGCAGAATGCCATCCGGTATCTGGTGAATGTTGACTATCGGACATGGTAAAACGACACGGTAGATACTACCGGCGCTATTGTAGAGTGTCAGCGAACTCTCTGTGAGAACATAGAGGAATCGGTTCGATTGTGAGTCAGAGTAGTGCGGCAGTACGATCCAATCGACAGCTATGATCGCACCTACAGAGCGGTCCACCGTTATTCTCTTACGAATGCATCCACTTGCACTCCAGGTAACGATGCGATTAAAGTTACACCAGCCGAGTTCATGTTCATCTGCAAACCACTGCTTTAGAATTCCACTCTTAACGTCCTCACGATAAGGATTCTCAACAAACTTGTAATGATGATCATGTAATCGATCATTATCACTACACAATGTATCTATAAATGGTTTAATAATACCAATTTCTCTAATATTCATTCTTTAAAAAAAAATATATAAAACTATGTTCAAAAAAAAAAAAAAAAAAAAGTATATCACACTGAAAGAGTGTGATCTTGATTGAATTTCAGATCAGATTATTGGCGCTCTTTTTTGTTAGACAACCACGTTTCTTTAGAAAAACCATCAAACATTTTATCCTAAAAAATAATTCCTTATAACCCTTTTTTTGATTTTTTTGATTTTCACTCGTTTTGGAATGTTTGTGGTTGTGCGTGTCTTTGTAGAAATGGGAGTCATTTGTAAAACAACTAATTTGAAAAGATTACTATTATAACATTACTTGAATCTTATAAAGATTTAAATTATTATTACCATTACTATTACTACTACTACTACTACTTAAGTGTAACATTACTAAAACTCAACAATTAATTTCATAAGAAACAACAATGAAATTAATATTCCAATTCACTTTGTTCATAACAACAATGTTGTTGTTATTCCCATTCTATTCCGTTGCAACCAATAATGTTGGTGGAAGTAATTCTGGTGGTAGTTTCAGCAATATCAACTACTTTGGCTGGAATGACTATGGTGTCAGTGTGTTCCCAGAATTCAAAGATTTGAAAATGCATATCAGATGCTATCGTAATCTAAATCTCACCAAAATAAACAAACCCACTGCAATCTTTGACTCTGGACTTCCATTTCCATCGCTTGCCTACGCCGATTTCATTGAAGAATTGATTGCCGAGCTGCCAAGTATGAATATTGGAAAGGTTTGCTTCTTTGATCGATATGGATATGGATACTCTGACCCGTCACCTTACGCCTTGAATTCCAATGAGACTGCCTACCGCCTTCACGAATCTCTCAGAATCGCCCATATCAATCCACCATATATCCTTGCCGGTTGGTCATGGGGTAATGTTGACAATCAATTCTTTGCGCACAACTACATGCAGGACGTAGTTGGAATTCTCTCGATTGACGGAACCGACAGCGGTTATGCCACCGACAGCAACAATCTAGGAATCATCAGTACAGCAACCACCTATTTCAATAATCTCGTTGCCATGCAAAACAACGGAACCATTAAAAGTTTCACTGAGCACAATGTCGTTCCCATGGCATATGGATACTTGCCCAATAACACCAATATGACACAATCGGTTGTCAACAAAATCAACAACCTATTCATCACCGAGGATTTCTTGAATGTCGCCCTCCAAGAGCTCTCGATCATGATTTCAAGTACCCAGTTGCTAGCAAACGTTTACTCGGCAATGAATGTAACCTGTCCACTCTCGAATATTCCATTCTTTGTATTAACTGCTGACCAGAACGACACTGTTTGGAATAACCGTCAAACCCAGATGGCAACAATGTCCAGTGTAAGCGAGCATATTTTTATAAAAAGCTCACACTTTATCCCCATTGATAAGCCATACTTCATAGTCTCGTCATTAAAGTCACTTTTGAAAAATGTTGACAAACAAATTCCAATCAATGTTTTGCAATCCAAAAAGTAATTAGATGATCAATATCCATCCATATGTAACACCAAACAATATTTTCCATCAACCATGATGGGGTATCAACACAATGCAATATTTACAGTATTTTATTTCAAAAATAAATAAAAAAATCAAATATTGTAAAAAAAATTTTTTTATTACATAAGCAATTCTTTGAAAAAATATGAGGGAGATGAAACATTAGTTTTTTTGAATAGTCTTGCAGCAAAAAATTAATTAGATTTTTTAAAAGAAAAATGGAAGTTAATCAAATATATAATCAAGGTATTTATAAAGTTATTATTAGAGTATAATTAAAATGTTTGATTATTAACATTTGTATTTCATTTAAAAAAACAACATAACAAGAATTTGAACAATGGATTAGTAATATCTTCATAGACTCTGATTCAATTGTATCATTATCATTTAGATCTACAGATTATTATCATGTGTTTACACTGAATAATGAGTCACCATTTACGCAACCGAGACATCCTGATTTGTCGAAAATGAAGGAAGAAGAAAAAGATGACACTCGTTATAAACCATTTGAATTTTCAAGATTCTTACAACAACTTTCGGAATGCTCTCATCTCAAGAAACTCTCTTTAGATCTAACAGCATACTTGGTTGGGTCATTCGATATGGTTACAGAGTACTACGAAGATGATAGTGAAGAAATAATGGTACCAAAAGTAAATGAATATGTAAATCAAGTTATATTCCCATCGCTTTCAAAGTTTGTTAGAGAAACAACATCACTTGAGAACATATCTATCTATTGGAATGCTCTTTCTGTGTGGTATGAAATACGAGATGTACTTCTCCTTTGTAAGTTTTTACAATTAAGAAATTAGTTAACCATTCCAATTACTGATAATATATCAAAAAATAAAAGATGAAGAATCATTTAATAGTTTCATTCAGTCAATGAAGATCAATCAGACAATCAAGAGTTGGAAGTTTGCAAACTTTCAATGTTATGAATCGCTTGATGAGCTATTCCAATGGAAACCTACCTCATTAGCATGGCTTCAAGGTACAGTTATCATTATCATCATCATTAATCATTGACAACATCTAAAATAATTTTTATTTTTTTAGATGCTCTCCCTCGAACCGAATTCAGAGAATCAAAGGTTACAGCTCCACTATTTGGATTGAATAACTTGGAAAAGGTAAACAAACTTCACGTTTGTTTTTTATTTTTCAATACTTCCAATGCTTTGAAAACAAAGAACTTCTTTTATCAATCACAATACATTACCTCGGTTACTCTCACCCCTAAATACTTGACCAACCACTATTCAAGTAAACAACTACGAAGTGATTGTAAAGACATATTTGGATTACTTGGTTCACTACCTAATCTTGTGAGACTCAAGATGAATGTTTTCTATAGACTTGAAAAAAGAGACTCTCCATATTTTGTAAATGAATTGATCAAGATCATCGAACTAAACAGGCTTAAAAAACTCTCATTATTATGTAAGTTCATATGAACCAAAATATCAGTTTTCAATCAATCTACTTACTAACACCAAACAACTTACTACAAAGATTGTAATTTTGATATCAGAGGAATAATGGATGCTTTAAGATCAAATCAATCCATTACACATTTCATTTATATTGGTAAGATTGATCACAGATAATAATAATATCAAGTTTATTTACATTATAAATTAGAAAATAGCTATCTTTATGGTGGTTATGAAAGTCTTTTGAGACAGTCTAAAATAATTAAGTTAGGGATGTCAGAGAGTGTATTTAAGAGTTGGTCTGTTAATTTACCCAAAGAGGATTCGGAATTTCTTAAATCTCAGTTAAATTCTGGAGTCTTGTATTTTCGCCCCAGAAAAGAATGGGACTATACTCAGTCCTTATTGTAAATGTCTACTTACTGTAATTAGTTTAATCAAAGGATTCTACACTAAGTTTCAATAAAAAAAGATTTATTCATGAATCTAGGTATCATTCTTAAGAGAATGTATAACTTTATATTTAATCTATGAATTCCTTAGATATACTTGAGTGTATTTGATAATTTTTAAATAGTTATTATTTAAATAAATAAATGGAAAATAAAATAGGATAATGAATTAATAAAAATAATGATTAAAAATAAATATTATTATATAATCATACCTATCATAAATATTGTTATAATTCATGGTTGTTGTGTTCTTAATACTGTATTTAAAAGATTGAATTGAATATTGTTTTGATTAGCAACCAAGACCTAACAATACCAACTAACCCATATGAATGATGACAAAGTAGTTGGAGATGTTACTATCATACTGCTGTTGACCGCGGTCAATTCCAATGCTGTAGCTGCTGTTGTAACTACCATGCTGCTATACTGTTATTATCACTATATGGGTGGGAAGCGAGGATGATTTGTAGTCATTTCACGTTAATTTCTATAGAATTTCTATGAGTGTTGACTACTTTTGTCTTTTATTGGAATTTTATTTTTGACTCTACCGCAAGCGGAAAATTATTTTTGAAAATTTTTCTCCCCTTCCGGGAATTGAACCCGGGCCTTTCGCGTGACAGGCGAAAATCCTCACCACTAGACCAAAGGGGAGTTGATGTTTTTTAAAGCAAAATTTTAAATTTAAGAAATCCATTCTTACTAACCCTTTTAAAACAATACAATCCAAGCTCACAAATAAAGAAATCTTAAATTAAATATATTTTATTTTAAAATGTTTTGGGAATAAAATTGGTTTTCAATGTATTAATCAAGTTAAATTTGAATCTAGATTTAACCTTTTTTCATTAAATTTTGTCTTTACATAAAAAACACCTAGAGTGTGTAACACATTTAAAAATTTGTGGTAATATAACCTGTTCAATATTGATTTGAAAATTTTAGTAAAAACTATTGTTACTTTTTTTAATATAAAAGATGTCCAATACAATCAATGAAATAGGAATAGATGATGAGAAAAACAAAAATGACCAAGATCAATTGTTTAATCAATCCAATAAAATCAATGAAGAAGTTGAATTCAATTTTAATGAATCAGAACCAGATCCTATTATTCAAATAAACAAAGTAATTGTTATTCTTTGGGAAGGAATATTCAGAAGCTGTGTTTTTTTTATAATAATAATTCAAGTTATAGTTTTTATAGTCACATGTTCACTCTATGGATTCACTGACTATTTTCATAATCTTTCCATTGGCCCATCTGATGAATCTCTTGTAAGTTAAAATAAAAATTAATAAAAATCAATTCTCTAATACTTTATAAGATATCTATGGGTTCTACTTCAACAGAAAAACTAGTAATAGGACATCAAAGTAAGAATTCCATTTTTATAATTAAAAAAATAGTTTTAACTAATTCCTCAAAAGTATTTAGATTGGTCACTCCTATTTTTTTGAATGTTGGTCTTTCTCAACTGTTTTTGAACATCCTGTGTATGCTTTTAGTATTCCCTATTGAAATTAGATTTGGAAAATGGATTTTTGGTTCTCTTTATATGGTTTCTGGTATTGGCGCTTCTGTATTGGCTAATCTATTGGATATTAAAAACACAGAGGTTTGTTCAACAGCTCCCTTGTATGGTGTATGTATTGCTCTTTATTTAGAAATGAAACTTCATAATTTTCATCAAAATATGGTTTCCATTTCTAAAGTTCTGTTAAGTACTATCACTTTATTGGTTTTTATCAACTCGGTTTCTCTTTTTGAATATTTTCCAGCTTATATTGGTGGTGGAATTTGTGGTGGTCTCATGGCACTTGTTGTAGTTATTGAATCAAATTCAACATGGAGAGGAATAGGAGCATCTTTACTAATAGTGTATTTCAGTGCAAGTCTTATATTATTATTTGGATTCTACCCAATTTGGTATTTCAATCACCATAAAGTGTACTTTGCAAGAGCAACTCAATAATAAAAATGAATTGGTATTGTTTGCCAAATTAAAAATAAAAATAAATGATCAAAAATCTTATCCATACAAAATTTATTCGAGTGGGGTTAATATTTATAACAAAAATATTTGTTAGTGTTAAATTATCCTCAATAGTAAAAATTCATTTATACAAATTTAATAACCGTTATTTTACATCATAAAAAAAGTGATATTGAATAAATCTTGTTGGGAAATCTTGTGTTTGAGACAAAGGTTGAGAACAATTTTCATTGCCCAATAATTAATTAATTATTTTTAATATAAAAAAATGTCAAAAATAAATAACTATTTTATAGATATATATTCTCAAGAAAATGAAAATAACAATCAATCTAATATTCTTAAGAATCAAACCAAAGATATATCAGATATAAAAAGATTTTTCAATAGAATCAATGAATTTGATCTTAAGTTCTTTAATAGTGTTATTTTTTTTCTTATTTTTATAGAAATTATTATTTATCTTGTAATTACTTTCTCTAATGGATTAATATCTTTCTTTGGAATATCCAAAGATAATTTAGTATGTTTAATAAGATTTTATATTTAATATTTCTATTTACTAACTCCTTTAAAAAGATTGGGCTTGGATCAACTTCCACTTTTGGTTTGGTTATAAATCTTGAAAGTATGAATTATATTTTGTTTTAAAAAAAGAAATATTCTAATTCAAAATCAAGTCTATCGATTTGTAACTCCATTTTTCATAAATGCCAACTTTTTTCATCTTCTTTTAAATATGATAGGTTTGTTCACAATGTATCCATTAGAAAAACAAAATGGAAAGCTTTGGTTTGGAGGTTTCTTATTTGTTTCAGCTTTTGGTAGTAACATTTTCAGTCATCTTTATAATTATAATGGCGCTTCAGTTGGTTGTTCTGGTGCTGTTCTTGGAATTGTTGTGGCAAGATTTGTTAATGTTCTGATCGAAAAAGAAACCTATTCTCAAAGTGCTCATTTCAATACCATTTCCGTCCTAATATTCATTATGTTCCTAACTTTTACTAATGAATTAATTCAATTTTCAGATTGGGCAGGACATTTTGGAGGTTTCATAGTTGGGGCAATGATTGGAGCAATATGGACAGATACAATGTTTACAAAAACTAGATCCATTGGAATGTTATTGTTCCTTTTATATTTTATTTTAAGTTTATTTTTATTGTTTGCAATATATCCTAAACGCATATTCCACTATGAAATAGTTCCAAAATAATCAAAAAAAAAAAATTTTGTGTGTAAAAATAAAACAAAATTTTCACACCATATTGATAAGAGTTATTGGAATAAATGGGGTGTAATAATAATTATTATTTTTACAAATTCTCAATTATATATTTATATTGAAATAACACAATGATAACATAACATCTCATTATTCATTTATTATATAATAATTAAAAGATGTCTAATATCTATGAGTTAGACATTGATGATGGAAAAGAGCAAGATAATGAAAAGTTAGTTCATGCTCAAAGTGATATGTACCCTAATAACTTTGGTAGAACCTATTCAACTTCGAGTACCAATTCATTACATAACTATCAACCAAAAAGAGAATCACCATCATTTATTCATAGATCAATAGAGAATATCAAAGAATGTAAAATTTTGAATTTATTCAAAAGAGTTTCTTTCTATATTGTATTCATATGCATTGTAATGTTCATAGTGGAGATCTCTATCGATGGGCTAGCTTCAATGAGATCAAACTTATTAGGTCCACCTATATCATCACTTGTAACTTATCAATTAAACAAACTAATAGATATATAGTATTAAAGACTAAAATATTATTATTTATTTTTATAGATTTTATTAGGTGCTACTTATTTACCAGGATTAATACAAGATAAACAAAGTAATTAAACTTTTGTAGTAATATATAGAGATCAAATAACTATAACGATATTAATTAAAAATTTTATTCTTAAAACAAAATAACAAAGTCTATAGGTTGATAGCACCTATTTTCTTACATGCTGGAATAGTTCATATTATAATGAACATGATAAGCTTTATCTCTCTCTATAGACTAGAAGATATTTGGGGAAAGCTTAATTATGGATTAATCTTTATGGTATCTGGACTTGGTGGTGTACTTTTTAGTAGCTTATTGAATTTTAGAATAGTTTCTGTTGGTGCATCGGGTGCTATCATTGGTTTGGTTGGTGCTTACTTTATTGAAACTCTGGTTAGAACCGATCAACACCAACCAATAGTTAGAAGGAAATTAATAAGAAACCTTATCATCAATCTAGTGATTGTCTTCCTTTTTTCACTTCTTCCTTATGTTGATTGGGCAGGTCATCTCGGTGGTTTCATCTATGGCTGTCTGATGGCAGTGGTCGTTCTTGTCTACAAAGAAAAGAGAATCTATAGAATCTTGGCTGCATCACTACTTGTCGTAATCTACATTGGTGGTATCATCTTTATGTTTACCTATCATCTCAAGCATTACATTTATTAAATAAAACATTAACTAAATAAGATTCTTATATTTATTTAATTTAAATTTAAATCACAATAATAGGTGGCAATTAATTGACTGATAGCCGGTCCAATCTTCTTTTTTTGTTGACCATATCTTATGTCTTTGAGCATTGATAAACGATCGTCGTCGGTATTCAACTTCTGATAGGCAAGCGTCAGAGCGAGTGGCGATGGATAGAGTTCGACAATCGATGCTGATTTCTCTGAGGAACAACCGCTTATTTGCATGAGCATGGCAGCAAAGAACTCTTGCAGTGGTATATCCTTATTCTTTTGATTCCTTTTATTAAATGATTCCAGAGTACATATATCGTTTCCATCACTCGATGTTGTTGTTGTTGTTGTTGTGCGAACAAATAATGATGTTCTCCTACTTGATGCTGCTGCTGCTGACGATTGAAACGATGTGTCCAACTTTGATTTATCAAACAACTGAGCTTTAACTTTTGACTTTATCAACTCTGTCGTTTGTTTGATAAAGTCTATGGTTGCATCGAGGTTGGGTGTCTCACGCACTACAATGTCATCATGAAGGAATGTCGATACCAATGCACTGGTGAGTGTCTCCACAGGCAGACCATAGTTGACGGTACCCCAACCATTCTCTTTGTGCATACGACCCTCCACCACATAAAAGATATTCTTACAACCGCAACGCGATAATCTAAATTTCTGTTCTTTGTATCGACCGTCGATAATGGAACTACTTAGATCATCGATACGTTTTCTCTCTACAATATAATCGAGTGTCCACTCCTGGTTGTCGGCATCAACAACCACCCAAAGAAAGTCACCAAGCTCCAACTTTCGTACTTGAGCTTCCACACCAAGTTCAGCCAGCTTCTTTACAATGAAATCTCTCTCACTTACTGATTTCACTTCTCTATTATCGACAATACATAATACTTTCTTAAATATAATAATATTCTTTGGAAATGGTAATGTCTTTGATTGAATAGTGATGTTTGATGGTAATGAAATGGGTATTGTTGGTTGTGTATCTAATGATGATGATGGTAGTGGTGAATTAGCTGGATTATCGTTAAAATTGATTCTTGATCTCTTATTTGTTGATTTGCTCTTTGATTCTAATTCCTTACTATATACATTACTATCTACATCTAAATCACATTTTCTTTTAAGTAGTAGCTTTGCTGGAGAGGATAATGGATTTGTCGTTGATGTTGTTGTTGTCGTCGTTGTTGTCTTTGGTGTTGTCGATTTGAATGGAGAAGGTGGGAAATCATTATTATCTCTATTGATACTGTTCAAATGGCTATTATATAATCTGGCAAAAGGTGAAGTGCAATTCTTTAAACGCTTAGGTGTTCCATTTAATCTAAATGGTGATTTGAATGGTGATTTGAATGGTGAAATTAGATTATGTTCTCTTGTTGACTTTGAGGGAGTTTGTGATTTATTTGATGGTGACCAGTGAAGTATACCTGAATCCGTAACATTATCATTGTCATCAGAAAGGTAATTTGACTCCAATTCAATTGGAGCTGGTGAAATGAATTGAAATGATGATCTTGCAAATGAGGACGAGCTGGGTGGTGTAAAAAGTGTTGACAAAGGTGATTTTATTGATCTGTTGGGCGATCCGATAATGAATCTCTGTGGTGATTTCGGCGGAGTGAAAAGTGGTGATTTTAATGGTGAAAATAAATAGGATGTTGTTGTTGTTGATGGAGATCGGTATTTGGTTGGTGATTTCTTATGTGATTTCCTAGGTGATACTGTTGTTGATGCTAACTTGGTTGGAGTGCCAAAATCAAAAGAAAAGTTACTGTTATCGTTGCCATCCATCGTCAAGTCCATTTGGAAACTCTTATCGCTATTCATTGGAGTAACTGGATCACATGACTGATATGTTTTACCACCTGGACTCATCGGCATAATCTCGTCAAAGTTGAAATCGAATCGATTGGAATTATTGTTTATTATTCTGGCTGGTGATTTCTTTGGTGTTTTATTATTATTCTGATTATTCTGATTATTCTGATTATTTACAATATTATCACTTTCCTCATCCAAATCAATAAAATTTGGATCGATATTTTCCTTATCTGATTCTTTTACTTTAGACTTTGATGATTTCTTTGTTTTCTTTAATTTACTATTACTATTACTATTACTATCATTATCTTTATCATCTTCTATTGATTTATTTGATTTACTAGAAGATGATTTTTTTGATTTAGATTTTGTAGTTGTATCTGTAATTGTTGATGAAATACTATTACTACTTTTATTATTAATATTATTATTGTTATTGTTGTTGTAGTTTAATATCTTTTTGAGAGGTGTGTTTGGTCCATTGGGATAGAGAGGATGAGGATGTTTTGCAAGATGACTATCGATCAACTTTGAAATAGATGGACCAACACCCGAGAGAATCTCACATTCTTTACCACTAAAGATCGGTAATGGGTACGCCGTTATTGAATTGATAGCCTTCTTATAAGTAGCGATTTTCTTAACATCACCTCTTGACTTTAGAGTTATTATATGTTGACTTAGACATGATACTATATGTGAATTTATACATGGTTGTTGCTGTTGATTCGATTTTGACATCTATTATACTAGCTATTTATTTACTTATTAAATCATGATGATCCTGTTATCAATTTACAAAAACCAGAGTTACTTGACAAACAATTTTATGAATCTTTTTTTTTAAAAAAAGGCGGGAAGTCATATTAAAAATGGTGTGATTTAAACTTGCATGTTACAGTAAGTTTTTTATTTAAAATGATTAATATGTATCATCATCGAATATTTCATAATATTCATAGTCATCTCTATCTCTATATTCTTCATGAATTTGGTCTTTAAGGTCACCAACAAACTCTTGTGATTCATCAATATATTTATGGTAGATATTATATCGGTCAAGAGTATCCTCTATATTGTTGTCTATCCATGCTTCATTTGTTCCTTTTTCATTCATCTTTTTCTTATTTTTATTTTTTGAAAATATTCTTATTTAAGGATAATATGTTTAGTAATATTACTATAATAATAAACATATTATTTACATACCTATAACTACTTTTGTTTATTGTTTATAATAAATCTTTTTAAAAGATATCAACTTACTTTAATTTAACATATCTTAATAACGTTCATTAAATTAATTAATCATAGAAAAAAAAAGAAAATTTTAGTTTTTGCTAAATATGGATAAAAAAAACAAAAAAATGGTGAAATCAATCTCGTCAA
Organism: Heterostelium album PN500; assembly: GCF_000004825.1. Lineage (NCBI taxonomy): Eukaryota > Evosea > Eumycetozoa > Acytosteliales > Acytosteliaceae > Heterostelium > Heterostelium album. The sequence continues at coordinate 990,539 of NW_008805070.1, read as the reverse complement.
TCCTTATATGGTTTGAACTAAATAATCAATAATACTCGACATTGATGAAGATAAACGATAGTATGATTATTATGATGAAATAAGTAATTTTTATTTTAATTTCTGCATGTGATACAATACAATATAACACGTTTTACAAAAAAAAAAAAAAAAAAAAAAAACTTAGAATAATCTATAGTTATTCAAATTAATCTTCGGTTTTACTTTAATCCTATAAATGAAGGTGGTTTAATAGATTGATGAATAATAATAGCATTTTAATTAAATTTTTTATTGAAGTAACAAGTTGTTTATTTTATTGTGATCCTCTTGTTTGCTTTTGAAGTTCTCTCTGTAAGTCTTTTGCCTCGCCATAATCCTTGATGCCATAGGAATGCATAAAGTTATTGAAACTTCCAAATGAATTAATGATATCTCTATTTGACCATGGTTCTGGTTCATTTGTATTTTGATTTTGCTTTCTACCTGACATCTTTAGATCTTTAACTTTTAGTTGGTAAATAAAAATTTGAAAAATAACTTATCTATATATAATAATCTATCTATCTATCTCCAATATTTGGAATTCGAAAAATAACATAACAAAATAATGTTGTTTTTTTTTTAATAATAAAAATTAAAAAATATCAAAAAATGAATACAACAGATTCGTTGAGAATGTGTGTATGAACTGCATAAATTTAATTTATCATTATTATGTTTAGATTTTGTTATAAAAATAATCGAGTTTTCATAGACAGGTGTATTCATAACCATAACTCATATCATACTAGTATTAACCGATCAACAGCAACAACAACCTACAAAATGGATGAAACAGAAAAGAGAGAACTTCTTGAAAGATACAATGCAATTAAATCGAAAATCACTGATCCAAATGTATGAAGTATCAATAATTTATCATAATTAAGTTGATTTTTTGTTAATTCTATTCGTATGAATTATCTATCTTTATTAGGTAACACTAGTTGCAGTCAGTAAAACAAAACCTTCTTTTATGATTCGTGAACTTTATGAGAATGGTCATAGACACTTTGGTGAGAACTATGTGAGTATCAAATCAAATCAAATCAAATCAATCGTAATTGAATTGAATTGAACAAACGAATGAATGAATGAATGAATCAAAGAAACAAATATTAATATGATATCGGTTTTTGCTAGATACAAGAATTAGAATTGAAATCAAAGGAATTAGAGGATTTGAAGGATATTAAATGGCATTTCATTGGTAGTGTTCAATCCAATAAGATAAAACAACTTGGTTCCGTGTTGAATTTGGCAGTGGTAGAGACAGTAGAGAAGTCTTCGGCTGCCGATAAATTTGCAAAGTGTTTTAGTAATCATTCACAACCATTAGAGATCATGGTACAAGTAAATACAAGTGGTGAACAATGTAAATAATCATATCATCATATCACAAATCATTAATTAGAAACTAATCGATGAATCATATGATTTTTTAGCAAAGAGTGGATGTGAACCAAACGAAGTTGTAGATATTGTTAAACATATTATCAGTGATGAACAATGTAAAAAATCATTGAAATTCTCAGGTCTAATGACTATTGGAAGTCCAAACGCAACCGAAGATCAACCTGATTTTAAAGTATGTAGTGTTTTATTTAATGTGTTGCGTTGTGTTATAACTCTTACTAAACAAAATCATCGTTAAACAGAAATTATTTGAATGTAGAGATAGTATATCAAAACAACTTGGTTTACCTATAGAGTCTATTGCATTAAGTATGGGAATGAGTCATGATTTTGTTGAAGCTGTAAGTAGCAATATTATATTAATGAATTTAATCTTCAACAACAACAATGTCTAATCATATATGTTTTCAATTGTACAATTATAGATTAAATTTGGAAGTACAAGTGTTAGAGTTGGAAGTGCTATATTTGGTGAAAGAGACTACTCAAAGAAATAAATAACATCAACAAAAATAAAAATAAAAAAATAGTCCAATATAAAATATATATTACCAAAAAAGGCTAAAGTGTGTGGTGTATGAACTTGAATGGGTCCAAACAACTTATCCTATAAATTATTTAAATTGGATTATTTTTATTTTTTTTAGTTATTTTTAGTTATTTATAATAAACAATATATTATTTATTATTATTATTATTTTAATATAGGTATATATAATGTCAAGTAATAAAATAATTAAAATTCAAAAACAGTTAACTTTTAATCCATCTTTGTTGTTGTTATTGAATAGAAATAGATATAGGTTATGCAATCAAAATTTATACTATTCAACAACAACAACAACATCAGCAACACAGTACTATAGTAAAGAGGAAAGAAGAGGAGGATCCATCGATTATTTAAAAATACCAACACCACTACCAAAACCACCACATAGCGATCCTCACCCTCAAGAACCTAGAGACTCTAATCCTCAAGCACCAAGACCACCCTCTGAAAGATTCCCTTCACCATTTCCGAAACCCCAAAGAAAAGAAAGACCAGATTCAAGACCAGAAGATGGTTATCCAAATCCTTCACCTATTTAAATATAAAGAAACACCACTTTAAATGTATAAATTGTAACAATAAATAAACTTGTAAATAAAAACCAATTGATTATCTTAATAACCAAATTTTTGTTTAAATAAATGAATAAGAAAAGAAAAAGAAATAGATATATAATATATTTATAAATCTATTCGATCTTTTCTTTTGTTGTTTTAATGTATAATTAAAATAAATAATGTTGATTCTAGCTTTTTTAGCTTAAAATTATGATTAGTTGGATGAGTAGTTGTTTAGCTATGATGAACTGTCTACTATTATTATTATTATTATTATCCTTATTACTATAAACTATGATTACTAATTGATTGTATTCTCTTGAGATGAGAATAGATCTTTAAATAATTGTAGTATACCATGTGGATTCGAAGATATAATTTCTAAACGTTTCTCTGCTACCTCACCATCTACGGGTGCATATATAATCTCCAACTTATTATCTCCTACTACTGTTACAGTTTTTGTATTGGCAACTGGTATTTCATATGCAATCTACAATAGACAATAAAACAATGTAAGTAAAAGTGTAACTATCGAATAAATGAGTAGTATACTTACCTTATTTGATAATGAATTAACTCTAATTGTTTCTTTTACTTGTATTGTTACTAAACCACAATCTTTACCAATCTTTTGTTTTATCATATTATATATTAGTTATATTTAATTAATCTATTTAATCGATATATATATATATATATATATATATATATATATATATATATATATATATATATATATATCAACATACCGAAATTGGAATAACAATCTTTCCACCTTGATCTAATAAAGTAATGATCATTCTCTTCCTTGCTAGTTTGAGTTGTTTGATCCAACGTTCCATTTGATCTTGTGTCTCTGTGTTGAAAAAGTACTCTAATCCACGTGAATCTGCCAAACTAAAACACCAGTCCAATCCGTCTAAACTCTTTTGTTTGATGACACGACACGACGATACCAAGAGGAATATCGATCCCAGTGGTTTCTGTGGTGGATCCTCTTTATAGTAGATGAGAGATGTTGGCGTCAGAGTACAATAACGACGATCCCACCACTTGTTTGCCTTGGTCTTTCTCATCCAACCGGAGAGTATCACCTGTTTGTCGGGTTGACTTATCACCTTGGATGTGTAGATCGTTACATTCTGTTGAGTAAAGGTGCGCTCCACTGCATTGGTAATAGCAGTCACCCATTTGATACGATCTTCCTGGCTATCGAACAGCAGCACAAACTCACGTTCATTGTTAATCAACAGACTGATTCCAATCACTGTGGTCACCTCCTCGATGGGACCGGTAACCGACTCCACCGACTGACCGAGACTACCACTATCGCCATTATTTCCCATTCCAAAACATTCGCCTGGTGATATCGATGTTGTGGTGGTAGCACCGCTTCCATTGGTGGTAGTTGTTGTACTGATTCCACCCTCGCCAATTACAGTTACCGAGCGTCCACGGATCTGTGTTAGCATCTTGTCGGAGATCTCAGAGAGATGTGTCAAGTCGATGATTCCCTTGAGATTTGCAATCTTATTGTTGTGTGGCGGCTGTGTAAAGTAGCGCAGTTTATTGCCTTGCAGTTGACACCATCGACGTTTTGTATTTCTAAAGTAGTGTCCTTTTTCGCCACGCTTGTTGAGCCAGCCATAGATTGGCTCGTCCTTTACCTTGTCGGCCAGGTGTATGGCATAGCTGATTGAATATGCCCAGTTTTCGAGATCCTTGAGAGCGTCGGTCGTGTTGACAGCGATACTGGTGAATGTGTACTCCACTGCGTTGGGAGTGACCAAAGAGATTGCATCGATCTCTGTTTCGCCATTGACAATCGACTTCCAACTCTTGTTGTTCTGTGGCGCCATACCAATCGACCAATGCTGATAGATCGGTGTTATGATTCCACCATGTTTCAATTTACATCCTCTTAAATAGATTTGTCCTTTCATACAACTCATATCATTTACATCTTTCTATAGATAGTTACAATTGTAAACGGTTATTGTTTTTTTTAGTGAGTTTGAAATTTCAATTAATTAATGTATGTAAAGGTGTTTTTCAAAAACTTACAGGTTGTCTGTCGAAATAACTTAGGAAATCAGACTGTAATATGAACCATCTTAGTTTCAAACTACCGTTTCTCTCTAGTGATGGAAGAGAGGATTGATATCCAGAACCAGAACATGATTTTTCAAGAACATTCAGTTCTGATTGTTCCATCTCTCTAGATCCCCATTTCTTCATCCAACCACTTGTAATAATGAAATCCATTGTCTTGAACTGATGAAGTAAATATATAGAGATCTAAATTTATTTGTGTGTAGTAATGGAAGAACTTTTAGATTTTACTATTTATTTAATTTAATTTTAGTTGATTGGTTGGTTGTTTGACTGATTGATGGGCTGACTGATCGGTCTTTTGTTTTTTTTGTTTTTTTTCAAAAATATAAAAATTTTAAAAATAAAAAAAAAAGATAAATAAATAAAAATATATAGATAATAATACTACAATTGTGTAAATGGAATTGTTTTAAAAATCTAATCTTGTTTTGTTTTGTTTTTTTTTTTACAAAAGATGTATTTTTGTAGTGCTGCCATGTAATTTGATACCAAAACCAAACCAAACCAATCAAAAGATACAATAGGATTTTTTTAAAATTTTTATTAGTTTTTGAATTATTTTTAAATTTTACCAAAGATATCTTTTTTACATTATTTAACTGAAAAATTCAAAAAAAAAAAAAAAAACCGGTTTTTGATGTAATGTTACTGTTGTGGGCTTGTTGTCATTCGATCTCCGATCGCTTACACCTTATAAAACAATAAATTATTAGTGGTACCATTTAAGAACCTTCCATTTTTATTTATCTTTGGGCGGACTTTATTAATGTAATGGTGTGATGATAATTATGTTTGTTGGTGTGATGATCATCTTTTAATAATTATTAAAACAAATACATAATATTTGATTGAGGGTGTTTGTTTATTTTACATATTTTAACAAATAAAAGTGTTTATGCTTATTTAATCAATCAAACTTGAAATCTTCTTCTTTTTGGTCATCATCAGAAACATCAGAGTCATCGGAATCTATATATTGAGATGCCTTCTTCTTAAGCATTTTTTGAAAGAAAGCACGAGTTTTTTGCATGCCATCATCGTACTCATCCCAAAATCCAACCTCTCTGCCATTTCTGAACGATGCAAAAGATATTCCCCACTCCATATGTGTATGGTCATTGCTCAATATATGTTCTTTATCTACACGTCTAACATCCTCTTTTCTAATAAAAGCAAACAAAAAGTCGTATTTTGGATTGGTACAGATCTTCTTGATGATATACTCTTTCTCATCACCTTCATAGTCACTGTCATTTGTCCAAAAAATAAGAACAATCTATAATATAAAAAAGATATATATATTAATTGAAAATGTTAGTTATTATTTACGTTTGTTTGATAAACTTCATTTTAAAATAAGTTAGAGTACTAACAGGTCTTTTATAAACCTTATAACTTCTTTGTTCTAGTCTTTCAAATTCCTTTTCGTTTGTAATGAACCACTTTGGCATCTTTTAGTTTATTTGTTGTTCAACAATATTATATTTATTAACTTTTTTTATAACTTTAAAATTTACTATCAATACGAAAGAAATGAACATATTTATTTTGTTTTTTTTATGAAAACTCCAAGCATTCCAGCCATAAATCTGTCATTGTACTGCGCCATAAAGTGGTTGGTGACGGGTTTAAACCCATGTTTTAAAACGATTCATGTTTATGGGGTGCAAAAAATACAATGAGGGAAAAGAAAATTCTTTTTTTTCATTTATTAGCCTCAACCAGGATCTAATTTTTTTTTTTTTTTTGATTGATATAATTAGGGATAATATATAAATATATATATATGTGTGATTGATTATAAAAAAAAATTTTTAAAAAAATGATTGTTAGGTCAAAGACTTTTTATCTTTTATCATTGTTCTTTTTCTTTATTTATTTATTTCATTTAATGACAAAAAAAACTAACAAATAAAATGCCAATCAATGATTGATTAAAGATTTAAAAATGAAAAGATAGATCATGTAATAAAAAAAAAAAAAAAAAAAAAAAAAAAAAAAATTGGTCAAATATATTTTTTGAAGATCATCATTTTAAATTAATTAGACACGTGTAAATAGATTAGAAAAATGAAAAATAAAGATATAAACAATAGAAGTAGTAATAAGAATAATAATAATACAACACAAAAGAACTTTATTATAATTATATTAATAGCTATTGTAATTAGAGTCATTTTATACTATCAAGGTTTTCATAATATATTATCACACAGAAATGAAATTAGTACACCTTTAACTGCTTTTAAAAGATGTATGTTTTTGCAATTAACTTTTAGCAGCAGCAGTATAATATAAATATAATTCTTAATGACTGATCATCTTTTATGATATACATTTATTATTACTTTTGTTGTTGTTGTTGTTGTTAGTGATAGAAGGTTTACATTTACATAGCGTTGGATTATCACCGTATGCTGGATCTGCATATCATCAGGCACCTCTACTTCTTTTGCTATTCAAACCATTCTATGAGAGTGTGGCACTGTCACAACTGTTGTTTATTGTTGTAGATGTTGTGATTGCCATTCTCTTGAGATCGATCACCTATCGTGTACCAAAAGTACTGCCTTTGGAGATGAGCGGTGACCAAATACCACCGACCTCGAACTTCCCAAATGTAGTTGCTGCTCTCTACCTCTTCAACCCATTCACTCTATTCACCTCGATTGGAATGAGTACAATTGTATTTAACAATCTCTCTGTTATTACATCTTTATATTTCGCATTAAAAGGTAAATACAAAGTTTAACTTATATATTGTTATGTCATATCATATCATATGTTAACATATCATTTCTAAACAACAAAAGGTAATCAATTTCAAAGTTTGTTCTTTGTTGCGATGTCATCATATCTATCAATCTATCCAATTATGTTGGTTATTCCAGTAGCATTCATTCTTCAGCAACAGAGACAGACAAAGACAAAATCAGATAACATTGTATTCATCTTGCAATCCGTATTCTTCTTTGTATTCTCTTTGGTATCACTATTGTATTTATCGTTTAGCTTGTTAAACTCTTGGGAATTCATTGAAAAGTGTTATGGATTTACCATGATGGTAGAGGATTTAACACCAAACATTGGTATGTCTTTAATATCTTTCTTTCTTTCATTTTATAGTGATAGTAGTAATCTAACAAAACAATTTATTTATTAATTGACGAAACTAAAGGATTATTCTGGTATTATTTCATTGAAGTATTTGAACATTTTAGAAAGTTCTTCTTGTTTATCTTCCAATATCATGTATTTATATATACTATTCCATTGGCAATTCGACTGAAGGCTCATGCTTTGTTTTACTTTTGGACGTTGTGTGCAATCATCGCCACATTCAAGTCGTATCCAGCGTTGGGTGACACATCGTTGCAGCTCTCACTGTTGCCATTGATCTACGAACCACTGAAGGGTGTACGTTACTCGTTTATCATTGTGGTGGTCGGTATCTACGTGACTGTATTGGCACCTATTCTCTGGCAGATGTGGATCTACCAAGGTACTGGTAATGCCAACTTCTACTATACCATCAACCTTGTATTTACACTGGCACAGGTTCTCTTGATTGTCGATTCATTCTCAGTGCTACAAAAACTAGATTATATTAAAAAGTTAAATTCCAAAAAGGAGTCGTCATCATCATCTTCATCAACATCTCAACAAGATATGATTCAACATCCCAACAATACAAAAGAAATAAAACAAGAATAATAATAACTAATTATAACAACAACTAAACTTAAATATTTTTTTTAAAGGAAATATAAACAAGATTTATTTTTTGTTTATTTTAAAGGTTTGTTTTGTTTTGTTTTGATTTTGTTTTAGAAAAAATATATACAAAAATTATTCTTTTGTATTTTTGACATGGATAATTTAAAGTTGGCTAAATTGGTTATATTGGTTATATATGATTGACTTTTGGTTTGATTTTGGTTTGTTATATGTTGACATGGTTTGTTGTTGTTGTTGATTTGAAAAAAAATAATACAAAAAAAAAAAGAGTAAAGTTTTAAGCTTTGGTTCCAAGTATTTGTGGTGAAATCAAAGCTGTCTTGGTCTTTACGACTGGTGTTCTTGGTGTGTATTTGGCTACATATTGATTGTTACTACTGCTGTTGGATGGAGATGAAACGGTAGCTTGCGATTGTGAGTGTGTCGAGTGAGTATTGTGTGTTTTGGTGTGATGGTTTTGTGTGGTTGTACTTGGTGTGGCAGCACTGGCAGAGTGTGACGATTTGATTTGGTAGAGAGTGGCAATTTGGAATTTCTCTTTGATGTGTTCGATTGTGACTGGTGCAACTGGAGTATATATTTCGATGTTGGAGAACTCCAAGGTGTCGTAGTAGTCGATGATGTAGTCAGAGACGTATCCAAGACATCCACCACCACCGACATTCAAGACGTGGGCGTCGTGTTCCAGCTTGACTTGGAACTTGGCATAGGAGTGAGCTGGTACTGATTTGAGGAATCCACGGAGATCGTTCTTGACTCTCTCTTGTCCACGGATGTTCAACTCTGATCTCAGCCATTGGGTGATCTCATTGATTTCGGCGTTGTTCAATCTCTCTGGACTGCAGTAGACCAAATCGGCAAATTGTCTCTTTTGATTTAAATTGGCAACAAATATCTTATCCATTTTATATTGATGTGTATTTTTTGAAATAATTCTTTTTTCGAAAATATATTAATATTTAATAAATTATTATATTTCAAATTGAATTACTATAATAAATAAAAAGAAAAGAAAGAAAAAAAAAAAGAGATAATTTGATTAATATTTGTATGAATTTGAATAATGTCAAGTATCAAAAGGAATGGAATTTAAATAAATACTAGTTAATGGAAAGTTTGATAATTTCTTTGATATTATGTGAATGGAATTAGATGGAAAAAATGAATGAAATTTTGAAATTGAATCACAAGCATTAAATACTAGAGTTGGAAAATAAATGGTTTTAATGATTTAAATTAAAATAATGGTTGATGTATAAATTAATTAGAGTGTTGTTTTTGTTGTTGATTCAATTCAAAAGTGTGGGGATATATTGTGTGTAGTTGTGTTGTATGGGTATAGTAAACAAAACAGATACTAAATAAAATCAGCTATAAAGCAAATAGCACTCACAACCAAATAGATGTAGTTGCAAGTAAATTTAGTTTGATTGACATTCAATATATATATAAGGTGTGGGGTTGGTGGATGTTGCAATTGCATTTTCAAAAAAACCAAATTATTTTGGTATTTTCATTTTTCCACCTGTGAATCAATCTTTTTTTTTATTTTGTTTATACAATATAAGTGTGTGTGTGTAAATGTGAGTGTGATAAATTTGTGTTTTGGTGTGTGTGTGTGTATTTAAGATAGTAGTAATAAGTACTCAAGATAGAAATTCTATCAATTTGTTTGTTGATTGTTTTGATTTTGAGTGCCCACTCTCTCATATTTAATATTCTTGAATTCAATAATTATTATTTTTTTTATTTAAAATGTAAAGATGAATAGTGAAAAAGTGTGGGGTGAGGTGTTTTCTTTTTAGTTATTTTAATGATTGTTATTGGGAAATGGGTGTGGTGGAAATTTCATTTGCAGCGCAAATGCATGGTGTTAAATTTCAAAAATATAAAAATAAAAATGATGAAGAATTTAAAGCTGGTATACCATACTGATGATATTCTTTGGTTTTAATTTTAACATTGGCAACACCACTCTTTTTGAGTTGTTTACTTTTTGGAGAGTGTTGACATTATTCATTATTATTTTTATTCATCAGTATTATTATTAAACTTCAAAAAAAAAAAAAAAAAAATTTGTAATAAATAGAGTATCAATGTCGGATGAATTAACATTTACTACTATTATTGGTTTGAATATGATTATGATTGACTTGCATTACAATTTAATACTATTCTATTTTATTATTATTTTATAAATTGTATTGATGATTCATCATTTCAGCAGAAATCAACGATATTTTTATATCATAGATAATGGTTTTAATCATCTGAGTATAGAGGAGAGTTGTGGTTGAATATGTTATTTGTAGGTAATGCTGATTGTTTGTTAACACCAATTTAAACTTTAATATTTGGTAAGATATAAAAGAAGGTTGATTGTATTCGGTTATACGGTGATGATGGTCGATGGTGGGTGAATCAACTAGTAAATTTGGATTTAATGGAGGTATTAAAGATGAGATATTGGGTGTCTTTATTGATTGTGTTAAATTTAAATATATTTGAAATTTACTCAAACAATAAATGGTGGATGATAAATAAAATAAAAACAAAAACTTACTACTTTTAAAAAACATAAATAGTTTTATAGATCTTTTAAAGATTATTGGGTTTATATTATAAAAATAATTGTTAAGGAGTTTTCTCGGTTTAAATTTTAAAAAGAAATAAGATCTTTGTGGGATTAGTATGTTTTTGAACAACAACACTAATCAACATCTATATATAAATATGATTTGTAATAATAACTGGTATTATCTCTTTAAAAGCATAATATAACAATCATATAATATTTAATTATGTAATCAAGTTATTTATAGAAAACAGACAAATTGGTGTGTGTGGTAAGTAAAATTAATATTAACACAAAAAAATACTATTGTGTTTTTGTGGTGGTGTATCATATGACTATAAACCAAATTATTATTACACAAATAATTTAAAACTAATAATTATTTATAATACATACATATATAGAAATAATTATAATTATATGTATACATAGAAAGAAAAAAAAAAAAAAAAAAAAAAGTTATATTTATTTAAAGACTTACGAGTTTCTACTCTTTTTGAATTTAATGAAATGATAGAGACAAATGGGAGTTGCAGTTTAAATAAATAATGAATGAAGCCACATGAAGTAGTGTAAACAAAACAAAAAAAAAAACATAATTTAATTTCTTTTTGGTACACAATGATGAAAGGGCATCTTCCTTGGATTTATTAGTTTTTTTGTTCAGGTGATTCAAAGTAGTTATTGTGCTAAATTCTGATTTCTCAGTGTGACAATGTAAACCACACACTGTTATTAAGTTTTACGGCTCATTGTTGTTATTTTCTTTGATGTCATAGACGAATATGGTTATAGACGGGGTTTTGTGTAAATCAAAAAAAATAAAAAAACTGCTACCCCTTGTAAAGCTTTAACAATAGTGACATTGTAAATCCGAATCGATTGAGAGTTTTGAAATTTACAATGAGTTGATTATTTTTGGTTTTAGTTGATGTTTTTTTTGCAAAAAAACACTTTTAGTTTTTTTTTTGTTTCCCACCCACAACTCCCCATCCAGCTAAACTTTTGTATTGAAAATCATAAAAAAAAATTTGTAAAACCATTCGATCGGCTTTTGAGTGAAGAAATTTGGAATTTTTTGCAATTTTTAATCGAAATTTAACCCACAAAAGTATTTAAATTTATTATTTTTTCATTAAAGAAATTTCAATGTGATCTCCTTTGGGCTTCTAGAAAAAATTATTTTTCTAAATATATGTTTTGGACATTCAGGAGCAGTACTAATAAGATGTATTCATTTTCAATTAAAACAACTTTTTGTTGTTTTTTCTTACAATATAAAAAGACTTTCTTAGTTTTGACTATAAAAGGTGAAATCAAATATAAAAAAAAAAAAAGAAAAAAGAAAAACATTTAACAGAAAATTGCATTCTCAAAGGTGTAATCTAAGATTCTTCTTAGTTTTATTCAAGAATTGTACAACTTTTTTACTAGATTCAAAAGTGAGAAAGTACTATTAGATATTGATTTATCAAATTAGAAGAAGTGCGTATTGGATGGGTTTAAATATTTGTTAATTGTTTTTATTTTCTATTTTAAATTAAATATTATAAAGAAAATAATGAGTTGTCAACTGCAGATAAATTCTTGATTAGTTCGAAATCAGGTTAGGGGTCTGATTCTTTGATGCCCAATCAAGGTATTGAAAACTTGATAAAATAAATCATTAGACACCACAAATATATTAGTTATTTCATATTATTATGATTTCACCATTTTAACTTAATTTCATGCTATCTATAATTAGGTTTCATTGATAACACATTCTTCATCAATGACTTAAAGAAGTGAAATAATACATGCAAATATAATTATAACATCGTTCATCAAAATATTATTGTTGTTTTTTTTTTGTTTTTGCAATTTTTTTTTTTAAAAATATAACAAATTAAGTAACTAAAATTTGCACCTATGTGTTTCTAATAAATCATTGCTAAGTTATGATTTTTTGAGTTCAAAAAAATACCCCCTCGCTCACATTCGAGACAATTGAGTTTGAAGATAATCACGACATTTGAAAAAAAAAAAAAGATGTTTGTTTATTCCAGAGTGGGAAACACCCATCAAAAATTAACATCTCATCTCATTTCAATTTATTTATTATAAATAATAATAATTTGTTTTATTTTTATCATTAACAAGCAGTTTGCAAAAGAAGCTATTAGAGATAGAGATAGATAGAGATAGAGAAGATAGAGATAGATAGATAGAGATGATAGATTGTTAATGATAAATTCATTTGTATAAAAACCAACAAGCATTTTACTATCGATATTATTTTCGTTAGTTCAAAATGGCATCATTATCATCATCAACATCATCTATACCTACTACAGCATCAACTTCAACATCTACTACAACTACAACTTCAAGTAGTACTACTGCTGGCATGGCTGCTAGAGGTGCACTGCGTTCATCAATGTCATCGGTTACACCAACGACTTTGGCATCTTCATCGGACTCTGCACCTCAGGATGAAGCTACTACATTGACCATACATTCGATTCTCCAGTTTCTCAAGGATAACAATCATACCAAATCATTTATAAAGTATCTATCAAAAAAAAAAAAAATAACATACTTCAAAAAAAATAATAATAATAATGTGTTTGTTAACCGGTTTTATAAAATATCTTATCTATTTATCCTATAGGTTACAAGCAGAGAGTAAAACATATTTCGATTTCAATTATATGTCTGAACTAATTGTGAATGGCAAGTATAAAAAGGCAGAACAGTATTTACGTAGCTATACCGATGGATCTTCGACCGACGTACAACAGGTTGCCGACACTATATTCTCAAGTATATACCGTTATCACTTTATGGAGCTGCAAGCAGATGAAAAGGTCACTGAATCAATGGATCTCTTCTTGAATAAAATTAAGACATCACCATTCTTCACCCAACAAGATCAAATTAAACTATTGGCTCATTTTGTAAAGAATAGAACAGGTTCAAAAGTGTATGTTAAATCAGTCATTGGAAAAGAGAAATGTTAAAATATTTAATAATTATTTTGATAATAATATAATCGAAATTCAGAGATTATATATTAAATAATAGATTAGCGCTGGTTAATACTATTAAATCATTGGTTTTGTTTATAAATGTAAATCAACAGTTGAAACCACCCTTGGATTTGGTGAATTTGGTAAGACAACATCAGAGACAACAGCTATTGCCGAAACCACCTACTTCACCACCATCACCACCAGTAGTGGCACCACCTGTAGTAAAAGTAAAAAAACAAATATCTTTTGACTACAGTCAAAAAGAGAGAACACCATCGAAAGAGTTTGATTCAAATTACAAACCAACGCCAATCCTGAGGAATGCTCATGAGAAGACACCCCAGATTTCATGGATCGAATTCGAAAAAATTGAAAGAGAAAGAGAAAGAGTAGAGAAGGATAAACAGGAGCAAGCACAAAGAGACAAGTCGAGACAACTGCGAGAGGTTGCTGGGCAAAATATAGACATGGATAGAGATAGTGTTAGATTGCAGAAAAAGATTAACAGGTCGGAAATGGAGGCGCAAGAAAGAGAAAGAGAAAGATTGGATCGTGAAAGACAAGAAAGAGAAATACAAGATAGAGAAAGACAAGATAGAGAAAGAATAGAAAGAGAAAGAATAGAAAGATTGGATCGCGAAAGACAGGAGCAAGATAGAGAGAGAATAGAAAGAGAGAGAATAGAAAGATTGGATCGCGAAAGATTAGATCGTGAAAGACAAGAACAAGATAGATTAGAAAGAGAGAGATTTGAACGAGATAGAGAAATAGAAAGAGAAAAGGAGAGAGCGTTAAAAGAGAGAGATGATAAACTGTTCAAACCATCTACACCACCAATTATCAATTTCTCATCGAACCTGTCGAATAAGTTGAAAACATCAACTGAAAATGTACATTATCCACCTACACAAATGCAGGCTTCCAACAGTCAAATGCCTGCTCACAATATTCCACCTTCACATCACCCACCACCAGCTTATTCCAACCAATATCCATACTCTTACAATCCTTATGGTTATAATTATAACTATTACTATCCACCACATCAACAACATCCACCACATCAACAACATTCACCACCACCTCCTCCATCTCAAGCTCCACAACAACAACAAGACGATGGACCAGTGACAATGGATATAGAAGCACCAGCCTACTCTCCACAAAACTTCCATCCATCTTCATCAACTGCACCACCACCACCACCACCACCAGCACAATCAACAACCAACCAATTACCACAACAAACACCAACACCACCACCACCAGACAAACCAAAATCATTGTTCAGTTCAAGTATATTGGTACCAAAATCAGATTCAAATTCAAACCAAAGCTTAGTACGACAATCTAATATCTTTGGAAATAACAATGCATCATCAAGACAAATCACCACTCAAAATCAAACAGTATGTAGACTTTAAAAGTCTAGGACTACAGCAACAGAAACAACAATTTTCATGTAACTAATTATTAAATCATCGATGTAAAATTAGCTAACACCAGATATTTTAGATTCGACACTAACTGGACCAGTGACCCACATGTTTTATTTCTCAGCGAATGACAATAGTTTTATTTATTCAGCACCAACAACCAGTTGTTATATATTCCAAAACCGTCAGGTCAGAGAACATACATATATTTTCGGTGGAGACACACATCAAACCAGCTCTCATGTGATTGTAGTAAACGTAAGTACAAGATTGTTTATCAAACTTATCAAACTTATCAAACTTATAAACTAATAAACAACCTCTGTGATCGATCACAATAGGATGTCTTTTTTATTTCGACCAAAGATAATACTATTGGTGCTTTTAATTTGGCTGATTGTACCATGCACAAAGATATTAGGATTTCTCAAAAGACTTGTCCTGTGACTGCTCTATTCTTTGGTGCAGAGAGTGGAATGTTCTTTGGATACTCAGTATGTAAAATTGATTTGTTTTCCTATATGCTCTTTATTGTTTATTGTTTATTATTATTGTTTTAGGATGGTGCTATTTTAGGATCAAATATTTTTAAAAACTATTCTGAATTTAAAGATATGGATCATGGAGCATCAGTGAGTGAGATTATAGCAAGCTCTAGATATCTCATTTCACTTAGTAGATTAAACAATAGGTATGAATGGTCAACTACCAACAACAAAAATCTTTATAGAAATTTATTATTGATATTAATAATTATTTAATGGTCATCTCCTACTATAGTTTAAGATTTTGGCAGCTCGATGGATATAAACCTGTTGATGTACCATTAGATTTCGATGGCGATATTCTACATATTCGTACCATTCAGAATAAACTAATGATTGTATATAGTAATCAAATTGTAATACACGACCTTGAAAATCCTCAATTTGCTGCAATATTTCTACGTTCTTTTAATGGTTCCTCTGAATTGACAGATGCTGTTTTTTTGGTATGTTTAAAAAAAACAAAGAGTAGTAATCACAGCTTAACTAACTTTATTATTTTTAATAAATTAAATAGAATAATTCAGATTCATTCATTATTAGTCAGACCAATAAGATTATTCTTTCAAGAGTGGTCTCTGGTGAATATGAAGTTTTATCCACTTTTGAATTACCTCCAGCAAGCGGTAACATCACTGTGATTTGTCCTCACTCAACTAGACCAAAGTTTATGATTGGAACAAGCAATGGTTTAATCTATGAATTTAATGATGTTTTAAGATAGGTGGTAGTCACTGGAATGATATATATGTTCTCTTTACCCTTATTATATAATATAAATATAATAACAAAAAAACCATAATAAAAGCTGGTTTTTTTCTTTTGTATATGTAATTATTAAAATTTTATCTTACTTTTTCTTTTATTATTCAATATAAAATGGAGGTTAGTGAATTTCTAAAGAATTCGACAATATAGAGCATCATTGCAGCAGGTGGTACACTTCTCAGTAGATTTGGCCCGAGACCTCGGTAGAATCCTTTAAGACCTTCGCTCTTGTATATCTGTGTGATTGCATCACTTATAGAGGTATATTGACAACTCTCTGATTGTAATGAAGATCTTAACAATAGATATGGGTAAGTTACTAATCCTGCTACCAATCTTGCAGTTCCACCCGACATTAAATATCCTGCAACACCTATATTTCCTTTGTTATTTTGTCTAATTCTTTCCAATATCTATTTATCATTTGATAATATTATTATTAAAATAAAGAATAAAAAAAAAAGGTTCATATTTAAATTTAAATAGATACCTGTTCATAAGTTACAAATTGTACTAAACCTTCAGATACACCCATAAAAGATGGTCCTACTCCTTTCCAAAATCCAGATATTCCTTCATTCTTTAGAATAGATTTAAAACAATCGGTCATTCCATTATACTTTTTAGAGGTTGCCAATCTTATTTTTAATACCCAAAATGGATTTACAACAGCTAAACAGATTATTAAAAATGGTTGTAGTATATTATCATCAATAAATATTATTATTTACCTGTTGTTATAATACCAGCATTGATTGCAGATAAAGAATGACATATTAAAGGTGATTGTATTGATGACTCTGTAGATAACCAATGATTGGTGAATCTATAGACTGAAAAGTAAACACCCCAATTAACAGCATTCCCAATGACTGTCGGTGTAACACCTTGATATAGACCACGTATTCCTTCTTGTTTAATGATCGATCGAGCAATGTCTACAGGTGATCTTGGTTGATATGATTTCTAAAACAATTAAAATGTTTGTTTTAACAAAAAACTTTACATCTAACTATTGAATGATGATTGATTATTACTTTCTTACCGGCGTTAACTTGAAGTTTTGCTTCAAGACATTCCAATGGGTAAAATGTAAAACATGATATCATACCAGCCAAAGTACCAGATATCACCTCAATTAATAAATTAAATTCTTTAATTAAATATTAATAGTTTGTTGTTTTGGTATTTCTAATTATATGATAAACTTTTTACCTTTTTCTTTTGGACCTCGAGGTGGAATGTAAACAGCCGGTTCATCTTCAAAACTACCGATAGTATTCCTATGAGTCATTACTATTAAAAAAAAATTTTAAAATTTTAATTAAAAAACACGAAAAATGAACATCAAATATTTGCAAATACCTGTATTAAATAAAACAATAAATAAAGTTATTAATAATAAATATTTTATCATGATAATCAATCTTTATTTATTAATATTGTATTCAGGAATGATAATCATTAAAAAAAAACATAACATGTTTTATTTAATCTTTTTTTTTATTTTTATTCAAATTAAACTTTTTTTTTTTTAGTTTAAATTAATTTAATTTAATAGTTTTTGTGGGGTTATTGAATGATTAATTTAACAAATTTTGTTATACTCAAGTATTATTTATTAAAAATAAACAAGTAATTTAATATTTACTATATTGTTTATTAGCAAATGGATCATTAATTGGATAAAAATAAAAAGATAATTAAAACTTTTGGAAAAACAATTTTCATTTTAGTGATGACTTTTTTGATTAATCATATTTGATCATGATTAGCCTAGTAAGTATGATTTTATTTTTAATATAACTGTCAATAGCTCGATATTATTTTTTTATAAGGTACATTCTTTACCAATAATAGATAAATAAAATGCATGTGATTTTACAACCTACAGATAGATGGTGTTAATTTCAACAACCACCCTCCCTTTCTCTATAAATTATTTGTTTACGAATATTTTATACAATGAGCACGTATTCACTCAAATAAAATTTATAATGAGATAGATCATTTGAATGCAGGTGATGATAACAATATAAATAAAATTAATAACCTAATACTTTTAGTTCAACTTTTAAAAATTTATATACAACTAGATTTCTATATAATAGAAATTTCAATGTATTCTATTACATCTAATATATAGATATAAATAACATTTCATCTTTTCGAAAATTAATCTTTTTTGTTTTATTTTTATACCAAAAAATTTTATATGTCTGGTAGAACTTTAATTATTCTTTGTTTAATATTTACTTCTTTGATCCACTCTGGATATTCAAGTAGTTTTATTTTACCATGTAGACCTATTCCTCCAACCGAGCCACCACCTACTTTAATTACTCAAGTTAGACCATCAGTAATTATTCATAAACAATTTATTCAAAATGAAAACAACACATAATTAATAATATTTTTGAAATAGGATATCAAAGTTGTTATGGGATTAGGTGATAGTATAACAGCTGGATTTGGAATTTCATATCATAAAATTGGTGATTTCGTTGGAGAATCAAGTATTTTAAAAAAATTAATGTTAAATGAGATATATTTGTATTTAAAATTAATTCTAATAATTTCTTTAGGAGGTGTATCTTGGTCAATGGGTGGAGATCTTCATGAACCTACTATTCCAAACTTTTTGAGTCAAGTTGGAGCAACAATTAAAGGACAATCACATGGTACTATGCTTCCATTTTTACATTTTCTACCGAAATCTATCAGATCTTTCTCAAGAGATTTCACAATATGTCAGTTAAATGCTGCGGTATCTCAAGCTGAACTTGAAGATGTTCAAGAACAAATTCAATACCTATCTTTTCATATTCCAAGAGTCAGTCCATCCATTGATTTACAAAATGATTGGAAAATAATCAACTATTTCATTGGTGCAAATGATGTAAGTTTAGTTGTTTGAATTTTACAAATTCTTTATCTTTCAAACTAATTAGCTAATTAAATTAATAGCTATGTGATGCATGTGATCAAAACAGAACAGTTGTTACACCTGCTTATTGGGAGAAAAACTATTATGAAACATTGGTTAGCATGAAAAGAAAATTCCCAAGATCTATTGTCAATGTATTTCTATTACCAGATGTTGCTGAAAGTAAATAACTATACTCTAACTTTTATTCTTCTTTTTGTTTGTCAGTACACTCACTAACTTATTTTGATAAAAGTGGGATATGTTGGAATAGGTGAAACGTGTAGAAAACTAAGAGACATAATCGGATTTTGCTCTTGCTCTAGCAGTGACTCTGGAAGACAACTAATGAGTCAACGTAGATTACAATACAATCAGATTATGATTGATGCCGCTGCCAAGGCAAATCAGATACTTGGTTGTGAAACCTTTGCTGTTGTTGTTCAACCAGTTCTATCAGAGAGTAAGATTGAAAGAGAATATATGAGTGATCTTGATTGGTATGTAAATTTACATAAAGAAAATATATCTTTACATTATACAATACAATAACATTAATCATAACTATTGTAAATATAGTTTCCATTTGAATGAGAATGGTTCCAAGTTTGTTGCTATCGGTGCATGGAATAATATGATCTCTAAAGTAGGAGAGAAAGCAAACTCAACCAATAGGAATGTCATCCCACTATGCCCAACAGAGAATACTTATTTAGTATCATAGCTATAAATATTAATAAACTAAATTATTGTATAGATTTTTTTTTGTTTGTTTACAATTGAGAAGTAGAACCTCTTGTTAGTTTATTTTAAAGATTAGAGTGTATAAATTGATTTTATAACTCTCTAAATGGCAGTGCTGGATCAGGTCTTTGTAACCAATTATTTGACTCGTAGACTGCAGATCCATCACCTTCAATAAAATGTAGTGTATAGGCGTGACGTGAGATATTCGATGTGTTTGGTTCACTATAATGTACAACTGCACCATCCAACAGAATGACCGAACCCTTCTTACACTCCAACGCTACGAAATCCTTTTTATCATAGTTGTCGGTATTCTCTTTCGGATCAAAAACCAATGCACCACTTCCATCTTTATCTCTAATAAATCTTCTATTAATTCCATCTAAAAATGATAATAATAATGATGATGATAATGAATTAGTGTTATTGTACTTAAAGTAACCATATGATTTGTTAACGTGTTACTTTTATGTGAACCAGGTAAACCTCTAAGACAACCGTTGGCAACAATAGCATCCTCGAATGCGAACCAAAGACCGATTGTAGTGAGTGGTGAGGTGTGTAAGAAAGTGCTATCTTGGTGAATTCCTACTTCTCCTCCAATCTTTGGGTTCTTAAAGATGTACATCGATTGAACAGAGAGTGGTTTCTTGTAAAAGTCCAATGAGTTTATGAGATCTTTGATTCTCTGATGATAAGAGAACTTTTCAAACACTGGATTCAAATCGTGAAGTGCATGACCAATCTTATTCAAAGCAACACCTTTATCAACGACCAACTTTTTATCTTTGATTGCATCCGGTTCGAAAAAGTAACAAATCTTATCACCACTCTCCAAGAAATATTTATTTGAATTTCGCTATAAACAATATGTACATATAATATAGTTAATAATAATTAGTTATCTAGATATGAATGATATTAAAATTAAATTGAATTGAATTCTCTATTATTTACATCTTGTTCATTTGTTTGAAATGTATTATTTATTTCATCTTCTATATTCATATTAGTCAAGATGTTTGACATTTCATTTCTAATCTCATCGATTTCATTGTCTGGTACGAAATTAGGAACAATGAGATATCCTTGTTCATTAAACTGCTTTACTTGTTCACTAGTTAACTTCATTTCTAAATATTAATTATAAAATAAACAGAACTTTAATTAAAAAATAAAAGAAAAAAAAAAAAAAAAAGTCAGAATAATTTGGTTTTTTTAATAGAGATCTATATTTATCTAAAACGTAATTCTAAATTTATAAACATTCTATTTAAATATGGAAGTAAATTGCATAAAACACAATAAATTAATAGAGTTTATTTGCAATACATGTAATATATTGATGTGTTCAATATGTACATTGGATCATTGTAAACAACAACAAGATCATTCTATAGAATGTGATCATATCACTCAAATTAGACAATCATTAAACAATATTGATATTATATCAGATAACTATAATGTTGATAATAATAATAATGATAATAGTAATAAAGAATCAGAATTCTCAAAAACTATGAAATCTATATGGGAGTCTTTAAAATCATCAGCATCTCGGTATCAATCACTCTCGACAACAGAGAATGAGATAAAGCAATACTTTGAACAGCTACATCAATATCTAATAACTGAAGAACATAAGCTAAAGAAAAAGATCACACTTGAAATAGATTCAATACAAAACCAAATAGATAATAATATAAATCATTTAAAATCTATTGTTAATATTATAAAAATAAATAATACAATAGATAATGATAATAATTGTAGTAATAGTAATAGTAGTAATAGTAGTATTGATAGAGACGTTCCAATTATTGAAGATACAACATCAGAATATTCAACCTCAAAAATAATGAAATCTATTATATCGAGTAAATCATTACCATCATTCATAAATAATAATAATCAAACACTATTCAACGATCATTATGATCCATTCGATATTGATGAACTTATTAAACAATATAATAACGATTCATCATTATTATTATTGAATATAATTCATAAATATAATAAACAGTTCACTAAATACGGTGGCAATAACAACTCTACACCAGCAAAACAACCATCATCCTATGTATTAACAGTAAAACAACCTAACTTTAGTCAGTTGGATTCAATTATTAAAGGATCAATAAATCTTGAGAGAATTGCATCAGCTTCATCTTCATCATCAGTAACAACATCAAATAACAATCCTAAAGTATCATCATATATTTTCACAACACACGAAGCAATGGGAGCAACACTTATCAACGTGTCAAACAATTCAATTGAAGAACTCAAATTAGATTATGACTTTGTTGGTACATATTCATCAATAGTTAAAGTTAATGAATTTATCTATATATTTGGTGGATACAAATGTCGAAACAAATGGATGAAATTATCATTGAAATCGAAAACAATTGAACATATCGGTGATATCGAAGGAATCCAGGGTGATTACTTGATATCAGCTTGTTATGATTTTAAGGATCATATGATCTATTTAGTGAATGGAATGGATTCAAATTATAGAATCGATAGATTCCATATCAATTCGATGAAGTTTGAAAAATTCCATCATGACTACCCAACACCAAATGGAAATGATAAACATGTTTCAATGTCAACCATGTCCTTCAAACGTAAACTATTTTCAATATTATACTCCAAAGATTTGATGATTGAATTCGATGTGAGATATAAAACTTTAACAGAACATCGAATTGGCTTTGTACCAGTGGCTGCATGTAACGACAATTCTGGAAATTTCTACATTGTCAACGAAGCATACCAAATCGTCAGATATAATGTGGACAGCAAACGAACAGTGGTCCTCGGTTCTGTCCCTCCCGATGATAGACCTTTTTTGGTGTATCATCAAGAATCATCATCAATCTATTCATTTAATAATAACAAACATTTCAAATATTCATTGGAATCCAAAGTATGTGAACCATTCCTTCTAAATGATAAATTCGATCGAAGGTGGTATGCATCCCTATCATTTTCATTTTAATAACAAATAAAAAAAGATTTTTTAAAAATAAAAAAAAATAGTGTTTTAATTTAATTTGTTGTCTCAACTTTTAAACTAATTCATAATTAGAATTAGTTGACTTGTTGTTGATTTTTATTGAAAATAGTTGAATTGATATTGATTAGCAACTATATTGCTTTGAAGTGTATAAATATTTAATACTAATCAGATTAGTTATATTATATGTTATTTTTAGTTTCAAAGATATATCTTTGAAGTTCAGGAAATATTCAAAGTCACATTGTATTTAAATATGTGACCTTCCTCATTCAAAAAAAAAATTAGGTTATAAATGAAAAAAATTTTTGTACAAAAAAAAAACATTAATTAAAAATTTTTTAATATATTCTTAATTAATTGTACAATATTGGTTATAGATACATACATAATGATACTATCTATATAGATATTTTAAATAAAAACTAGTAAAAACAAAAACAAACATTTTATTTATATATTTATTTATTTTTTTTTAATTTAAATTTATTAGATATAGATACAGATATTCGAATATGAAAAGAATAAATAATAATAAATATCAGATTCAAAATGATGACGATCAATTTCATGGTGATGTTTTGAATGCCGATGGCGATGATAAAGATAACGATCATCTGTTTTTAGATAAGAGAATAGAGAAGGATAAATACCTACCGTTTACAAAGAGATATTGGAATGCCTTTAGAAGATGGGCATACTTTATGAGACATCTACTGCTACACACATACAATAACAACCGAAGAAACAAGATGAGTTATTGTCTTGGTTTCTCTGCTTGTTTCCTCGTGGTGTTTGTAGTGTCGCTCTGTGTATCGATCATCTCAAACACACCGGTAGTATTCCTCAACCTCTCTGAGGTGTCGAGCGGTGAAATCGACATACAAGTAGAGCCTGCCAGTTGGACGGAAGCACTAACACTCAACTACACAATGATATCGTCGCTGCTGAACGATAACGATGAATCGTATCATACGCCTCGGTTGATTAACAACGTCTATGTGGTGGCGGCCAACGACTGTCCGCGCGGTGACGTCTCTAGCCAGCTGTGGAAGTATCACAACCGGACTGCTGGTGGAACAAAGTGTGAACCTAGCTGTTTCGAGTCGTATTGTAGCGGTGCCAGTTCCGATAAGGGTGAACTCTATGTCATCGATACCGATCGTGAAGAGAGAATGGCGCTTGGGCGTGAGTGGTCGTTGAAGGCACCGAGTGCTGGTTCAGTCTACCTCCAGAGCTATCTTGCCAGCCTGCTAGGTGTAAAAGAGAATGACTATATCTACATCGTAGTGGCTGCAGATGCACTACTAAACACAATCTGGACAAACTCCAACACCTCCAACGAGATTCCATTCCTCTACTTGACTGCCAAGGTAGAGAGTATCTACAGTAGTGGTCATGGAAAATATGGATCATCAATAGACAATGGTATTATAATGGATTATAAGACTTTTATTGAATATATAGTAACACAATTGGATCCACAAATCAATCCAATATCAAAAGAGTAATTAGAATAATAGCTATTAACATTATTATTTAATTACTAACTAATAATATTTTACGATTACAGATTAATTTCATCAAGTGATATTTATGAATTTGCAGAAATAGTATTATTTAATTTACCACCCAATAGAATGGAACCATATATTAATTCGAATCAAGATACCATTCTAAAGTATTTGATTCAATTCTCATCAAAGATTCTTTACAAGATTGGATTTGACCAGTTGAGTGGATCGCTTCCGGTGATGAGTGAACTCTCTGGTAATAAATATGTATCGTTGTTCCTCGGTCTCATTCTGAATGTAATCATTTTCATTCTGCTGTTCCTCTCGATTCTCTTGATCTACTCGCTACTGATGATCGATGTAGAGACACGAACCTTTGAAATGGGTGTCATGCGTATGATTGGAACAACGCGATCCGGTATCATCCAACTGATGCTATGCAAAGCGTTCTCCTATAGTTTACCGTCTTGGGTTCTAGGTCTAGTGATGTCACAGCTTTTCGGGCTGATCGTTTCAGCCGGTTTCAAATCGTTGACTGGCGTGCCCATACCCGCGCGTCTTACACCTTCGGCGATTCTGCTCTCCTCGGGTCTGGGACTGATTATTCCGATGGCTGCGTCGATCTTCCCTATCAAGAGTGCACTCGGTAGAAATCTCCATGATTCTCTCGATGTCAAACATTCAAAGACCATGGCAGTTCAGATCTCCATAGAGCGTTCCGAAGACAGCAGCTTCTCCTCGTCGGTTGCAATCATTGGTTTGCTACTCTCGGCATTTGGATTCGGTATCTACTATATATTCCCATTGTCGTTGCTATCGTTCAACTTGGCACTGCTGTTGAACATGTTCTTTTTGTTACTGATTGCAATGCTACTTGGTCTGATATTGCTGGCGTTGAATCTCGAGCATCTGCTGGAGCGTCTCATTGTATTTGTATTTTTATTCTGGGAGAAAAAAGCTATTCCTTCGCTGGTCATAAAGAATCTGGTTGCACACAAAATGAGAAACAGAAAGACTGCCATTATGTATGCCATCTCACTGGCATTCATTATTTTTGTCAACGTTAGTTACTCCACTCAGCAGGCATCGATGAACTACAAGATTCAACAGAAATTCGGAAGCTACTTGCGACTGGACATATCGTACTCTGACATCGAAGTGAATCAAGATATCATTAATTTCCTCGATAAAAACAGTCTGGTAGATTCCTACTCGTTTGTCTCGTCGGCATTCGTAGATATCAGCGTTGCATACTCGGTCAGTCAGATCTCCAACATCGGACATATCTACAATGATATCAATCACGTGTATGCCGTATCACCAAACTACTTTGACTCGACGATTCCAGGTTTCCTAAAGGTTGCCAGCCTCGCAAGTGATCCCGATTTCCAGATGGACAAAAACACCTACGATGGACTATCTCAACAGATCTACTCTGAGCAATCGGCAGGCAAAATGATCATTGGATCACTGTATGAGACGTATATAGGTGCTTCACTCGATAGCAATTTCCTCGTTAGATTGCCATACGAAGATGTCAACGTTGTCATGAACACCACCTCCTATCTCGTCAAGCCAATGGCAATGTTGGAATCATCGCCTGGCTTCTCATTCTCGAAATTCCCATCGGTGACGAGTCAGGACGCTATCATATCGATTCCAGCCTACATTGAATATGCCGGTATGCGATACCAATCGGTGCGTGAAATCATGATAAGTCGATTCCTCTTGAAGTTCAACACCGGCCAAACCTCAAAGTTGAAATCACAGATCACCGCTTTCTGTAACTCACTGGACACCACTTGCTCCATAAGAGACTACGAACAGGAAGTCGCACCAATGGCAACGGCAAGCACCATCATTCAATACTTTTTTAGCTTCACAACGGTGATTGCCATGCTGATTTCGTTCTTCTCTTTGATGTCATCGATGTTCACCAACATCTTTGAGCAGACCAAAGAGATTGGTATCCTGAGAGCAATCGGTATACCGAAATCATGGATGGTAAGAATCTACATCTACGAATCATTCGTACTCGTTTTCTCGTCATCTATACTCGGGGTAATCATAGGTTCTCTCGTAGGATGGACAATGATTTTACAACGTGTACTATTTACTCAACTCCCAATTCCATTTGTTTTCCCTTGGGTACTACTCATCATTATATTTATTTGTTCAATACTATTCTCATTTATATCAGCATTTGGTCCGATTAGAAAGGTTTTAAATCAACAAGTTGTTAGTATAATGAGAATTGTTACATAATAAAAGAAAAAAAAAAGATTTTTATAATATAAATATTTTTCTGTAGTACCAACTTTATTTTGATAGAACGAACTACTAATCTATTATATAGAACATCATTTAAATGACTCACAAATCAAAAATATGATGTGTCAAAATAATGATCGTTATAGATCTATAATCAATTCTACAATAATTAATAGAATGTTCAAGAAAAAGTTATTTGTTTGAAAAAAAAATGAAATTTCGCTAAAATTTATTTTAGATTTAAAAAAAAAAAGAATAAAACTATAAAATTAAGAAATATTAAAACTATATAAACCTAGCTAGGTTTTGAATAGATTATATATTCAAATAAAATTATTTAATTACAAATAATAAACTAATAATTATATAAATTTCTTAATATTTTTTAAAACAAAATGTCAGCTACATGTTATTCTCCATATTACAACAATAGATTTACCAACAATCATTGTTCTAAATATCAACAATCCAATTATTTACAATCGCTTTTAAATGAATTGTTATCAACTCAAGCAAAAGAGAATGTCCAAGCCACTCAGTCAGCTTCAGCACCAGTCCAATCTCAGTCGACATCTCCAAAGGAATGGACACCAAAGGCAGATTACCAATTGGAAGAGGATCTTGTCACACTTCAACTAGAGTTACCAGGTGTAAAGAAAGAGCATATCACTATTGATATAAAGGAGTCTACTCTTACGATCACTGGTGAAAAGAAAGATACCATTGCGAACGATGAAAAAGTTGAAACTTCATCATCTTCCCCATCATCGTTGGTTGGAGAAGACTCCCCAAGATTAGAAGAAGACAATGAAGAAGTGTTCAACGAAAAGTCAGATTCTCCCACCAATAATCCAGATACATTAAAGAAGAAAAGAGTAATTAATCACACAGAGATTGTTTATGGTAAATTTAAAAGAGTATTCCAACTTCCAAAGGATATCGATTTGCAATCTGCCACTGCCAAACTCCAAGATGGTATTTTGAGATTTACAATCAAAAGAATTCTACCAGAGCCACCAAAGTCAATTAAAATTCAAATCAATTAATCAAGAATTGATAGTATTCTATTGTAAATTGTTGTAAATTTATTAAATAAAGTTAAATTTAAATATAAATTTATTATTTTATCTTTTTGAATTAAACTATTCTTAAATTTTATTATTAGTATGTCAAGTTATAAATGTTTTTTTGTTTTCGAATTATTGG
Organism: Heterostelium album PN500; assembly: GCF_000004825.1. Classification (NCBI taxonomy): domain Eukaryota; phylum Evosea; class Eumycetozoa; order Acytosteliales; family Acytosteliaceae; genus Heterostelium; species Heterostelium album. The sequence goes on along the minus strand of NW_008805070.1, from coordinate 962,106 downwards.
TTCGGTAACCGGTATTATCAAAATCAGCAGATATCGTTCTAATCTCTCTATTATTTACAACTAACAGTTAAACAAAGTTAACAACGATTGTTGCAAGTATTGAAATTTCAAAAAGAAACAACAACAATTCGTTGTTGGGTGGTTTAAAATAATCATTATAATATAATAATAAGTGAAGCAAATTTCTAATATCGATATATTTAATTACATATTAGAAATTGTGTGTGGTGTGTGATTTGAAATTTACAATCAATTTTATTTTGTAATTGACACTGTACAACCCATTTATTGCCAAATATAACTAATGATATGATCAACTTAAAAATTCGATTGATTTTTCTCCAAAAGGTAAAGAGTGAGTTTGGTAGTGCTGAAAAAATTAAAACAAAAAATTTAAATAAAAAAATTTCAAGAGAAATTAAAAATTTTGTTTTAGAGATGACCAGGCATATAAAGAGGTGTATATTTGCAACAAAACTCTTATAATACACAGTAATGGAGAAGATTGCGGTGTAAATAGTGGGTTTTTCAGTAGGGTTTTTGTTTTTTAAAAAAATGAAACCACACAACAATATTGTTGGTGGCAGGTGTGTGTTAATACATTTGGATTGTTTTTATCAAAAATTGTGTTTAGTGGTGTAGAGGATTTTTATTTTGAATGAAATTTCATCTAACAGATTTTCACCCCATTCGCCAAAAATCACACTTCTGATTCGACAATCACAATTGTGTTTGTCTACAATCACCTGTGCAGCCATATAACATAGGGTTACTTTTGGGTGGACATGCTTCATTATCAATTTATACAAACAAAAATCTGGAACAGAGCACAAAACTAAATGAAAATACAAAAAAAAAAAAAAACCGATGAACAATATTTTTTTTTTTAAATCCTCTAGTAATTTTCAATATTTTATTTTATTTTTAATTTATTTATTTTAATTCTCTTCTTTCTTTACCATCCAAATTTTGATGAAACCCACACACACCCCATCATCACCAATTCCTTTTTTCCTTCTTCTTCTTCCACACTGATATCGTCAAACTCATTTTTTTTATTTTCTATTCCATTTCAAACAAATAAACAAACAACACAATACATACAGAGTTAGTTGTCTATTGATTATAACTATCTACCTATCTTATTTATCCACTTTTTATTTTAGATTGAAACAAAACTTAGTTTCCACTCTCCCTATCACTTTAAATTTTTAATTCACAACAATAATAATTAAATTTTAATTAATTATTGTCAATAACAAATAGTCAAGCAACCAAAAGGTAGAATAATAATAGTTATTGTTTATTTTATTTAAATTTCAATTTTACATTTTTTTTTCCCATTTTATAATTTTAGATTTTAAATCTATTTGTATCAATTACTTTATTTTTCATTCACGTACCCAACTACACTACTATATACATATATTATTATATTTATAGTTTTTTGTTTTATAATCTTAGCAGCAGAATTTCATTTTCTCAAAATTTTTATTTTATTTTATTTTTTTCGCGCACCGAAACTTCATTTGCAAACCTATAGATCTTTTCCCAAGCGACAAATAACAAGTAATAGACTTGTCATCTCATTATAGTAAATAGTTTTTTTTTTTTTTTTAGTAATACTACAGCATTAGACTACCAGTATAGTAGTTTTCAAAGTAAGTAAAATTAAATTTAATCATATATAATAATAATAATAATAATAAAAGAAATCAATCAAAATAATAAATCAAATACAACATCAATAATAATAAATCAAAGACTACAATCATATTATATAATTTATAATAACTTTAATAATAAAAAATAAAAGAGTTTTTTAATTCAATGAATATTTTGTAAATAATAATATATTTTTTTCCTATCAAATTTTGTAAGAATGATATTGTTGTTTTTAACGTTTTATTTAACCTCATTATCATATCAATGATTCTTGAGAATGGTTGACCAAATTACTATAAAATAATTAAATTTAAAGTTATTTGTGTTTTTTTTTTTTCAATTCCAAATTCCATTTCAAAATTTATTATGTTAGTGTGATTTTTGTTGCGCTCAATTCCAGCTTGACAATTCATCACACATTTCAAACACATCAATTCAATTTCAATACACTGTTTTCCAAAATTCATCGTTTATTATCATTTTTATTCCAAAAGGTAAAAAAAAATAACGATAATTCACCACCAGCATGATCATCTATGCACATATAAATAACTCTTTTTAATTGTGATGTTTTTTGTAAATAAGTAACTTTAATATTATGCTGTTTGAATAGATTGCAATAACTAAAATTACAATCATCAGCCTGGTTTCCACCGATGACACTGTGACGCAACAGTTTTTGTCGGGCAAACTTTGGGTTGTGTGTGATGGAGATAAAACGGGGTTAGTGTGGGTGTCTGTGGTTTTGTTGCTGCAAATCAAATCAAATCACATCATTAAAGTATCTAAACTTATTCATTTATCTTACCATTTTCTTTTTCATATGTACCCCTTAACAATTAATATCCATCAATATAAATTAAACACACTTAATCTGCATAAATTCCAACATTATAATTATCTTTGTGTTAAATTTGGATTACTTGTAAATAATTTCAAAATTTTTTTTTAATTTTTTTTATATCACATCATCAGTCAAATATAAATTAAATACTTTATTTAAATAAACAAAAATGAATAAATCTAAAGTGGAATTGATTTTCACTAATTATTTATTTCTTGTGTGTGTTGGTTGTTGGTGAGAAGATTAATGTGTGGTGATGTGGGTTGTTTTAAAGTGATAATAGTAATGCTTTGTATACCCTTATTAAGCTATATGTGTTTTGCATTAAACACCAATTCATTATAACCCACCCCATGATCGATCACTGTCTCTGTGCAATAAAAATAACTAAACTAAACTGCTCCCGCCAATATTATGAGTGTTTAAACACACTCATAACACCACCACTGATCATACCCACAATCGATTCAAATACCACCCACCATACACACTTTTTTTTTTTTTTAAAATAATTTAATTTAATTTGCAAGTGTGTGTTAATGTGTGGGCAGTGTCTTTGTGTGTTTGAATTCATCGATGTTTGTTTGTTTATTTGATAATTATCATCATTTATTTGTTCTCATTTAATTCACTCTCATTAAACCACAGCTTGCTTACATAGATACAAAAAACATTCATTCCCACACCCAAAAATAAACATAAAATTATAGCATTATTATTTATATAAAATTTGTTGTTTCACGACTTTCTTTTTCTCTCACTCTCACTCATTTCATTACACATCAACAAACCAACACCAATCCAATATCATCATCATCATCATCAACAACAACAACAACAAACATTGTATAAAATTGTATTGTTGACAACAAAATAATAACAATAATAATAGAATTAAACCATATATATAACTGCACATTTTTCAATATATATATATAAAATAGTGCAACTACTATATACTACTACTAGTAGAGTAGTGGTGGAGTGGTCGTTATTTTTATCAAAAATAATAATCAAAAAAAAATAATAATTATCAACAATAATCAAATTGTACATTAATAATAAACATTAAAAATAATAATAATTTATTCAAACCACTCTCAAAACAAAATTTTCTTCTTTCTTTAGTTTTTTTTTTTTTTTTTTTTTTGTTTCTCTCCAAAACAAAGAGAATTAATTAAAAAAAATTAATAAATAATAATAATAATCTTTTAAAATATTAGTTTAGTTTAATTAATTTTAGTTTTAGTGACAATCATCTAAATCAATAATCATATTTGCTTTATCCATTTAGTTTTTCAAGCAAAAAAAAAAAAAAAAAGAAAAACAAAAACTTCACAGCAAACAAAACCAATTCAATCAATTAATTAAAGTCTAAAAACCACAAAGCATCAATATCGATTGTTTTCTATTTTTGTTTAAAGTTGTCGTCTTCCTGGACCGCAGACCAATCCAAAAAGAAGGGAAGAAGTTTTTTTTTTTCAATTTTTTTTTTTTTTGTTTTTTGTTTCTTTTTTTTTTACTAAAAATTTCTCATCTTTTTGATTTTTTTATTATTCAAATGGGGAGTTGATCAATTGTTGTTAACAAAAGAATCATATTTCCCTTCACCACCTTCACTACCATCATTCCTCTTTTGTAAGAATATCTTGATCCCGTTTCTTTGTCAGTTAAAGTTATTTATATATTATTATTATTATTCTTTAGTTAAGTTTAGTTAGTTAGTTAGTTATTTAAAACAAAAAATAAAAACATTATAACAATTATACACATTAATAGTTTAAGAAATAATTTACCATGCAAATTGTAGTCCAAGATAATAATAATAATAATCAACTCAACAATTATAACATTACCAACATAATATTAAATCAACTACAGCAACAATAATAATTTACAAAATTATTTAATTAACAATCTTTATTTTCTTTCTTTATAAATTTGTAGATAATTATTATTTTATATTTTTGCAAACAACTTTTATATATACATATATTTTTTTTTAAATAGTAAAAGCAACAAATCAAATTAATCATATTATTATAATAGTATAAATGATAAATAGTTGAACAAAATTAAATAGTTTTAGAATAATTAAAGTTTTATAATATTATATATATTTTCAGTATAGTTTTAGTTTAAATCAAAAAAAAAAAAAAATAATGCAAAAGATTCACCCCGCAGTTGGAGTTCCAAACTTTGGAAAACCAATACAATTTGGTTCACTGTTGTTATCCCCTTCGTCGCCATCGTCGATCTCCCACTTGAATAACAATAGTAACACAACATTCATGTACAAACCAACCGGTTCCAGTGGATTCGATTCATTCCCACAGTGGACCTCGAAATCATCAACATCAACATCATCACCTTCACCCTCACTTTCAGCTTACTACTCTATTCCATCGCCATCCTCACCGGCCACCTCACCAATACCAAGCTATGAGATCAGTTCGCCAACACCAAGCACCAACAACAAGAAACAAAAAACAAGCAATAACGATAAATTTTTAAATAATCCATACAACGATTCTGAGGGTAGCAGTATCAAGAACATTTTGAATCCAGTCGACAACTTTAGTTACCAATTCGACGGTCATTTACTGCCTAGCAGATCTAGTTCGTCATCGGCTTCATCGTCTTTGTCGTCCACCCCAGTCACCTCATCATCATCATCGATGATCATCAAAGACGGTACCAACTCTAACCGTTCCATCTTGCTGAGTAACTCTATTGCAGAGTGCTGTTCACCTGTCTCTTCACCATCTTCACCAATCGACCACCAACTTCCAAACAACGCCTCCAACAAACAATTGGTGTTCCAATGGATTCAAGAGTTGGCCAACTTGAAGAAGCGTGAAACATTCCTCTTGGAGAATTTGAAAAACTTTACAAACTCTGACGTCGATTCCGATGATCAAATGGAGATTTTCCAAGCACCAAACAGCAGCAGCAGCAGTAATAAAGAAACTGTTCCACAAATTGAAAAGTAAGTTAAACAAAACAATATTTATAATTAAGATAGTTTTATTAATTTTTTTATTTTTTTTTTATAGTGTTAAACCGGTTGTTCAAAATCAATCGATTCCGATCAATATCTCTCAACAACCACCAGAGTTGGTTGTTTGTCATAGATATATCCACCCATCACCTGTTTTATCGGTTGATACCGATTTGTTGAATAGAGTCAGTGGCCAATTGGTTGTACAAGTCTCACTTGTTTACAATTCAACTTTCAAGCCTGTTACCACCAAACAAGCCGATGGTAAGCAAGAGGTCTTACAAGGTGTCCGTGTTCAAGAGGTCGACAAGAATGGAGTTGTCGTTTTCAACAAACTCAAAGTAAGTGAGGTTTCCTCGAAACACTTGCACCAATCCTTCTGTTTCCTCTTTACTTTGAGTGAGGTCCACAATGCCGAGACCACCTCTGAACAATCTACCGTTCTCACTCAACTCACCTCCTCTTCATTCCACGTCTTGTCCCGTTCAAACAAGCGCAAGAAAGACGATGAAGTCGAGTCGGATTCCCAAGAGCCATCCTCTCCAATCCACTCGAAATCCAGCCCAGTCTGCTCGTCTCCTTCATCACCATCATCGCCATACCACAACCACGTTGTATTCCCAACTGTAAGCTCTGCTGCCACATCTGATGAGAATGTTACTGCAACCACTTCTCCATCGCCAGTCTCTATGAACACTGTTGCTCACAGTCCATCGTCGTCGTCGTCATCGTCATCGTCATCCGATCCAAACTACATTGACATTACCGAGCTTTTGGTATTACCACAAAAGGAAGCCGCCTCACGTTTGGGTATCTCTGAATCGATGCTTTGCAAGAGATTCAAGGAGTGCACTCGTAGAAAATGGCCATACAGATACTTGAGAAAGATCGACAAGGTCATCAAGATACTCACCTTCCAACACGGAAACGACATTCCAAAGGAAGAGAAAGAGAAGCTCGACAAGTTAATGCAAGAGCGTGAAGAGTGTCTCAAACCAGTCAAGATCCGTATCACTGGATGCCTCGAAAAAGACGATGACTCTCAGAGTCCAAGCGGAACCTACAACTTCAAGGTTGTCAGTGCCGGTGCCTCTATCGCATCACACCGTTCCAGTGGTTCATCCAGTCAATTGGTACCACAGACACCAACCAAGTCAAACTCTATCCAGAGTATCATCAACTTTAGCAAGGACGAAGTTGAAGAGTCGACACCACCACACCAACGTGTCTCTAGTATTCTCCCATCATCAAGCCAATTCTCACACAACAATGGAGGTAGTGAGAACGCTCACAATGGACTCGAGAATATCTTGGAGACATTGGAGATGTTGAAACATACTCGTCAATAAGAGAGTGCCACCTCTCTATTGACAATATCAATGTTTATTGTCATCATCTTGTGATTGATGCACAATAGGAGTACTCTGTTTACTGCTATTTACAATATATTGATATTTATGTCTACATCTAAAACATCACCCCTTACAACCAACCAAAACACTCATCAAACTCACCTTCACCAATTCGCCAATGTAATTCCGAATATCGGCGTTACAGATTCCATCCAGGCTTTGCTTAAGATTGAATCCAATGGAAGAACAGGTTAATGGATAATCTATTTGTCTGAATTCTGCCATATAGTTTCAATTGAACTCAAAGTTTCGATTGTACGATATAATATATATCGCACATATCAACCAAAAACAAAAACACTCGCCACACCCCCTATATCTATATCTATATATAATATTATTGTATATATATAACCTCCTCCTATCTATATCCAAACACATATATATATAATATCATTTTTTTATTGTTTTTTAATTATAATAGTTTGCATATTTTTTTTTTTATTCAAAAAAATTTATATCACCAACTAATCCAATCACTATCTATTTATTATCTATTTATCAAAAATAATGTTTTTTAAAAAAAAGAGGTTTTAATTTTTACAAAAAAATTATTATTCTATTCGATCAAAGCACCAATCAATTTTGTCATTCTAGTTTGTACTATTCTTTGCTTGGCTACACATCACATTAATAATCAATCAAACCAAACAACCAACAATACCAAGCACACTTATACTAGCATCATCCCTTCACTCAATTACTCAACCTCTAAAACTCAACCTAATTTCACTTTAAACAACTCTCCATAGCTATGTAATATACATTGCTATTCCATTTGGTAGAACCTCTGTTGATTTTGTTGTAACGAAAACACAACCAGCGGTTTTATTTGGTTAGCCACAGAGTTCCAAGACCTTACCGAATCCGTGCGTCCTATCTTTGGATAATTTCTTTTGTTTTGTGCTGGCAGGATTTCTCTGTAATCATCATCGCAGTCACCGTTCATGCCACAGATGAACACCACTTGGTGACAGTGTGATTTGAAATCCTCCAGTCGAAACCCCGTCGCTCTGAAATTATCTCTTCATTATCGTATTTTCAAGAGTTTCAAAGAAAACTATGAAAACATGATGATGTTCGAACTTGATACAAGTAAAAGATACGACAATCGGTGGAAGTAAATATTGCAACTCATGCTTTCCATTGTGTCCTATTGCCATCCAGAAATGAGTATGGATACCAATAGTATGCATCAAATAACTCACATCAAACTCGTTGAGAGAGATTATTACTTCTAGTAATACCTAATAGAAATGCTTTATTAAATAAAATAATAGAAAAAATTTTCAAAAAAAAAAAATCTTATTTAATTTGAGTTGTAATTGTTTTTTTTTGCAATATTATATGATTTAAAAGACATCAGTCACACTAATCGTTTTGATTGTTGATTCTTGTTTACAAAAATAATGTGTTTCATAACATCCATTTTAAAAGTGGAACTATAACTTCATTTAATTCATACAATGTTATCAACTCTCACAATCGATATTCAACTTTGTGAACATGTAGAAAAAGTTGTCTTGTTTTGGTACATCTTTATTTCAATCGGTTTACTATTCAAATGCAATTAAAAGAGTTTAGAGTGGCTATATAAAAAAAAGAGTGGAGAATGGCACTACTGCTGAAACCACGACACCAACTGAGGATTATTGGTTTTCTTGCTTTGTTGAAAATTTATGGTAATGTATAATCCTCCCACTACTCATTTAATGCTTAGGTATAGTTTCATATTACAAACTATTAGTTCAACATCTCAAACAAGATATCAACATCATCTTTCATATATTGCCAAGGTGATGATGGTAACAATGATTTCAATTTTAGGTTGCATATGGTTTCTTTGAAAAGAGATCTGGATCTTGGATCTAAACCAATCACCACGACCTGCTCGTGCAAGACTCCAAAAATCCTATCTTTAAGCTTATTATATTGTTATTCTGTATTGAAATAAACGGTAGTTTAAATAATAACATTCCTATTGAAGGTATATACTTATTTCCTTATTTCCATCCGTGTTTCCACTTGGAAGTAAGTTTCTGTCCACCACACTTTTATGTTTTTGTCAAAGTTGAGGTTTTTAACTCTAAGACACCGAATATTTGATCAATTACGAGTTAATACTTCTGGTAACTTTGATCTATTTCCAGAGACCTAACTCTCTTTGAATCTTGTCACAACTCGAACTCAAAAGTCTTGTTTTAAGTAATTCTATTCTTCATAAAAATTTTTTTTTTCGCCTTTGAACAAGAAGAGAATTTAAATAATAAGCTATTAACTAGAATCAACCCAACAAAAAAGAGTACAACTGATATCATCTTAAACTCTCTTATTATTTTATTGAAAAATTAATGTTTTTTTAGAAAAGTTTCACATTAATTTCAAGAGTGTTTTTTTTAGAAAACAAAATTTAGTTTATTTTTTATTATTTTGTTATCATTTAAAACATAGAATCTATTTTCAACAATGAAAAGAAGGAATTAGAAAAGGGTGTTACTTTGTCGAGTACTACAACCACAATCTTTTAGTTTCATTGATGCATAAGAAAATAGTTGTTCTAAAGTTGTTCTTTATTATTTATATATTGTTGCTCTATTTGAAGATTGGAGCGTTTTTAATATGTTTACTATTGCTTTCTGTGAATCTCATTATTGAATTGCATCTGTCAATCTTTGAACTATATGATCTTAGTTCTTTATATGGATCCAAGTGATTACATATTTGAAGTACGTCATTTACTTCTCTATGAATTGTAAATTTGGATATTAATCTTGATTGGCTGTTCATTAGATATAATTTTATGATATTAAAATAATAACTTCGAAAACTAGTTAAAAAAATTGTTTTTTTTATTTTTTGATATTATTAAAATATTTATTTCTATAGTGGAAAAAAATAGACTTAGTAGAAAAAAATGATTTTTTTGACCTTTCGATTGCGCATTATCTTGTTTCCAACACAAATAAGGAAATTTAGATCTGCCAATTTTCACAAAAAAATCTGTTGTTTCATCAATCAAGATCAAAAAATGATTTTTTTTTTTGTAAAAAAACAATTTTGCAGTTTACAGATTTTGAATTATTCTATTTAATTTGATTCATCAAACGTTTATCTTTAGTAGTTTAATTTATGACAGAAAATAATAGCAATCATTTATTCGTTAATCTATCTCATGTTCTTTTATCAAAGATACATAATCAATTAACAAACAACTTTGATAGATTAAGATTTAGTTTAACTTGTAAGAAATGGTACAATGATAAAGATCATTACTTTAGTTTCATTGTAGATGACATTCAATCTACAACCGATAGTCATTCATTAAACATATTAAAACAATCAATTGCATTGTCATCCTATAGTAATCTATTAGTTAAATCATTACAATCAAAGAGCAATTGTAAATTAGGTATATCTAATGGTAAAACACACCTTTATACAGATTATAAATATAATTTAAGTAAGTATCTATTAATTATATTAATAATAGTGTATTATTTATTTAACATATTTATTACGATAGTAAGAAATAATATAAAAGATTTAGAGATAGATAAATCAATATATAAAATAGAAATATGGGATTGGAATGATAATAATATATTGGATGAAAGATTCATAGAGAAACTTATCAATTCAAATGTTTGTCAAATAGATATACTTTGCAATGTACTCACATCATTTAAACAACTACCAAGTAATATTAAACAAGTAAAGTGTACATTTGGTTTTCATATGAAACTGTTACCATCGAAACTAGAGAGATTACACTTTATACCAACAGTTTCAAAGTTTAATATTACATCTTCAGACTTTGATATGAAATTATTACCTCAATCATTAAAATTCTTACAGATAGATATGGCAAATTTCATTTTGAATATTGAAACTTTACCACCCAACCTGGAAGAGTTTATTTGTTTTTCAAGAATAAACATTCAACAATGTCAATCTCCTATCATTCCACATTCTCTTTTTTCACTTACATGTACATTCAAATTTTGGAAACATTTGATATCAAACAGTCCTATACCAACAACTATTAAATATATGGATCTAAGTACTCAGTATGATGATTTTCTGCAAGCAAATTGTATTCCAGAGTCAGTGGAAACTCTGAAATTATACTTTGGATTTGGTTGTCACTTGACCAAAGATCAATTTCCAAAAACACTTTTAAATCTTGAAATCATGGTTGAAAATTTCGAAATGATTACATGTGAAATCGATTTATTCAAATATATGAATCGTTTGGAGTCACTAACGATAGAAGGAGCAGAAGATTGTAATTTTGGACAACTTCCAAAGAATATACGTTTCCTCAATCTACAAGGACCAAATGTAAAGTTTGAATTACCTGATGGTTTCATTATAGATAGTTATCTTTTAAAGAATAAAGATTTTCCAAACATATCAAATTCTATACCAAACAATTGTAAGAGTTTAAAATTTAGCAATAATATAAATCAACCATTAAAAATAGGTATGATTCCAAATCAAATTCAATCTATTGACTTTGGATCATACAAGTTAAGCATCGTACCAAGTGTAATTGGTTCGTCAAATCTCAATCATATAAAGATATCATACTCTAATATCTTGTCAAATTTTACAACAAAGACATTCCCGTCGAATATCAATTCAATTCAATTCAGTTATAGAATCATAGTTGTTCATTTCTCTAGGTTGGATGAAAACTATTTTATTTATCAATTTAATTTACGTAGCTATCAAATTGGTTTAATTAATATAAACAAAATTGTATCCTATTTAAAAGATATTGAAAAAAATATATTATAAATCTTAAAATACAGTAAATAAATATCTTTACTTCATATTATTATATTTTATTAATTTATTTTGAATTTACACATGTTGCATTGAAATTACTAATTTGAAGACCTTCATCTGGCGAGAAACAGTCACAATTCAATGGGAAGGTTGATGGTGCGTAGTAACTATTGACAGAGACATTTGGTATATTATTGATACACTCATATTGGTATCCAAGTTTGGTGTCGGTGTATCCATTCTTAAAGAAAGCATAGAAAGCGATTGATCCTCCGCAATTCGGTTGAGAGTAATAGGTTAACTGTATGCCATCCAAATGATTGATAAAGTTTTTCTCTGTATATGTAAAGTAGAATGATGTTGGTGGACCATATGGTAATTGGAAACAAGTATTACCACTAACAGTTGTCTTATTGATTACAGAACCTTGGCAGTCTGGCACCAACAAGTCGTGAGTGTTTATTAAATATATATCCCATGAAATATAGTCGAAACTGTAAGCAACATTGTTATCGATATCTGTAATACATCCGTCAAAAGGTGCAGCATATCCATAATCTAGGTTGTGACCACAACCTGTTGGTAAGAAATTAATATATTGTTTAGTGTTTTTAGCATCTACATTAGTACTACTACAACTGTAAACTGATAATATCACAAATATTGATAGTAATTTAATATTATATTTCATTGTTAAAGTTTATTTATTTATATATATAGATGTATGTGTCTGATTAAATAAAATATATAATAAATTTAAAAAATTTAAAGCAAGTTAAATATTGAAATTAAAAAAGCAGATATTTTAGTTTTTCGTAAAAAAAAAAGATGACATCAGATTTAAAAATCTTTAAACTCGGAATTGGGGGTAAGATTCTTTGTTAGAAATCTTACTTCTATACCATTTGATAAAACGAATGATTCCAATCTATTACTTTTTATTCCATTTAATTTTTTAGAACAATTAAATGTTGTTTATAGTTATATGAATATTGAAAAAAAAAAAAGAATCAGAATGTTATTTATTGAATTAATTTTACTTTAATTTATTATTCTATATCGATAAGATTCCAAATAGAACATTTGTTTGAAGCAAAAGTTAAGAATTTAACCTAGTGTAATCAATTTTTTTTTAGATCATAAATCAATCTTGTGAAGAATATTAAAAGCTTTTCAAATAAACTATCAATAAATTCGATTATTTGTTTAAAAGATGAATGTAAATATACATTAGATTTATTATAATATAAACATTTTAAGCGATTTTATTTTGGATTTACACATGTTCCGTTGAAATTACTAATTTCAAGGCCTTCATCTGGTGTGAAACAATAACCATCCAATGGGAAGGATGCACGGTGCTTGTATTCTTGGAAAAAGACTGTTGGTGTATTATCCATACATTCATATTGATAATTAAAAGTTTTATCGGTGTATCCATTCTCAAAGAAAGCATAGAAAGCGATCGATCCTCCGCAATTCGGTTGAGAGTAATAGGTTAATTCTACACCATCCAAATGATTGACATAGTTATTCTCTGTAAATGTAAAGTAGAATGATGTTGGTGGACCATATGGTAATTTGAAACAACTGTTACCACTTATAGTTGTCTTATTGAGTACAGAACCTTGGCAGTCTGGATCTATCAATTCATGAGTGTAAATTATATATACATTCTCTGAAATATAGTCGAAACTGTAAGCAACATTGTTATCGTAATCTGTAATACATCCATCAAAAGGTGCAGCATATCCATAGCCTAGATTGTGACCACAACCTTTTGGTAAGAAATTTACATATTGTTTAGTGTTTTTAACATTGACACTGGTACTGCCACAACTGTAAACTGATAATATCACAAATAGTGATAATAATTTAATATTATATTTCATTGTTAAAGTTTATTTATATATATGTTGTAAATTATATGAAAAGATAAAAAAGTTGATAAAAAAAAAGAATAGTGATACTATTTTTGGTCAGATGAATGTTTATTTATGTCTTATCAAAAGGATAATTGGTTGAAAAAAAATAGATGACATCAGACATTATAAAATCGTAAAAACTCGGAAATGGGGGTTAGATTTTTTGATGGAAGCATGTTTATTAAATGAATGGTTCCAATCGATTCCTTATACCACTGTTGTTCCTTTAAATTTTTAAGAATAGAAACAATTCATTTTTTTTACCTACTTTCTATTGATTATTCATAATAATTAAAAAAGTTGGAAAGATGTTATTAAAAAAAATCAAAAAATAAGTAATAATATGTATAAAGGCTCGCAGCATTATATCCTAGGTAAACAAATTACTTTTATTCTCGGCATCCATTTGATAATCTAGTAGCTTTTAGAATAGCCGATACATCTCGTGCAAACCAATCTATTCCATTTTTCCTTGGCCGAAACTTTTTTTTAAATCGAAAATCAATCTTGATAATACTTTATTAACTATAGATAAAAATAATATTTTATACTTCTGAGAGATTGTAAATTAATAATTATTATATCTTTTTTTTTTTAGTTTTACCAATGAATAAATCTTACTAAAGTTTAAAAAAAAAAAAAAAGGTTAGACTTTGATCTGTTATTATTAAAAAAAAAATTTGATGAGGTTCATTTCAAAATTATGGATAATTATAATAATATAGATAATAATAACAATGATAATAATAATAATAATATAGTGCAACAACAAACAATATCAACAACAACAGTATCATTAAACAATAGTATTGGGATAATAAATAACTATGCAAATACAGTTGATAATAATCTTTTAAATAACAATGTTAATAATAATAATATCATATCAAATTCTATATTAGATAATAATAATAATGATAATAGTTTAAATAGTAGTAGTAGTTGTGAGAATAATATATTGGATGATATTGAAACGTTACATCTTGAATGTTTAGAGTATATTGAATTGGCATCACCTACCAATATCTATAGTTATAATCATTTGCATTTCGATGCTGATCTCCTCTTGGTTGCATCGAGAAACAGTCTATTCTCAATCTCTGCTCTCGAAGATGAAAAATCGCGTGGTCTACAATGGATAACGAAAGACTTGATTACACCACCACAACTATCTTCATCAATATCACCAAGACTATCATCTTCACCTGGCAACATATCATCACCACCCAATGAATATATACAGCAACATCAACAACAACAACAAACATATCAGCAACAAACATATCAAAATCAGCAACAAACATTTCAACAAAACCAACAAAATAAACAACCGCAACCTTTATATAAACAAATGCAACAACCGCAACCACAGCAGCAACAACAGCAACAACAACAAACACAAGCACAACAACAACAAGGTCAACAACCAGGAATGCCATCTCAACAAATGATGAAGAGTCACCTTCAAAGGTTACCATTGTCACATAAATCTAGAATACCACCATTACCATCAAAGACACCATCTGGTTCACTTCCAATTTCACCTATACAACAACAGCAGCAACAACAACAGCAACAATCACAACAACAACAACAACTACAATATTTACCAACAACATCATCTACAAATAGCCCATATCAATTACAATCTAGTATGCTACCACAACCACCTCTTGGTTCAAGTAAAGATCAAGCAGGTCAAGGAGGAAACCAAGCAGTTGGTAATCAAAACATAAGTACCAGTGGCGGTGTAAACTCATCGATCATTGCTAAACATCCACAACAACCACAGGAAGATACTATTGTATCGATCGATTCACTTAATGAAGGTGGTGATCAGGCAACCATTGCTATAGCTATTGTATCGTCGCAATCTGCAAGTGCCAAAGGTTATCTATCATTCCATACCTACAAGAGTCAATGTCAAAATAAAACAACAACGACAACATCATCATCATCATCAACAACCATCAACACACCTAGAATTCAAACAATTCAACTTGATTTTATACCATTCAACATCACTCATACAACAGTCAACAACTCCTCAACCTCTAAATCTGTATTCCTACTTGCTGGAAGTGATGATCGTGTACATCTATATAAAGTAAGTAATAACAGATGGAAAACAATATCTATCATCGTAAACTAATAGTAATACACTTCAAGTTAAATGAATCAGGTCAATATGTAGAGGGTGATACGAATCAATATTTCCCTGAATTAGTTAATCTACAATCAAATGTAATGAGAATCATTATTAAATATCACTTAAACTATAGAATCATAGTTGCTGGTTGTCAAAATGGATTTCTACAACTATCGGTTACTGATTGTAAGTACTTGCAAGAAAAAAACAACACCTCTATTATTATTATTATTCCTTTGTTTTACTTATGATAACCTTGTTATTTAGTGACTACCAATAAAAAAACAGTGGAATCTTGTTATTTCGATGGACCTGTTCAAGCACTATGTTTGTATATCGATAGAGGACATCTAGAGACATCGAATCAGAACTCTAGTTTGTCAAAAATAAAGTCATTCCAATCGTCGCTACTCAATGATCTACTGTTACAGATGAAGGAGGACAATGGTGGTGATCAGCAGTCTTTGACTGACAAGGATGCACCGTTCAACCATGTACATCTGGCGGTAGGAAGTATCATTGGATACGTCATGGTCTACAGAGACATACTCTCCAACGGTCTATCCGAGTTCCAGCTACTCCAAGACTCTGATACATTCGACGGTGTCACCTGTCTCGATTGTTTCGATATCGATGGTGACGGAGAGAATGAAATACTGGTAGGAACCTACTCAATGGAGTTGCTAGTTTACAAATTGAAACCATCGCCAGTGGTTCATTCTACTATCAATAGTAACAGTAGCTATTATAATAGTTATCATGGATATCATACTTCACCTCCTACAACCACATCGACAACAGCAACAGCCAACACTACTATTCCAACATCACCAAAATCTAATCAATCATCACCAACAACAGCTGCTAATACATTAACATCACCATCATCTTCAACATCAAGTCTACCAAGTCAACAAACATATCACCCAACCTACCAATTGATCTCACATAAACACTTTTCTCATCCAATCCTAGGAATACTAAATTGTAAACTACTCAAAGATGGACTTAATCAAACCATTATTATATCAATGTATGGAATATATATTATGAGAGTATGTAAACTATTATTGTATCAATCAATCATTTAAATTTGATACTAATATCACTATTAATTTAGACACCAATATATAAATATGAAAAAGATGTAAAAGATAAATTAGATTTGATAAGTGAGATTTTAGGTTTACAAAAAGAATTGGCATCAATCAAATAATAAAACTAATAATAGTAGTAGTAGTATTTAAAAATATTATTTCTTTTATAATTTAATTTTTAATGTTTTAGTGTGTGTGTGTTTTATAAGTTATTATTACTGTGATTATTGGATTATTTTATATTTAAAAAAAATTACTATTATTATATTAATATTATTTTGATAATTTATTCATCACCGACAATGATGTGCTCTGAACTCAAGAATTTATATGGTGGGATGATAAGATTTTGGGGAGCTGGACCCTTACGAATACGACCGGCGTTGTCATAGTGAGAACCGTGGCATGGGCAGTACCAACCACCGAAATCACCACCACCAGCAATTGGAATGCAACCCAAATGTGTGCAGACACCGACGAGAACGACCCACTCTGGTACCTTGGCACGCTTGTCGTCAGCCTCTGGGTCTGGGAGTGAGGTGACATCAACCTCCTTTGAGGATTCGATCTCTTCGGACGAACGATGTCTGATGAACAATGGCTTACCACGCCACTTCAAGGTGACGGCGGTCGCCTCTGGAATTGAAGAGAGATCGATCTCAATCGATGACAACGCAAGAATATCTTGACCTGGTGCCATTGTCGAGAGTGCAGAGACAACGGTATTCTTGGCCATCGCTGCAAGACCGGTAGCAGCACCACCAACTACCATATATGTATATCCACGTCCCTCTGGATCAACAGTCGATGGTTCAGTTCTATATTTATCGAAATGTTGACTTGGGAAGGTTGTTGTATTGTTAACCATGAATGATGATTGTGATGCATAGTTTCTAATTGAGTTGCCTATTATAAATTAAAATTATTAGATATTTAAATAATTCGATATTTTATTTTTATTTATCTATTAAAACCATCATCAACTTTTACAACAAATCTAACTAATTATTTCTATGTGTGTGAAAAAAAAAAAATTTAGCTTGTGTGATGATCTCAGTGTGTACTAGTTCATTCGTTTTGTTTTATACAATGAACTGACTGATTGATTGATTAATTGCTTTTTATCATTCATCACTATTGATATTTGAACATTATTGTTGTTGGTTCACTATTTTTTTATTTCTTCTGCCTGTTTTTATAAAGAAATCGAATATCACGAAAATGAGCTGTATAGTGGTAGTCTAGTCTCTTTTTGTTTTATTTCTTTTATTTTATTTTTTTCGTTCTGTTATTGATCTGTGTTCTATATTTATATTATTTATATTGGTAGTATAACTATCCTATCTTGAAATTGAAATAACTAAATTTTTGATTATCATGATCTGCATAATAATATCTGATTTCATCTAATTCTAATTTATTTGATAGGTTGTTTGTTGTTGCTTGTTGTTGTTGTTGTTGTTGCTTGATTATTAAATCTTAAACAATAGTTGATGGTAGTAGTAGATAGTTTTTATAATTAAAGATGAACTTACATCTTGGGGCAACCTTTGTGACGAATCTAGAGAACATTTTGCTATTTCTATTAAAGAATTATATATACAATTTTATGAAAGATAGTTAAATATTGAACTACAGAGAGTTTTTGAACAATAAAATACTATGTTTCGATTTCGAACAAAATTTGATTTGCTTTAATTAAACTGAATATATGTATCTCACAACACTAACTATTATTGTTCACTAAAAATGACAATGTTGAGCATATCAGAGGATTCCTCACACAATAATTTGTTGTTTTTTTGTTAAATTTTTTTTTTTTTTTGTAACTAAAAATTTTTCATTTTTTTTTAATTTTTTTTATTTTTTGCATAACACCATTAAAAAAAAAAAGTAGATCATTGAAAAACATACCGAATGATTTGAAGTCCTTTTGGTAACGTTGCTAATTTTTTCTAAAAAATAGATCTCATTAAATAAATAAAAATATTATTTTTCTGATTTGTCATTTTACTATTATTTTACTGGATTGTAGATTAAATCATTAATCACTTTTTTAAAAAAAATAAAAAATAAATAAAATTAAATAAAATTAGATTAGACTGCAATATCTTTGTTTTATTTTTGTCAGATAATAAGATACATAAAGTAAAAAGTCAAATTCTTATAAAAAAAATAAAAATAGTGTGTTTTGAAAAAAATAAATAAATTAAATTCCTGTAAAATCTAAAATGAGGCATATGAATTAAGGAAAATATAATCAACGATTGTTAGTTAATTATCGAGTTTACATGTATTATATTATTTATTATTTATAAAGAAAGAGATAAAGAAAATGAGTAGTAATAACATCAACAATAATAATAAGAGAATGATCAATAAATTGGGTGAAGATGTTGTTACAAGTATTCGCTCAACACTTTCCATTGTTAGTTATGAGCAAGCTCTGGAGGAGATAGTTTACAATGCTATCGATTCCAATGCCACTGCTATATCGGTCACTATAAATACGACGACATTGGCATTCGATGTCAAAGACAACGGTGCATCGATTGACTTGGCCGACCTAAAGTTGGTGGGTGAGCGTAACTGTACCTCGAAATTCACTACACCCCAAGACTTTGAGCATCTTCATACCTTTGGATTCCGTGGTGAATCTCTAGCTTCTATTGCTGCCATCGCTGCACTTGAATTAATATGTACGCCTGACAACAATAACAACAATAACAACAATAACAACAATAACAATGACGACAAAACAACAACTGACAACAACAATAATGAGAATGAAGATCCAGTAAAATATTTAAAGAGTTTTGCAAAGTTAATTAGATTTGGTCATACTGATTATACAAAAGAATTGGATGTACCTAGAGATTCAGTTGGTACTATCGTAAAGGTTAGAGAGTTATTTAGATTCGTGCCTGTACGTCGACAGAATATCAATCATTCATCGCTGAGGTTGTCAGTCAAGAAGAAACTTGAAAACATAGCATTGTCACATCCAAACATATCATTCACTTTGTTTGATGAAACAAAAGGTCCAATTTTTGAAACACCATCTGTAGGTTCACACAATTATTTTGTTGTTGTTGTTGTTGTTGTTTGTTTTATTATTTTCAAGGTTTAAAGAGGAAACTAACACACAGTCAATCGATCAACAACCAAACACACATTATAAATAGGATCATCAATTCTTATCAATATTCTCAAGTTTCTATGGTCAAGTTAAAGCAAATATAATGGAGTTTATTGACTCAACAGAGTTTTCTCATCAATCTCACGATTACCGTTTGAACGGATATCTTTGTTTACCAACTAAAAAAGGTCACCCAAATCAATCTTTACAATTGATTTGTAAGTTAAAGATTATTTTTATAGAATAGCTTATAATTTAACTAACATTTATATATTCTAATAATACTACAATTAGTTGTAAATAATAGAATAGTTTATAATACTAAATTACATAGAATAGTTAATCAGTTGTATAAATCATTTAGATTGTTCAATGAGACAAAGTTGGCAGAGGAGAATCACACAAAGATAAGAAAGGAGGTCATCGATATACATCCAATGTATTGTTTGTTTTTGGAATGTCCATTCACATCGTACGATAGATCCTATGAACCAACGTCAAAGACATTTCTAGAGTTTAAGAATTGGCAACTACCAACTAACTTATTCAAAGGTGTACTCACCAGATTCCTATCAAAGAACAGATCAGCAGAGACAGCTAGTTCAAAATCATCTTTTTTCAATAAGAAAGTTGATTATCATCATAATAATAGTAGTAACGATAATAGTAATAATAGTAATAATAATGATTTAGCTGGATTTCATAGTCAAGATAGTAATAACAATAACAACAATAATAATAATAATGAAGTTGATAAAGATAACATTGGTAATAGTGGATTTGAATATGATTTAGATGTTAATATGAATGATTCTTTTAATGATGATACAAATACGGTTGTTGATGATGATGATGATGGCGGTGACATAGGGGGAGATGAAATGGAAGAAATACAGCAATCAGAGTCCGAGATGGTCGAGCCAGTTTCACCTTCTTTGCTATCACAGATTACTACCGATGAGATTAAGCCGTTGGAGAGTGACCAATCCAAATTCTTTAAGAATACTATATCAGTAAAGAAAGAGCCAAATTCAAAGCAACAGCATCACCAACAGCAACAACAACAGACATCACCATCATCTTTATCAAATCAAGATGTCATTTTCATTGATATAAGTGATGATGATGACAATGAGATTGAAACAACCATTAAAAATAATAATAATAACAACTATAATAATAATAATCATGATAATAATGATGAATTTGAAGATTCTTCATCTTCTCAACCTCAGTCTCAACAACAACAATCCCAATCATTATCTCAGTCTCAACCACCAACACAATTATTATCATCAGGCCACTTTCATGTTAAAACAGAGAAGCTTGTGGATAATGATGCTTCACAGTATTCACAATATTCACAATCCTCGCAATCTTCACAATCCTTACAATCACAACTATCACAACCATCACAAACATCAGATACACCAGTACTATCTCAGTTGCCAAGCCAGACTTCACAATCATCACCCAAAACCCAGAACTCACAGTACAGTGTACCAAAGATAAAGTATGAAAGTACATGGGATGCGACTGGACTTCCGAAACAACGATACGCAGAGGTACAAGAGACCGAAGATAAAACTGTGGAAACATCTTACGATGAGATTATAGATGTTGAAACATATGATATCAAATCAATTACAAAAGTTGTTACAACTACCACTACAACCAAAGTCGTATCCAAGCCATTAACACTTACACCACCACCTCCTCCACTCGTTAAAGAGGAGAAACAGTATCAACAACAACAACAACAATCTATAACAACACCTCTTAATCGTAGCTACTCTTTTGATTATGATGCTTTTGGATTTGGTGATGATGATGAGAGCAATGACCATCCAATGTCGCCAATTACCAGACCTTTGTTTTCATCTGGCTCAACTATTACATCACCATCCAGTTCATCTGTGTCATCAACGAGTACCTCTCCATCACCACAAAAGAAACAACGATCAAAATACTTCCAGGATTCCAACGATACCAACAAAACACCCACCATCACATCACCATCTAAAATAACCAAACCAACCGTTGTACATTCTCAACACTTTGATATTGTAAAAACACCTGTTACCAACAACACACCAGTCCTATCGAAATTCTTTGTTCATAATAATATTGCAACCACCAATGCAACAACCAGTGCAAGTTCGCAACCAATTCCATCTACAACAAGTTCAGTCTCACCTGTACAACCAACACAACAACACCATGCAACTCCAGATCAACAATTGAAGCAAACTCTAATTGTCCAACATTTATCACCAAGACAACAGCAACAACAACAACAAGATGATGAGGAAAATGAAAATCAAGTTGCTCAAGAGGAGCTAAAACATAAATCATCAAAGAAAATAAGATTCAATGCATTCAATACAGTGTATCCTTTTGCTGAAAGTGATTTGGCAATCAAGGATGAAAATGATCGAGCAGAGACTGGCCATACTCGCAACAGGTTGAATGAAAGTATAGATGTAATCGATTTGGACTGGGAACCAGACGAAGAGATGACTACTTACAAATGTGAACATAGCCATGATAAAGATATCATACTCACACCAATGGAAGAGTATGATGACGAGAGCACAGAGGAAGAGGGTGAACCATATTCAAAAGTAGTCACAACAACTACCACTACCACTGTCACTGCTACTTCAACTACAACCACTCCAACTACTCCAACTACACCTCCACCTGTTATAAACAATCCTATTATCTTAACACCTAATAGTTTACCAGCAAATCTAAGACCATCGATAATCATAGCAAGACAAGATGATTATCCGTCGTCATCTCCTTCCAATTCATCATCATCATCACAATCCTCAAATTCAACTACATCAACATCATCACTTTCATCAAATTCCACTTCTTCGTCCTCATCGAATTTATTAACTCCACAATTCCAGTTGTGTCCTGTTGTTGAATCCGAGGACGGCAGGAGATTAAGTCCTTATTTTGAATCTAATTTCGCTGGATCACAGGTTGATATGGAACAACAAAAGCAGATACGTGAAGCCAAACAGAAACAAAAGATACAAAATGAAGAACTCCAAAGAAAAATGGTGCTACAAAACAAGAGTAGTGACCGTGTAACTCGTGAACACATTGACAATGTCAGATTCATTGCACAACTCGACAAAAAGTACCTGTTATGCGAGTCGAATGGATTGTTCTTTGTGATGGACCAACATGCAGTTTCCGAAAGAATCAATTTAGAGAACTATAGTCGTGCCATTCCCAACTTTGATGTTGTCCCACTGAACGAACGTTGGTCGCTGACTCCCGACGAGATGCATCTCATGTCAGAGTACAAAGCAGAGATTGAAAAGTATGGATTCAAATGGCAAGCAAATAAATCCACCATAACACTAGAGTCTGCGCCAAAAGTTTGCTCTCAAACACTGGGCGTTGGTCAGCTGCACGAGTATCTCTCGATGATTGCTGACCGTGAGATTGGACCGCCACCTTCATTCCACAGAATCCGTCAGACACATGCATGTGCGCGTGCCATTAAGTTTGGACATAACTTGCCGCGTGAGCGATGTGAAAATCTCATGAAAGAGCTTGCCAAGTGTAACGATCCATTCCACTGCGCACACGGTAGACCTGCATCAGTTTCAATGATTAACTTTGGAAAACTATCTAAAAAGCTTGGAGAGCTACAAATGGAACAACTTAAACCGAAATCACTGAAATCAATCATTCAATCAATGCAATCTGCATGATCAAAGTTACAACGCGCGCTACACCACTACACACATTTTTCACAATTCTATCAAAATTGATAGATACAAAGTTTGATAGATATTTCCGATAATGAAATCTATTATTATAAAAAAAAATAATAAAAAAAAATTGGATAATTTTGTAAAAAGATCGTGTGATATTGGTGATGTTGATGATGATGTGGGTTTTAAAAAAAGAGTGGAGTGATGTCACTAACATTTAATATCTTGATAAAGTTTATTTAATAGTCTAAAAGTCTATCAGATTTTATAGTTTTAATCAATTAAATTGTGTTTCTACACTAAAAAATATATTTCAAAAAAAAATCTTTTCAATTTTTTACACAATCAATGGGAAAGTTGACATGTCATCTGATTAAGGTCAAAAATAAACAAGTTTTTTTGATAAAAATGCAACAGCTGCAGCTTGAAAAAGTATTTTTTTTTTTTATGATTCTTATTTTTTTCATAATAAAAATTTAGTTGAAGATCTATAAATATCTAGATACATAATTACATTACCATATCAATTTTTTTTTTAAATATTGTGTTTGGTGGGTGCGAGTAGATATAATTTAAATAAATATTTATCAGATTACTTTGATTTTTTTTTTTTTTTTTCTAATGGTTTCCATGGCTTCTCAGCCAACTAACAAAAAGTAAAATCAGTATACATCATCTTGGCAAATATTAATATTTAATAATAAATGGATAGTCCAGTGGCAGCAAATATATTTGGTATTGTTGGTGTAATACTTTGGAGTGTGCAGCTGCTTCCTCAGATCAGATGGAATTATGTTAGAAAGAGTACAGAGGGTGTTTCTATTGTTTGTTTCACCTCTTGGTATCTAGGTGGTCTAGTTTTGGCACCTTACTTGGTGGCAACAGATAAAGCTCCACCCTTAGTAGTTCAAATAGTAGTGTTCTCTTTATTAGTATTAGTTATCCTATTTCAACATTTCTATTATGATAGGTAAGTAGTTATTAATATTTCTTTTATCACATACTAATTGTTTTTTTCTTAAAGAAAAAAAGATTTAAAAATGTTAATGGCAGTATTGTTTTTTATTATTGGTGCCTCAGTTGGAATTACCTATGGTCTCTATAGGCTGATGAAAGGTTACAAAGAAGAAGAATTTAAGATTTCCGTTGTTATTACAGTGTTGTCTGCTATTTTTATGGCGGGTGGATTCATTCCAGCGGTCTATGAGATCGTGAGAGCACAGTCTGCCGAAGGTCTCAGTAGAATTTTTGTTGCAATGGACTTTTTGGGTGGAAGTTCATCGATTTTGTCTTTGGTTTTCATTGTACCTTTCGACTACCTGGCCTCTGTTAGTTATGCCATCGTGCCATGTTTCGAAGGAACCATCTTCATCATGAGTTTCTACTATGGAACTCAAGTGAAGACTGCCAATATCCAATATGATACCGATCACGTATTCAATAGAAATAGATCTAGATCCGCAAGAACCAGATCTGACATTGAAATAGGTAGTTCGAAAATGGAAAAACTTAAAGAAAAAGAAACTACAACAACAACGACAACAGTTACCTTATCACAACCATAATAATAATATTATTACTAAAATCCCCCAAACTCCCTCCATCTTTTAAATAATTGTAAAACTCGAATCTCGAATAATCAATGCTTAAATTTTATTAATAATATATATTTATAAAATAAAGCAAAGTAATAAAAAAAAATAATTATTTTAAATATTTTAAAAAAAATAATATCGATTCAGAACCCAAAACGTATGATAAAATTCGTTGATTTTTAGAGGTGGTTTTGCATGATCCAAAATTAAAATCATGTGATCATAAATAAATATTTTACCACAAAACTTCATTGAAATTAATTAAAAAAAATATTTCAAAAAACTAAAATAATAAAAAAAAAAAAGAAATAATCTAGTAAAAAAAAAAAAACAGATTTAATTTATCAAATTTTAATTTTAACACACCATTTATTTATTTTAATATAATTATTATTTGTTTAGTTTTATTTTTATTTTTTATCACTATTTATTATAAAGGTATGTAAGATCATCATAATGTACATATTGAAATCAAGTTATTTGATTTTAAATAAAACAAAGACTAGTTGTTTTTTGTTTTTTTTTTTTTGGATTAGAGTTCATGATGATCTAAAATTTGAAGATTGAGCAAAAAAAAAACTAAAATAAATAGATAAAGAATTAAATAAAAAATAAAATAATAGAATATATCATCAACACACACCACCCACAAAAAAAAAAAAAAAGAAATAAAGTGCAAAACAAATAATACTCAAATGGATAAAAAAATAATATTTTGACAGGAGCATCACACTGTAGGAAGAAGAAGAAGAAGAAAAAGGTGGTGGTTTCATTAATAATTCACTCTTAATCAATTAGCATAGTAGATACTATTGCGACTCAACTATAATCAAATTAAATTGTTATAAATAGAATGGGGTGTCAAGTTGATATAAAATTTGTTGTTTTTCATTATTTTTGATTTTTTTTATCATAAATTTCAATTTAATTACTACACAACAAACAAAACAATAACAAAAACAAACAATTAACATTTTCATTTATCAAAATTAAAATAATAATAATAAATAAATAAAATAGTTTAATAATAACATTTTTTTTTTGCTTAGAAACCAATCAAATCATATATCGACTATTATATATTACCATATTTTTTTGTTTAGTTGTTTACCTTTTTTATTTTTATTTTTTTTATTAAAAGAAAAAAACTACATTTTTTGATAAATATATTAACTTATTATTATTTTATAGTTATTAGTTAGTTTGTAGTATAGTTAAAATTCATTTAGATTCGATTCATTAAAAAAGATTTATTTTTCGTGGAGATTAGATTGATTGATCAATATTATTATTATAAAGTTGTTTTTTTATCAATATTGTAAATAGTTCATTAGAATATATATAAGTAAAATAATAGAGTATATATATAGGCAATCATATTAGTTAATTATTAAAAGTGAGAGTTAGAGAGATATGTCAACAAAACCAACAAAGTTCTTGGTTAAATATTCAAGTTATCCACACAACAATGATCCAAATACAACTACGACAGCATGGAAGTTGCTAGAGGAGGCAATAAAGACAATTCATTTGAAGAATGCATCGTCACTGTCATTCGAAGAACTCTATAGAAATGCATACAATATGGTGCTCCACAAGAACGGTGAGATGCTCTACAACAACCTCAAGAATCTCGTCAATGGACATCTCAAGGAGGTTGCCAAACAAGTGGAGATTGCCAACGATGAGGCGTTCCTCAACGAGCTCAACACTTCGTGGTCCGAGCACAAGACATCGATGCTGATGGTACGTGACATCCTCATGTACATGGATCGTACCTATGTCGACCAGGCCAAACTACCAACCGTCTACGACATGGGTCTAAACCTATTCCGTGATAACGTAGTCCATTCACCATACATTAAAGATCGTCTACTCAATACATTATTGGATTTAATTCAAAAAGAGAGAAATGGTGAGATTATAGATAGGTATGTTGTTTTATTTATTACCTTTTAATTACTTTTATTAATCTCTATCTATCTATTTATCTACAATTTATTTATTTCTTTAGAATATTAATAAAGAATATAACACAAATGTTGATTGATCTTGGAGTGAATTCAAAGATTGTCTATGAAGAGGATTTCGAAACACCATTTTTGGCAAAGACAGCATCTTATTATCAAGTAGAGTCACAACAATTTATTTCATCTTGTAGTTGTCCAGATTATATGAAAAAAGTAAGAATGATTAATAATAATAATATATGTTTATTCAGTATTTGAAACAATAGCTCAAATGATCATGTTTATTAACCCACCACACCTTTTATTATTTTTAATTATTTAGGTTGAAATATGTCTTAAGGAAGAATTGGAAAGAGTCTCACATTACCTCGATAGTAGTTCTGAACCAAAGGTTAAGGATGTAACTGAGAAACAATTGATTTCAAATCATATGAAGACATTGATTAATGTAAATATTTTATTATTATTATTTGTTGTTAATAATTATTAATCAATCTATTTTTTTAAATATATTTATAGATGGAAAACTCAGGATTAATATCAATGCTTCAAGAAGATAAGATTGAAGATTTAAAGAGAATGTATAATTTATTTGGTAGAGTTTCTGATGGTTTGAACTATATGAAGGAGGTTATTAGTAACCATATCAGAGAGATTGGTAAAGAGATTGTTATGGATGAAGAAAAGGTAATTATAAAATTATATATATATCCTAAACCTTTATTATAATAGTATAGTATTATTAACTATCTATTCTTCTTTTCAATTTAGACAAAAGAACAAACAACATTCTTCCAAAGTCTGCTTGATCTCAAAGATAAATATGATAGATTACATAAAGAAGCTTTTTATAATGATAAACAATTCCAACATTCATTGTTTAGAGTAAGTTTTAATTTGATATTCTAACTAGATATTAAATCATTAATAATAATAATATTATTATAATTATTAGGCATTTGAATATTTTATAAATTTAAATCCAAAATCACCAGAATATATTTCACTCTTTATCGACGAGAAGCTAAAGAAAGGATTGAAAGGTGTCAGTGAAGAGGAGGTCGATGTATTGTTGGACAAGATTTTAATGTTGTTTAGATTCATTCAAGAGAAGGACGTCTTTGAAAAGTATTACAAACAACATCTTGCCAAACGTTTGTTACTGGGACGTAGTGTATCTGACGATGCCGAGAGAAACATGATTGCAAAGCTAAAGACAGAGTGTGGATATCAATTTACTTCCAAGCTCGAGGGTATGTTCACAGACATGAGATTGTCAGTAGATACAATGGCTGGTTTCAAAAATTATATTCAAACTTTACAAGTATGTACTATTACTACTACTACTATATTCATTTTACAAATATACTAATGATTGATTTTTAGAAACCAATGTCATTTGATCTAAATGTAAATGTTCTTACAACTGGATTCTGGCCAACTCAGAGTGCTTCAAATTGTATTTTACCACGTGAAATCCTTCATTGCTGTGAGGCATTCAAGGCCTACTATCTTTCAAATCATAATGGAAGACTGTTAATTTGGCAAACTAATATGGGTACTGCTGAAATCAAGGCGTCCTTCCCATCAAAGACACATGAACTACAAGTATCGACATATCAAATGGTTATCCTTTTATTGTTTAATGAATCACCAAAATTAACTTTTAAGTATATATCAATCATCATCATATCATCACCACTTTTCTTCTTAATCAACTAACATATAAATTAATTAATAATTACAGAGAAATATCAGAACAAACAGGTATTCCACCAGTTGATCTAAAGAGAAATCTTATGGCACTCACCAGTGCAAAGAATAAGGTGTTGGACAAGGAAACTAAAGATGCCAAAGAGGCACCCAATAAGAATATCGAGGAGAGTGATGTATTTTTCTTCAATACCAAATTTAAGAGTAAACTATTCCGTGTAAAGATTATGTCTGTTGTACAAAAAGAGACTCCAGTAGAGGCTACCGAAACAAGACAAAAGGTCGATGAAGATAGAAAGCATCAGTATGTTATTATATTTTAAATTATCAAAAACTATTGTACTTACTAATCATCAACAAATCAATAGAATCGAAGCTTCAATTGTACGTATCATGAAAGCAAGAAAGACAATGGATCATTCAAATTTGATTTCCGAGGTTATCAAGCAATTGCAATCGCGTTTCGTTCCAAATCCAATCATCGTAAAGAAGAGAATAGAATCTTTGATAGAGAGAGAATATTTAGAGAGATCCAAACAAGATAGAAAACAATACATATATATGGCCTAAAATCACTATCAAATCAAAGACTTTACAACACAATTTAATAATTAAAACAACCAAAACTAAACAAACAATGTAGCTACCTTGTTGATATTATGTTAAAAAAAGAAAAAAAATTAAAAAAAAAAATAATTAAAAAAAATTTAAATAACAATATGTTTATTTTATTTTAACCATTAAAAAAAAAACTGTACAGTCACAATTATTATTATTATTGATCTATTGTAATAAATCAATTGATTGATTTTGTTTCTCTTTGTAGATCTTATCTATTAAATCTAAATAGTATTGTTTAAGAGCTGGTCTATTAAATTTACCTGAACCATTGATCAAATTGTTTTCATTAGTCCAAATTGTATTATCTAAATGAATTACCTTTGGTGTTTCATAAACAATAATCTAGATTGATTCAATTGTTAGAGTAGATTAATAAAAAAACTTTAAAAGAATTCTTTAAACATACCTGTTTTTCTTCAGAAATCAATTGAATTTCACTTTCAATAGCTTCCAAGAGTGATTTATTTTGATTCAAATCCATCTTTAGATTAGTATCAAAGGAAGACAATGCTTTTTCCGATGGTACAATGATTGCTATCAAATATGAGTGGTACGGATCTCCATAAACAAAGATATGACGGATGAATGGGGATTTATAATAATAGTTTTCTATTTTCTCCAAACTTAAAGAATATTAGTTATTTTTATGTGTGAGCTTTTTTTTTGTTAACTTACCAAATAAATAAACCAGTTGATGATTTAAAAGAATTTTTAATTCTATCCAAGATTCTAATTTTTCTTGGTTCATACTCTTCGACAAGATCACCCATATGGAACCAACCATCTTTGAAGGATTTCTCGGTATCTTCTTTGTTTCTATAGTAGCCAACAACATTTTGATCTGATTTAACCACAAGTTCACCAATAGGTATTGGATTCTCTGTTGCCAAACCTTCTTTGATAATCTCTTGAAGTGGAATGATTCGGTATTGAATCTGGTTCAACATTATGTCATTCACTGACACGATCATTGCTTCTGTTGATCCATATATGTTGAATACCTTATCAGCACCCCAACACCTTCTCATCATGCTAATGACCTCTTCTGATATAAGAGCACCACCTGTTGTAAGCGAATCTATTCTATCGCCTAAAAGTTTTCGGAATTCTGGAAACATAATTTGTTCAATCTCTGAGGTTTTGAATTGTGGGTAAAGAGTTCTAAGTGAATTCATGGACTGTTGATATTTTGTATAAAACTCATTCCAAATAGAGGGAGGTGCCCACATAATAGTTGGTCTTAAACATGCAACATCATTAATAAAATAATCTCTTTTTGGTAAAGTATAAATACCTAAATTTAAAAAATTAATATAAAAAATATTGTTTTAATATTTTTTATTACATACCTAATCTTCCACCATTATAAATCATTTTTAAATCTGCTCTTCTCTCTAAATGAGCTAATAATAAAATAAATTAATAAATAAATTAATTTACAAACTTTTGTTGTTTAATATTTACATAGAGATAAAAAGCTTAGTTGAATACATGGATATCCTAATTTATAATCTAATAAAGATGCCAAAAAATCTTTATCTTTGATAATGATTCCTTTTGGTGTACCAGTTGAACCACTACTATAAACTTTTAAATTAAAATAAATAATAATTAGTAAGTGAGTTTATAATAGTTTATAATTTTATTCTTACCTAATGATAAAACTCCATTATTGAGAGGGTTGTGAGGAGCAATTTTACAATCTTTATATTGATTTAAAATCTCTGAAAAAATCTTAAATGTGATGTTATATGGTATTTGTTTTCTCAAATGAGGATCTGGATTATTTCCTACATATATGATCATATTTAATCCATTGTACTTATTGAGAATATCTACTAATTTGACCAAACTACTTTCTGTAACAATCATGACTGAAGGTTGACAATTATTAATAACACCGATAAACTCTCTTGAATCTAAAATTATAAAAAAATTTAATACTATATTTAATCTATTACAAAAGACTTTTCAACTTACTAATAAAATGATTTATTGGTACTATTGTGTATCCATAGAATAAACATCCAAAGTCAATATAAAACCATTCTGGGGTATTATTTAGCATAACACCAATCATTGATTCCTAAATTATTATTAGTATATTATAATTAAAATAAAAAGATAATGAATTCTACATACTCTAGGAACCAATTTTGAAAGAGCAGTTCCAAATATCTCTGATCTATTGTAAACATCTTGATATGATATCCATTCATATTCTCCAAATCCTAAAGGATTATCATTAGACTTTGGAATTATTGATCTTATACCAAGGCATCTTCTTTTTGGAAAACATTTAAAAGCATTTCTTTACCAAAAAAATGATTTAGTATTTTGATCTGCAAAATGATTTTTATTACATACATAAAACATTGATAGGTAGTATCACTTTTATTTGATACAAAATATTCATCATCAGTTCCTATTAATTTTAAAGTTAAAAACAAATAAAAAAATATAACTATTCTAACAAACTACCTACTTGTTTCAAGTGATGAGAAATGAGGAAGTGGTGCAGAGTCTGTATGAACTGAGTTGGATTCAGGAAGTAGAAAACATTGTGGGCAGAGAATTACATTATTACACTCTGAACAAACATGTCTTTCTTCTCCAGACTTTATTAAAATTGAACAAAAACTACAATTTGTATTATCTTTGGTAATAAAAAATTAGTTTATTTGTTTATTAATTGATACATTTAAAATAAAACATTACAATTTATAGTGAATCCTTTATGATTTCTATTGAACATTTCTTTCTATATTGAAAATAGTTATATTTGTAAGTTTTTTTTTTGATACTAAATATTCATTTATTATTTTTTGTTATCGCCTAAAAATAAATATAAAAAATAAAATAAAATCATGTGGATCAATGTTCACATTTAATTTAAAAAAATGTTACCACATTGGGAATAAAAATTCAAAAAAATTGTTTATAGGTCTAACATTTATTTTAATGAGGAATCTTATTTTTTTTTTTTGATACAAAGATAGACATCGAAATTTTGTTTTATTTATTACCTTCACTTCTCACTTCATTAAAAACAACTCATAGTATGTTATGACTTTGTAAAAACAACTCATAGTATGTTATGACTTTGCAAAAACAAAAAAATTTAGAAATTAAAAATTTTTTTTTTTTTTTAATGTTTAAATTATCACTTGGTTGTTGTTTTGCTTTTTATCACCAATTTTTTTTATTGAGAAACTTATGAAATCTTTTCTATGACTGTGTTTGGTGGCATCATCTTTGTCAGGGATACCACTCATAATTGGTTGGATTTCACATGTGATATTCATACCATTAGTTATTATCTCTTCTACCTCCTCCTTAAAATCAACTTCCAATACTAAGTCTTTGAGTTGCCTATTTAGATTGTTGGTGAGGGAATAATCCAAATAATCGAAACCTCTTAAAAATCTCAATATATCTTTTTTTTCATTTTCTCCTATTGTTCTTTGACATATGATTTTTACTGATTTAAAATTGGTGGGGTGTCTTTGAATTGTGATATAGGGGTATTGAGAAAATCTCATCACTAAGATATAATGTGTATTGTTGTCAAACGCATATAAATCTGGATGAATTTTGGTGACAGGTTGATCTTGAATATATTTTTTATATTGATTTTTTAATTTTTCACTATCAGAAGAATCCTCTTCACTATCGTTAACATCATCTTCATGGTCATCATATTTGTCTTTCTTTCTTTTCTTTGCTTTATTAACAAGTTTCAATTCTTCACCCTCTAATTTACTTGCTGTAATAGCTAATATGATCTATTATTAATAAGAAATGTATTTTTCAAAAAATTGGGTTAAAGTTACTTTTTCTGTGATTTTTAATTGTCTTAGGTTTTACACCGTATTTTTTTTTAGCAAGTATATAAAAATCTGCAATAGTCTTTGGATATTTATCTTTTATTGACATTTTTATCTCTATTATTTTGAACTAATTATGTTTCTTCTGTTTATTGAAAAATGAAGTATAAATTAATAAATTTTATATTTGATATTCCACACTATAAATTTAAAAATGCGGGTTAAATTTCATATCCTAAAATTATATTTTTTTGATTTTAAGTGGGGAATTACAAAAATCGAGAAAATATTGATATGGAAACCTCTAGTGGTTAGAAACATACTATTGATAAATAAATTCAAATTATCTATTTGGGGTTAAATTTAAATTAAAATAAAAAATAAATTTATCTTAAAAAAACATTTTAAAAATTATTTATCCTATTTTTTTCATTTAGATGAAACTTACACTGACAAAAGACATCTTTCACTTTTTGGATGTTCTAATGATATAGCACATCAAACACAATCTAAATTTAAGTTTAGAGATTTGTTAATAGCACTTCATTTTATGAAGAAATACCCAACAATTGTTCTTGGATCATCTTTTTGGGGAATGTGTAAACAAACATATGAATCTAAAGTTTGGACAACAATTGATTTATTATCTCTAATTTGCCTCCTATTTTAAGTAAATATTTGTATAACAATGATATAACTTCAAGGTTGTAGGCTGTTTGTATTTATAGTTGAGTTTACAATGGCTGACGTGGTTGTGTGTTGTGGTGTAAGTGTGTGTTGAGATTATTAAATAAATCCTGTCAACAGTTTTTTTTTTTTTTTTTTAAACATTATCCTTGTACTACCAATACTGATAGTCAAGGTGTAGATACTGGAGTAGTGCGTGGTGCGCTCCTTTCAAGTCAGGAAAATTTGGATTTTTCTTTTTTTTTTTTTTTCCAAACCAAAAACTATTTTTAAAACTAACCTTGTTGCAAATTGTATTTTGCTACTTTTATACTTTTTCTAAAACAACAACAATAACATATAACTTATAATTATATATCTATTTATTTTGCAATCAACCACATACCACAACTTTGTCCAATGTCTAAGACTTTTACACTACAAAAAAAAAGATTTGTTGACTCATGATCAATCAACAAATTGCAGGTATTGATATTAACATGCTAGTTCTTGTTTATATTATATATACATTCTCACACAGGCCGTGAGAAATAGCCAAAAAAATATTATTATTTTTATTATTATTATTGTTTAAGGTTATTATTAATTAATAAGTTGAGTGGTATTAGGATTGAATAGATCTAACAGTAGTTGAGTGTTGATGAACAACAGTATAAAGTGGTGGCACGTAGTTGGAAGGATTAGATTCCAATCAGATTTAAATTTACGTGTCATGGCAGCAGTACGAATAGGACCTTCGAATTTGATGCTCATGTGCTTTCCAATTGCGAAGTCTATAGTTACTTGTGGTATATGCTTGATAAGAGAAAGGAACTGCTGTGAAACTACATTTCCTGGATTTGAAGAAGAAATTTCTCATGTGGGTTGCAGAGTTCAGTGAAGGTATCACCACAGAACTCACAGATATAACCAGTGCGCTTGTGGTTGATGGGAAATGTGTGAGAGTACAGCCGGAATATGCTGTTACGTAGCATAGGCGCTTTGACTTTGGATATTTGTAGGAACTGAGATTGGAGAACCAAAGAGTGACCAATCTGGATGGTTAGTTGACCTTCAGTACGGCGGATAGGGGGTACTTGTGGTTGAATAGGATAGAATAGATTTCCTTCAGAGTAAAGAGACTACCATCATCAGCAAGGATGGGATTGCCTGGTGTGACTCTGGAGAAGTGATTGTTTCTAAAATCCATCCAAGATGAATGGAACAGTTTGAAGGATGGTGAAGAAGTTGGATTAGTAAATTTTTTTGGCACAATCAAGCATGGATGACCAAGTTTTTGAAGTAACCAAATGAATTGCTTCTACTCTATCTATTAAAAACCCATATTTTGTAAGCAGCAGAGCGAGGAGATAAATCCCACTGATTCAGACCACCATCATTCCAGTGAAAGCAAGACCTATCCAAAGACATCAAAGCGGTGAACTTTGCTTTGGCATCAGGTGCACTGGTGAAAAACCAAGCAATAAGTCTGTTGACAAGCTTGATTTGATCAGGTGTGGGTGACTCAAGATAGAAGTGATAGAAGAGCAAGGGAAGTACATAATATTTAATGACACTCTAGGGAACGGAAGGTTAGTAGTGGAAATGTTACCCAGCGGAATGATAAGTTATCATTGATAACCGATTTACTAGAGTTAACGTCCGCAGTGGTGGATAGTTTGAACAGGTTAAACCAGTGGATGACTCTGTGCAATTCATCCAGAGTGAAAAGCACCAGTGTCTTCAGCGAGCATGAGCAAACTTTATTCTTTCGAGTGGATGAATATGTCTAGATAATGGTGTATATTTCATTGTGCCACAGCATCTATCCAAAATAGGAATACAATTGGAAAATACATTAATCTAATACAGTAAAATTACTATTTTTTTACCATCTAGTACCAAACTTAAAGATTAGTATTTATCTTTTATATTTTTAATTTATTAAAGTTAAATAATATATTAGGAATAAGTACAAAGTAAGATGTATTCAAATATATAAGTCTTAATTTAAAAAAATAAAAATAAAAAATAAAAAAAAATAAAAAAGAAAAAAAAGTTATAAACTCAAACATGACAATTATTTAGTACGGAATGGTGACAGTTGATGTTTTGAAGAAAAAATAATTTTTAAAAAAAATAATTTATTTAATATATGGTCCATTTGCCTTTTGTCTGTATATAGATAATAACATTTATCTTTAAATGATTTTAAATGTAGAATACTTTAACAATTAAGATAAAGTGAATTGAATAATGATAGTTGATTTCGCTCTGAGAGGGTATTGATATAATCATACCAACTTTGCTAGAGGCTTGGGCGAAAAAAAAAAATTAAAAAACTAAAAAAAATTAAAAATTAAACCGCATGCGAACCCTTCTAGAGTATAAAGTTTGGGGCTCCACCGGGAATCGAACCCAGACCACTATCACCCTAAGATAATATTGTACCATTCAACTATGGAGCCACATTAATGGGATATTTTTAATGAACGGAGGTATATACCACTGACGTATGTATGCTTATCGGCAAAAGGATCTCAACAACACTTAAGTTATTTTTTTTATTAAAATAAAGAATTTTTTTGTTTCAATACTATTTTCTTAGTCGTGGATTACAAACGGAGGATCTAATCACTCTAAAATGTTACGTTTACGTTTATCCGTCTAACAGCCCGCTGTGACTCCCTTAGCCCTCTCTCAGTAGTGGTATCCTGTTGGCCTAACCTAAGGAGTAGAAAATAGAACAGATATCATTCCCCCACCTGGTCTTTAGTTGACGTTCATTTTAAATATCCCTAGTTGAAATAAGACCCGCGGTACAGTTTTTGTGTTATTGAACATCTCAACTTCCACCTTGTATTGTCACTTCTAAAAAATTATGAAATTTAAAACCTAAAATCAAAAAAAAAACAACACATCAAAGGCTCCATAGTTGAAAGTCATCCAAATCAAAATTTAGACTATCCAAATTCGCTATCTTTTATATTTAAATGATTAAATTTATGTCCCATTAAATTGTATTTGATGTTTAAGGATACATGTTTCCAAATAGCTAAAACTCTAAACTTAATCAGTTAGTATCCTTGCGCTCCTAACTAAATGAGTAGAACAAATGTCATTCCTCTTCCTTTTTTTCAAATGATTTTGTGAAGAAAGTTTAAATTTCTATTTTAACCTTTGTTGATTTACACCAAATTTATAAAATAAATGTTTTTTTGTTTTTTGTTTTAGTACTTTAACAAAAAGAAACACCAAGAACCACTTCCAATCTTCAACCAAGAACTAATTTTAATTAGAATGTCGTACTCACTTTACGGGGAAATAAATAAAATTCTTCTCTTCTTGTTTAAAGGGTGAATCAAAGAATTTAAATGACTTTTAAATAAAGAATAAAAGTACTTAAAACTAAACTATTGAGTTCGAGTGGTGAGGATATTTTAGAGATTAGATCACTTTGGAAATAGATCAAAGTTACCAGAAGGTCAGTATTACCTCGTCATTGATCAAATGTTTGGTATCTTTGAGTTAAAAACCACAACTTTGACAAAAACATAAAAGTGGGAGAGAGTAACTGACTTCCAAGTGGAAACACTGATGTAAATAAGGAAACAAGGATATTCCATCTAGAGTTTTCAAAAGAAAAAATATTAATATGGAATAATTAAAAAAAAAAAAAAATACCAAGAAAAAACAATTGAAAAAAGAATATTTAATGTTGTTTGTTTTTTTTTTAAACTACCTTTATATATCCACATATTTACCCAATTATTATAAATAACAACATATGAAATATTCGACTAAAATCTAAAGGTTGTTATTTTAAAGTTTATAAATGTACAATATATCAATTTAAATAGGTGAAAAAAATTAAAAATTGAAAATGGATTGTTTCCATTCTCAAAACAACCACTCTGTCTTTCTGAAGCCTACTGTGGACCAAGGATATACTTATGGATCGTTCAGCAGAATATATTAAATTAATATACAAAACAATTCATATTAATGATACACTTTATAAATTCAAAAAGATATATAAAATGACTACCTGTAGGATTTTGGAATATTGTATGAGCACAACGACCTACAAATTTCTTTTAACATTCAATAAGATTTATACTTTCAATTGACACTTGTATTCATTTGAATCAAATTATTTTATGCAATAAATTCAAAAAATTGAAAAAAAAAAAATTCAAAAAAAAAAGTGTGGTGGGCGGAAACTGACCGACTTCCAAGCGGAAACAAAGGTGGAAGTGAAGAATCAAGAGTATATCTTCAACAGGACTGAACAGTTTATTAATAAAGTACCGTTTATTTCAATACAGAATAACAATATAAAATGACTATCTGTAGGATTTTTGGAATCTTGCACGAGCTCCACGACCACCAAATTTCTTTGGCTCACAACGACGTGGGTCAGCGACCAAGAGAGATCTGTCATAGGCGAGAATTGCCTTCTTAATTTCGTTTTTGGTAGCCTCATCGACGTCTATTTGATATAATTAATGTTTGATTGTTAGTTTCTATAATTTTCTACTTTTTCTTATCTTTTCTATATTCTACCCAAAATAATCACTATTGCATCTGAACTAGTTTCACAATTCTAAATCAAATAGTTCCTTTCCAAATACAATTGTGATAAATTTGATAGAAGCCAATGAATACCTACACTTTTGGTTGTAAGCAACGACAGCCTTGGCCAAAGCTTGACGGATGGCGTAGACTTGAGCGACTGGACCTCCACCACGGACTCTGACACGGATGTCAAGAGTGCTGTATGAACCTTGTGGGGCAACAGCGAGTGGCTCGTAAACCTTCAATCTCAAGGTTGGTGGTTGAACCAATGACAATGGAACACCATTAACTCTGATTGATCCCTTACCTTCAGTGGTATAGGCGACGGCAACAGCGTTTCTCTAGATAATGGATAGTAGATAGAGTTTCTGTATCAATAATCTGTTTTTTTTGTTGTTTTTTATTCCTATCATAGATCCTGTATCCATTCTACACTAACTAAAAAACCTATAATAACAATAGATAGAGATATATACCTTCTTTCCGTGAGTTTGAACACACTTCTTGGTAGTGGTGGTTGTTTCAGCCATGATGAATGATGAAAAGGGAAAAGGGTAGAACAATATCACTGTAACAAACTTAAGCTCAGAGTCGAGAGTCAGCTGAGGTTGGTTCCACTGCACTACTCACACACCGACAACCACAAAATTTTTGAAAAATTAAAAAAAAATAAAAACTTTGTTTTGACAACGAACTTCCTTTGATTTGATTTTTGCTCACGATAAAGTTTTTCGTTTGCCAAAAAAACCAAAGTTATTGTAATAACAAGAAATGACGATTCATCATTTAAATGAAATAATAATTGAAATAAAATAAAATTTTTATTTAATATATCGATAGATTATAGTTTAAAGAATATTGAATATAGCTTTCATCGTAGTAGTTTACCAACAGGTCCAGAAAGGAGTTGACCATGGAAGTCTAGCTAAATCGTTTGTTGCTTGGTTCATTCTAGCGTTGGTTGATGAATTGAAATTTGTATTATTGCTGCTGGTAGCAGCAACAGATTGAGCACTATGAATTGAGAGATTCATAATCGTATCTAAATATCAACAACAGTGTTTGTTCTTTAGTTAAAGAATATTAAAAATCTTGAATTAAAAAAATACATACTTATTAACATTTTTTTTTTAGTATTATTAGTGATTTTAGATAGATAAAGTTTTATATTTGATTATTTTATAATTTCACTAAACAGAGTATTTATAGTTTGAACAATACATATTTGTTGGATGATCATCTATTTGATTAAAGAGTGGTTTAAGATGTCATAGAAATAGATTATTATAATTTATTAATTTTTTATTTTTTCATATATTTCAAGTTGTCCAAATAAATCGTTCGTATGTAGATAAACCTGAAATCGATAAACATCGAAATTATTGTGTGTTGATCTTCACACTTTATCAGTTTGAAATTTCATCAAATCGTGAGTGTTGAAATTTTTTTATATCTATTTTTATTTAAAAAAATATAATATAATATATTCTTTAGATTTTTTTAAAAGTGTTTTATCATTAATAATGGTTCTTTATAAAAGAGTATCAATATATTTATAATTATTCTATTTGTGATTTTAATATTAATATTAATAAATATTAATATTATGATGAAATTGATTTATCTATCGTCTTTCTAGAGGAAAAAATATATTTGCATTAATCCCTCAAAAATTAAAGACAGGGTTATATTATAATATATATAAATAAATTATTGTTTTTTATTTTTATTTTTTTTTTAATTCATGTGAAGCTCACATTGGGAATGTTTAAATATTAATTATAAAAAAATTTTCGCAAATTTCGTGTATTACTATATAGTAATATCAAGGTGTAACAGAGTGATGATATCACATACAGATATTACATTTCAATTAGAGTTTCCTGTTGGTAGGAAATATGTAGCTGCACAGTTTCATCTTAGAAAGGGTGAAGATACATCGGTTGCAGTTGCACAATTCATGCAAGAGTTTGATATTCCTCCGTATCTCTCTGTATCACTGCTAAACACCATCGATACCTTTTTAGATGATCAATATATAAGATATAATGATGATCAAGATAAATTAAATAGTATGCAAAGAAAAAAAGATGATCATATAAATAATAATGCAAAGCAATAAATTTCTTATTATTAATGATTGTTTATTATTTCTATTTCAAAGTTGATAGTTTACAATTGTCAATGTTACAGCAAAAGATAAATACACTGGCTCTACAATATACAGAGAGAACACATTATTGGAATAGTATGTTACCAAATGAAGTAACTGCAGACCAGACTCTTCAAGAAGAGCGTATCAAAATGTTCCTCTATCTCGTCAACAAATCGATTGAAACCAAAGAAAAGATAATCAATCAAGAAGAACTATTTGCAACCTCATTCAACATATTATTAAGTAAAAGAAAAGAAGAATTACAATTTATAAATGAAAGGTAATTACATAATTTGTTAAAATTTATTATATTTTATCAATAATTTAATTATAT
Organism: Heterostelium album PN500; assembly: GCF_000004825.1. Lineage (NCBI taxonomy): Eukaryota > Evosea > Eumycetozoa > Acytosteliales > Acytosteliaceae > Heterostelium > Heterostelium album. The sequence continues at coordinate 920,884 of NW_008805070.1, read as the reverse complement.
CTTTAAAAATATATATAGTCATTCAAAAGAGATGCAAGAAGCAGCAAATCATGGACATACTGGTGATATAATAGAACAAATGGTTAGTGACAATGTAAAAAAGATTGAAATTGTGGAAAAGAGATATGAGAATGAAATCAACGATTTAAAGATAAAACAAAAGGCTGACTTTACATCATTCTTGAATGATCTATATTGGTTAGAAACAACAAAAGATGAATTGGATAAAGTAGATGAGGATTTTGGTATACCAAACAGCAATAGCAACAGTAATAATACATCAAGTTTAAATAATAATAATAATAATGCACAATCAACAACAACTACAGGTGTAAATAAAACAAGAAGTAATAGTAGTAGTCGTAGAGATAGTAGTATTGCAGATAAACCAAAGGAACCTGAAAAGGTTGGAATCATTGGATCACTTGGACAAGGTTTAGATAAAGGTGTTCAAAGAGCATCTTCTTTCTTCTCTTTTGATAGATTTAAGAAGAATTTACCTGGTGGAAATCAACAACAACAACAAACAAATCAACAGCAACAACAACAACAAGGTAGTAATACATCACCAATTACATCACCAACCATACAATCATCACAAATAGATATTAATAATCAACAACAACAACAACAACAAAATCAACAATTAAATGATGTTGGATCACCACAACGACATAGTAAATCAATGACACTTGGTGGAGCAATGACTACTACTACCGGTGGATCGGATGTTACAGATATTATGAACAGTAAACCATCTAGAAAAGATTCATTCGGTGCGGCTGTCATGTCGACTTCACCCAAGTCATCGATGATGACACAATCAAATGCATCGAAAAAGTCATACTACAAAGTAACAGAGAGTTTAATGATTGCTGTTGGTGTTCAAAAGAAAAAGTTATTCGAATTCAAACTTATCGATGCCCTACCTCTACACTTGTGTCGTCCAGTGTCAACCGGTGAATACTTAAAGTCCAAGAGAATAGAGTATATCCAAACACTCTATTCCGATTCACTGTCCGCCGTCATTCTATTAGCAGATCCATCACTTTCTTTTAATTCTCAAAGTGAAAAGAGTAATTAATATTATTATTCATTTATTTTTTAAAACTTAAAAGTTAACATTTTATATATCTTAGATTTCATTCAATATTGTAACATGTCAACAGAGTTACATTTCGATTCAATCGATAAACAGATAGAGATGTTTAAAGAGTCAGTCGATACAACAGATCTAAAGAATGGTGATTTCTTTATTACTAAGCATTCCAATCTTTCAGATGTACAAGTTGTTTTCCATTTATTAGCTGATAGTAAAAGTAATTAAACACAATAATATGATAAAGAAAAATAGTATTAAACATATATTTTTTTTTAAAAATTTATAGATCGTACACCATGGGGAGAATCACCATTCCCAACTACATCAGATTTAGCAAGAGGTTTGAGAAATATTATTTTGACAGCTTCAAAATATGGAATTGGTTGTCTAACTATACCAATAGCACTCACAGAAGCAGATGCAGATCTCAACGTATCTGGTGCAGCAATAGCAAATAGAACTACCGCTATTTTAAGGTAAGTAATTCTCTATAAAGATCATGTGATTCCAATATTAATTATAATTTTATAAACATTAGTGTTGTAAGAGCTTCTCTAACAAGCTTACACGAGTATACATCGATAAAAACAATACAGTTTTCACTTCCACCAAGTTTAGATGGAGGTAATACACAGGGTCAAGGTCCAGTTTCCATCAAATGGAGAAATGCAATGAATCCCTTCATTTATGAAATTTTAAATTAACATAAATAATTATCTAAACCAATAATTTTTTTATTACTCTTTATCATTATTATTTGACATATTCAATTTTCTCATGAATTCACTTTGAAGAGTTCGTTCATCTTGAGGTGATAGTGGATTAGTTTGAATAGTTGTTGTTATTATACTTGTAATTGGTGTTGTTGGAGTATCATCTTTGTTATTATTATTATTATTGGTTGGTGATTGAGGAGTCTGTGGAGTTGACTGAGATTTATAGTTTTGTAGAGGTGTAGCTGGTACCTGTTCAACTTGGAATCTATGTATGGAAGAGTATTTTATAAATTCATTCAAGAATCTATAGGCATTATCAGTCTTTCGATTGTTAAAGATTTTTTCATCGGGTTTCAATAGTGATGATGAAATGATCAGAACAATACGTTTCTTGGCTCTAGAGAAACTGACATTCAATCTGTTACGATTGAAAATAAAATCGGAATCCTTGATGTTTGCACTCCAACCATTGTAACAAATGACAATGGTGTCAAATTCCTGTCCTTGCATCTTCTCTGCCGTTGTGACATGTGGCATATGTTGTTCACGACAACCATATTTCTGTTGCTCAGTCACCAACATCTGTTGGATTTCTACTCTCTGAATATTCATTGGAGTGACGACACCCAATGTTTTTGAACTCCAAAGTTGTTCTTCAATCTCATCGCTTGTCTTATTCTCCAATTGTAGACTGTCTCTAGTGAATTTATAGATTTGTCTAACAATCTCTGCCTCCACTGAACGATTTCCAAATTGTTGATGATTCAACAAGATTGTATGACATCCAATATCGTTATTCTTGAAAATCGTTTGAATTAAATCGTTGTTCACATACTGTGGAGAAACCAACAATTTGTTCACAGGTTCTTCCTTTCTTGGAAGAAAACTCTGATAACTTGGTCCATATAAATTAATTGAAAAGAATCTACAAAGGTTATCAGTCATTCTGGAGAAAAAAATAATTATATATTAATATTAAATAATATAAATTTTTTTTTCTCTTAATTACCTAAAATTTTCACATAATGAAATGAATGGTTTTGAAATACCTCTATCTTCTAATTGACCTTTCAAACAAGAGAATATGGATTTGTGGAATTTAGGTTCTTGATGTTCCAGTTTATCACTAACTGAAAGATCTTTTCTAACGATAAAGCTTGCTTTTAATACAGGTCCAAGTTGTTTTGGATCACCAACAACAACAACTCTGCTCTTTTCCAAGTTGACAGCATTCAGTCCCAGGGCTGCAAGTGGTGATGGGAGTTGAGATGCTTCGTCAATGATCAACATGTCCAAGTCTAAACCAAGTGTATTCAATCCCCAACAGGTACTACCAATACACATAAGATTGAATTTATGTTTCTTATCATACTTTACAATGTTGTGGCTTGTCAAGCTTTCAGAGAGTTTGGAAGATTCCTTTTTGACGATTTGGAAATTAAGTGCATTACCAGCAAATGACTCGTACTCTTTCTTTAGTTCAGCAATTCTGACCAAAAGATTATCGATTGCTGTATGAGTATGTGCAGTGATTGCAATGATATACGATTTCTTCTCTGCTCTAATCAATGTTTCCATGATAATCAACACCATCAATGCCAAGAAATGAGTTTTACCAGTTCCAGGTGGTCCAACAACCAATTGTAAACGTCGTTGAACAATGGATTTGACAATTCCCAATTGTGAATCTGTCAAAGATAGTCTGAGATCAACGTTTTGATCACGAATCGATTGGAATGACTGGGTGGTTCTCTCTATTCCTTCAATAAACTTGGTGATATCTGGATCCTGAGATTCAACAAGATTGTTGGTCCATTGCAATGGGTTCTTAAAGAGATTGAGCATTGGTGACTTTTCACCTTGTTGCTCAGCTGCTTCAAAACCTTTATTCATTGGATGGAACTGTGCGAAAAAGTTGATATCGAATCGTTGTGATAAGATATATTCTTTTCCAGGTTGAAAAGTAGAGTCCTTTGACTCCAAAACTATACTGACCAAACATTGATAGTCAGATTCTACATTGGATTTGAAATTCATAGTTATATTGTCTGCTGTAAATGTTCCATCTGGTAGTTTCTTTGTACTATAAAACATATCATTAAAAGATTCCAGCTTTTGCAATCCATCATCCGAATTCTCAACCAACATCATCTTTGTAAATTTATCACAAAACAATCTCATGAATCCAGAGAAATGTGATAAATATATAACTGATTCAAATACATGTAAATCACTAAAAATAGATTAATAGTTAGTAATATAATTAATAATTAAACTATTTAATTATACATACCCAGATCCAATATATTTTACAATTAAATATTTTCCATCTAAAACATTGGTGAGTACCGATCTTGATCTCGATGATTGAATTTCTTTGCAACCAGCTAAAAGATCATGATGATGACAATATTTTAATTTGTTTAAAAGTGGATTCTTATATTCATAGATATCCCTAATTTTAAACTGATAAAATGCGATCGATTAGTAGTTTATAAATTATATTGATTGTCGTTGTTCTTTCCAACTTACATTAAATGATACTTTTGGAGTTTTGAAAATATGTGATAATAAAGTATCTTTGATTGTTTTTGTATAGAGTAAACGATTCTTTAGCTCTTCAGCAATCTTGTCTTTATGGTTTGGTGCAATAATGGTTACGTAGATGTGATCATTATCCAGACAAGTGGGGATCGAAGGAAGTAAAAGTAATCGTTTGGCAACGGCACCAAGCGATAGAATTGGGAATATTCCAGTTGCAATTGATTTCGACACCTGTTCTTGGATGATAATAAGAGGATTGACTGATGGCAAAAGATTTCCTGGGATTTCTACGGGGAATACACCACCCAAATTGAAATTGATCCATTCCGAGCTGTGTAAAAGTGTCAACAATATTGTTAGAGTATCTTTGTTGGTTGGATCGGATTTCAATTGACCGGCAAGTAGACCAAAGAGATAAGATCGCTCATAGTAATCATAGATGAAACACTGTAGAGATTCTTTTGACTTGTTATACTTGTTGAAAAGAGAGGCCAAATCCTTAACAAATGAACTCGAATCGAATCCAGAGTATACAGTTTCTTTGGTTGCACCACTATCATTGTTTTCTTCCAATGTGTTATTGATATGAAGAACAGAATAACCAAACAACTCTTGTGTAATTGGATTCTGTTGTAAACAAAGATAAACTTCATGATCTTGTTTAGAATTTAACGATAGATCCTTGTAGCTTGTCAAAATTAAACTGTTATCGTTGCTGTTTGATTTGATGATTGATCTAATGTATGGTAAAAGTGATACTAATTCTATTCTTGTTTGATTATCATCGATTCTGTCACTATTCAAAGCAATGGAATAGAGTAAATCCAAATCAGTTACAGCTGATTGACCATCTTGTTGTTGTCGACGCTCATTTTCCATCAACAATTGTACTTTGGGACTGAGAGGTTTTGGCAAGAGATTCTGTGATTTTTCTTTGATTGCTTGAGATTTGCAGTGATCGAGATATTCACAACCATCACATCTCTCGGTAAGTCGCCAGTCTGCGTCGTATTTCGGGGTGGAGAGAATGGCTAAAAGTTGAGATTGTCGTTGCTTGTCGCCATAGAGGAATGTCTCGAGAATCTTAACGGTCGGTAGCAATTGAAAGTCAACAGGCTCATAGATTCCCTTGAGATAGATCGCTGCCACATCATCCAGCTTCAAATCATCGATCTTCTCCAATTGAATCAGTTCGCCGAGAAGGAGATAGTAAAATGCCAATTGTATCTTTTGTGAAAATACAACGGAACCAGTAGATTTGGCATCGAGAATCTTTAGTGACCGATGGATAGGCTGTCCTTCGCTGTTCTTGATTGTTGTTATCTGTAAAAAGTCTGGTATAGAGATCGAGAATGATACAGACGATGGCAAGAGAGCTCGACGAATGGAAGCGGGTGGTTCTAGTGTTGATTGGAAAATGACACAATCCGAAGCGGTCTTTAGAAGTTCCATGGTTTTTGAGTAAGGGATGGCCGATGCATTTTCGGCTGGTATGTGTACAGTACCCTTTAGAGTGGCGGCAACCTTTTCCTCCCATGCAAATCCACCGTCAATCATTGCTTGTTTGAATAGGAGTCAACTTGCTATTCTTGTGACTGCTGCTGCTAACCGTACTACTAGTATTCGAAGAACTCTTCTCCCTCGTAGAGAATGCAAGATATCTATCACAATTGAAATGAAAGTATCTACCTACACCCGATGGCTTTATACGAGCAGGTTCCATATCTTGATATTCAATTTCAATTGATCCCGATTGTTTCTCATCACCAACATCCATCTTTCTAAAGCTATACTTTAAATTGTTTGATGTGTTTTGTTGTTGGTGTTGCTGGTGTTGATTGGTTGAAGACATAATTGCAAACGATGACAATGATCTTTGTGGTGGTAACACTGAAGAAGGAACGAAAGAGCTATCACTATATCCATTAGAGTCAACATTTTGTTTAAATGGAGAAAATGAAGAAGAAGATGGTGGTGTATTCTTGTTATTGTTGTTTGATTTAGATGATTGTGGTGGTGTATTCATATTCATGTTGGCAAATTGATTTGTTAGATTGGAAGTAGCACCGCTTGCAGTATCTAGTAATACATAATCAGATATTCTCTTATTATTGATATACATTATGTTGTTTCCTTCGATGGTTGATGCAGATGCAGATGGTGATGTTGGAGTTGTTGTCTCTGTTGTTGTTGTTGTTGTAGGTTGTATGAATGCAATGTATTTCTTTATAAAAGTGGTTGATCTGTCTTCGACAATGTCATTGCCTTCTACGGTTGCAAAGAAACAAGCTTTTCCATTTCTTAATACGATCTTACACTGATAGTTTTGTTTATTGTAAACAAAGTAACATTGATCATCCACCGTAATCAAACCGTCTTCTAACAATGACTTTAATGTTTTTATTCTCTTATTTGATGAATTAACACTCTGTGGTGAGTTATTATTACTATTCATCTTTGAGGTAATGAAAATAAATAAAATAAAAAAAAGATTTTAAATTTAATAAATCTTAAAAAAATATGAAAAGTTTAAACTCTTGTTTTTTAAAGATATTTTTTTTATTACTTGGAATTTTTAATTTTTATTTTAAAAACTTACTTAATCCTAATACAATCCCAACAAACAATTTGATTTGAATTATAATGATTTAACTAGTATATCTATCAAAATGATTGATGATCTATAATTATTTTATGATTGATCATCGACAGGTCCTTTAATTGAATCAACATTAAATCTAAAATAGTGTTCTCTTTCATTATACCATCTTTTACAAGTTAAACTAAACCTAATTCTATCTTCATTCTCTTCCAATTCATTCAATATCTTTGATAACAATAGATGTGATAGTTTAACAAACATATGTTTGGATAAAAATGAAATAAATATAATTAAAAAATTTTTTTTTTTTTCACAATATTGATAAAATTGAAGAGAGATTCGTTATTTGATTTATATATTGTTTGAAAATTAATTTTTATTTAATAATTTGTATTATTGACATGTTAGTTAATGTTTAGATAGCTTGCAATATTATTATAATGAATTAAACCAATTTGATAAGGTTTGTTTGTTTTTTTATCAGAATAAAGTAATGATCATCCAATCTTGAAAATTGAATATGTGTTATAGTGTCATCAAAATAAATGGTTCTGATGGTGGTTGGTAATGATGAGGGTAGTGTGATCGTCGGTCGAATTGTGATCGTTGTAATATTTGGAGGAATTGAATCTGCTTGTAATTTAACTTGACAATACTCTTCAAATTCAATGGTTTCAATATAGTTTGGAATCATTCCAGGTAAAAGAAGAATACGGATGCGACTATTAAATGATAGATGTTTACAATGTTTCGGAACAATCTGGTCAAGTTTATCTAATTTATGAACATTGGATATGAAAAACCGATCGTTATCTGGATAGCTGAAACCGTCTGCTCTTGGTGGTTCTAGTATTTTCAAACTGGGTGGCAATAGACCAAACTTTAAGCGACGAAAATATCCTTTGAATTTCAGTGATTCTAAACGATTGAACTGGCTAAACAAATCTTTTTCAAATGTAAGGTCTACATCTTCGTCATCATCAAATTCGAGTATGAGATGTTTGATTGAAATTGGAATGAGAGATTTTGTTAAATGAACATCGGATTCAATGTACAGTCGGATATACTCAATCGATCTAAGTTCATCTACATCTGAATAATTCAATAGTAGATTCTTCCAAAAACCAAAGGAAACCTCCAAAGTATGTAGAGTCGATGGTATCAATGGAATATCTAGATGTGTATAGGCATTATCGTAGAATACGAACATTTCAAGTTTTGGTGGGAGTGGTTTGATTACTATAGGTGGTATCGTTCGAGATAGCTCAAAGTACTTTAAAGTTTTGGGTAGTGCTGTTATATAGAAATGGTGTTCCTTTGAATGATGTGAAGAAACTTCTAAGGTCTCTAGTTCAGTAGGCAAATGATTCATGTCGAAGCTGTGGTTGCAATGAATATGTTTGATATTGTTTGGTAGTCTTTTAAATGTTGTGACAACATTACTATTCAATACTAGGTTGTTAACATTGGAATGAGCTAACTTCTCAATGAATGGTTCATCCATTGCAATAATGTTATCATCAAACCACCAAAACTCTATTTTATTAACAGATTTATGAATGATAATATCTTCTATCTTATTTAAAGCTGATAAAAATAGTGTTAAAGATTATTATTATTAATTAGATATATAACAATATATTTATTTATACAATACCTATGTCAAAAAAGTAGTCAAAGATTGTGTGATGATTTCTTTTATTTATTCCCAACAAACAATTTGATTTGAATGATAATGATCGAACTAGTATATCACTGTATGATTTCAAAATGATTGATGATCTATAATTACTTAATGATTGATCATCGACAGGTCCTTTAATTGAATCAACATTAAATCTAAAATAGTGTTCTCTTTCATTATACCATCTTTTACAAGTTAAACTAAACCTAATTCTATCCTCAATATCTTCAAACTTATTGAATATCTCTGATAACAATAGATGTGATAGATTAACAAATATATGTTTTTGATTATCCATTTGACTAAAAACATTGAACTGTGAAATTAATAAGATAATAGGTTCATAAAAAAAGAAGAAGAAGTTTTAGAAGTTCATTATCAAATAAATCAAAGATTTCTTTTTTTTTTTTTTTTTTTAAAAAAAAGATTTTCTTAAGAATGTTTATTTTTTAACTTTTTTATATTTGTTTTTACTTTTTAAAAATCTTGATTTAATAAATAATAAATAAATAGATAGGTTTAGATTTCATCAACTAAAAAAGGTTGCATTCTAACTAGTAAACTTGGAGATAAATTATTCTTTCTTGTTAACTTTGGTGAAAGTGGGGGTGTGATGTCATTTGATGAAGCACCAGATACTTTGGTTTGATTAGCTCTAAAGAGATTGGCAGATCCCCCAGAATTCTTTCTGGATCTTGGTGGTGATGAAATTAAACTTGGTGAACTTGGTGATGATCTGCAAGTCAATATCGATGAGCTCGAAGATACCAAGTTGATTTCAGAGAAAGAGCTGGATCCCGATATGGTATTTACTCTTCTGACCTCTGGCAATGGACACCAGTATTGACCGTAGGGTTGAACTTCACCGACACCCATTGTGTTTCCAGTGTTCATTGTGTAGAATGTTTTCATAATCTCCACATCGATTACTTTTAATTGGTATTCCTTGGCATTGGCAACAGATCTACAGAAGAGGTGATCGAACAAAACCTTTCTTAATTGTTTTTGTGTAAAGAAACTGTGTGGAGAGACTGAGAAATATAAATCCTCATTTCCCTTATCACAGAGTAAGATTGGACGACCATCAGTAGAAAATCTATCGAATCCAAAGTAAAATGAAACTTCTTCAACTTCTACTCCATAATATTCTTTAATCAATTCTGATTTTGTTGGTTCTATAGATAGAAAAATTCGTAAGTTATGAATTCTATAAAAGATATCTATCTATTTAATATTTACCTCTATTATTCTTTTTGAAGAAATTAATTGATTTATCAATAATCAATGTCGATGGATCTTGGATGTTGGTACCAAAGAGAACAACTTTCTTGGTATTGTTCTTGGTAATTTCCATGATTCTTTCGAATACTTCAATGAGTTTGGTATCGTTTTCTCTCATTAACAACTCTCTGAATTCACCATAGAAAATAATACGGATACCAGCTTTCATGTAGGCTTGCAATAAAAGTGGTTCAAGTAGGAGCGATTTTAAACCTTGGAGATATCCAATAAACTTTGGAACATACTCTGGTCCTCTCATTTCAAGAGTGTAGAACCACATTGGGTAGATAACAGTGGAAATTCCATGTTCAAAAATCATGAGTAAGTGGTCCAATAGTTTTCTAATGGCATTTTGACTGTAGAGCTTGTAGTCGATAACAATCTCTTGGGAATGGCTGTCTTGGTAGTCAGGCAACGATTTAATACCCTGATCCATCAGATAAGATCTTCTGGTACCATCGAAAGCATAAACCATTGTTTTGTTTCCAGATTCGGAAACCAATTTACTGATTTCAATATTTGATAAATTTAAGAATTCTTCCATTTCTAATTAATTAATAGATTGTAAATTATTTATTATATTAGTTTATTTATTAGATTTGTTTATTTGTTTGTTTTGTAATTTGATTTTTGAATGAAATTGATGAAATTGAATCAATATTTATAGGTTTGTAAAAAAAGATATTATAAAAAATCACTACAATCATAAATTGGTTTTGCCTTGAATATTTCTTAGGAACCAAATAATCTTTTGCCCCTGTAACATAATAAAGCAACAAGATTTACAAAGTTACAATCTTTTTTACAATGGCGATTTCATATAATAGATGATATAAATCATTATGTATTTATTCTGTAATGTGGTGATTAACTTTGAGATGCATCTGCCTCAATGATTTATTCTCTTATTTCCAAAAATATTATATTTAAAATAGAGCAAAGTGTTTAACCAAAGATGGTAAAAATCATAGTTTATCATTCATATGTTAATGATATTATTGATCCTAGTCAAGTTGTACAAACAACAAAAAGTTGGGTGAGGCAATACTATGAAACAAAACTGCTCTGTGAAGTGTGATTGTGGTATGGTGGACAGAGAGTGGGAGTGGGTGGGGGTAAGTTAATTTATTTTATTTTTTTGTCTTGTGTTTTTTATTTTTGTTGTTGAGAAGTTCACCAATGGTGTCTATATGAGATTTAAAAGGATGATATCATACTGTACATCAGAAGAAAAGGATATCCAAGATGGTGAGGGTAGTGGGACTACTTACGTCTATTTTTGTAAAAAAAATTCTTTTCCAAAACTTTAATTTAGAATTGCTAAAAAAAATATATTTTAAAAAGGAAACAATTATATTATTCATTAACTGGAGAGAAGATCGGGGAATAAAAACAATTTTAAAAAAGTTTGATCTTTCCAAATAATATTGATTTATCGTATTTTTACTAGATATATATAGTAGTAAGGACAAATAGAATTTTTTTTTTTATTCTTTTTATTTTATTTTTGTTTTTTTTTTTTTTTTTAAATTGATTTAATACAATTGGTGGTGATAATGGGCTAACCCTCCTCATAAGAACACACACTCAACTAAAAACTTGCCGTTTGAAAAAAAAAAATGATCAAACAAGAGGAACTTTGTACCGGTTTCTCTTTGAACCTCTCTTGTTTTTGTTGATTTTGTTTTTAGATTGGTGTTAATTTATATTAATAAAAGATTTAACAAAACGATATAGCATGATTATTCAATTGAGGTGGAGGCAAATTAGTTTATAAACAACAGGATGAATGTGCATGTGTTTGAATTTTGATTTTATTGATTTTTGAAAAGTCGAACAACAGAAAAAAAACAAAAGATATATTTAGAAATAAAAAAAATAGATTGAATCATGAAATTAAAAAGAATGTAAAATGGTGGTATTGAGAAAGGAGGGAAACCATTGCCACTTTACGATGTGTATTTCTATCTAATGAGAACACACCAAAACAAAGAAAGAACCACTTAACACTCTTACTTGTTGAATATTCCATTGAGAACTATCTCTTAGATTTTATCTCTCCAAAAAATAAACAACCAACAACAATCACCTCTATCCATCCAAAATCCAACAAACCTCTGAAACAACATCATCATCATCAACATCACAAACACTGATATGATTCTATTTTAATAAAATAAAAAGAGAGGATTTGCGAAAGATAATAAACATTACATTGCAAGAAAACTATATTATTGGTAGAGAAGAAAGAATGTTTGAACAACAAATCATCTGCTTCTACTGAACAAACACTTGTAGTGTATCTCCAAAGATGGAAAGATAATAAGCACGGTTAAAATAATGTGGTCGATATTGTTGATAAACAACACATCATCTATTATTATTTTTTTTCCTAGAGGATAATTCAATACAATTACATTCTTTTTCATCTCAACCATTACAATATTGTTATCTCATACCAAATGATCACTCTCCACAATTGAAACAACATTGAAAATAAAAACAAAAACAAATCTCCAATCATGTTAGACAGGTATAAATAACAACAAAGAGTAAATTCATTTAATCACATCACTAAATTTCATCTCACTGATTAACACACATTTTTTCCCACTTTTGCACATGCACATTCAAACACATTCCCACACCCCCACACACTACAAACACACACAACCACAACTTATGATCTACACATTAACAAAAATCGTAAAAGTGGTTACCAACAACACATATTTCACAGTTACTTATATGTTAGTTGGCTTGTCAAACTCAAATCATTATTATTCTACCATCACTCTATCTCCTATCACAGCACTATGATAGTCATCTCAAAATTGAAGTAAACTTGTCGTTTTTCAAAAGGCACTCATGCTTGGTAAAAGAAATGTGCACTACACAATTAAATATTCATTTTCAAATCTTATCACTACATAAAGTAACATGCAAGATACAAAAATAATAAAACAAAACATTTTAAGTTTGAACAAATATACTATTTGTTTATTCATCTTCTAAATAAAAAAACAAACCAAACAAACATTTTTTTGTGTATGATGTCATCGCCTTAATTTTAAAATGATTTATCAAGTTGTGCGCACTGATCATCATAATATTAACATTTTATATTTCATATTTGAAAAAAAAAAGTAACCCTCTATTCTTTAAACACATATTACAATTATTCTTGAATGAATCACCTCTTATTAAATATAATTAAAATAGTACTAAAATGAATAATTTGAATTAAAAACCAAATGGAGAACTAATTAACTAGAAATAAATGTTAACATAATAACTACCTACCTACTAATTTATTTTAATGAAGCAGAATATTTACTTTTTAGAATATTCATTACCTATATTATACACGTTTAATTTATAAATAAATATTAACAATTTACAATTATTTGTTAACAAGTAAGAATATTGAAATGAAAACAATAAATAGATTGTCTTAATAAATATTAATGTATATTTTACTCTAAAATCTCGATAACAATTATTATAATTCTTAAACTACTTTTAATAACAATATAAAAAACCAATCAAATTAAAGTGATAATAAGATTGTCCACAAAACATTTTTTTTATTCCTAGTGAATTCACACCCCTATTACTTTATTAGTACAAACTACTTTGTGGAGTGTTTTTGATGCGACATGTGTTTGTTCGAAATTGATTGGTAATGTGGAATAATAAGTAGATCGCGATCGATTCAAAATCGTTCAAAGTTATATTGTTAACGCCAACATCAAATCACAAGCTCATTGTGATCTACAAAAAACAATAAAAATTGATTATTGCTGCTTGTTGTTGAAATACAAAAAAAGATAATTGATTATTTTATTTAAATAAATAATATATTTATTAACATATTATTAATTCTTATAATTCTTATTATTATTATTATTATTATTATTACTATTATTATTATTTAAGATGTTGTTATTTGAATCATTATAATGATAATATCCAATAAGTTAATGAAAGTGATTTGATTGATTTAGGTTGGTTTGTCTTTTGTGTGATGTTTGTTTTGCTATATTTACTGAAAAAATGATCTATATTACTGGTGAAGTTGTGCTTCTATATTCTATGGTTGATCGATCAATTATTTATTTTAATTGTCACCATGCTTTGCTTTGTAGATGGCTTGTCTGTCACCCATACGAACTCTCCATTCCTTTTCATTTGGGATCTTATCGGGATCACCTCCATACTCTAAATATAAATTATCAAATGGTAAATCTCTTTCAACCTAATAATATGATAGATAACATGATTAGTATGAATCTATCTACGCTTGATCAAGTAATATGCCTTCTCTAATGATACATACGACTTCCTTCTTTAATGGACTGATGAAGAGATAACAACCAAGACCAACTACAGCAAGTGCACCAAACATTCCAAAGAAATAGTTGACTGCAGCCTGTGGATTACGATTCAAATATGGATCATCATCTGGTGCCATCATATCTGGGTGTTGGTCAAATGTCTCTGGAATCTAAATATATATATATAATCAAAATCACCAATATATATATATATATTAATATACTTTTGTTATTAATTGAATTACCAAAATATATATTTCTATTCATAGAAGTCATATTCTTATTCATAGTCTAGTCGTTCTAATAGATCATATAGATATGATATAATATCGTTATCATGCTTTTTTTTTTCATATATGATCTAAATACGTTTTGTTTTGAATATCTAATCTATCTATTTATCTATCTATCTATCTTCAAACTATCTATCTATCTACCTAACTACTTTGTATGCTAATAAATAATGATAGACTTGATGAACTGACTAACTAACTAACTGAACACCAGATATCTGACAAGTTGAATGGTAGGGGTGTGATCAAGATATTCTTACCTCACCATCATATTGACCATCCTTGAAGTGGATTGGTTTTCTGTGACCAGCTCTTTGAGCAGCCAAGTATCCATTCAAACTGGCACGTGCCAATGGACCTTGTCTAGTTACCAATGATCTAAACATTTATAATAAATATATATAGATATGCAAAATTAAACAAAAACTGAATATTTCTTTTTTTTTTTTTTTTTTTTGCTCATTGTTAGTGATCACTGAAATCAAAAAATTAAATTAAAAAAAAAAAAATAACGTTAATTTTTCGTGTTATTTGTTTTATTTTTTGAGTACAAATACCTCAATTGTTATAAGTGATTAGAATTTACTTTATTAATGTTAATTGATCTTAATGCCGACATTTTAAATATAATAGCAACTATCTTAATAACAACTTTTGTTTCAAATATTTCGAATGATTTAGAGTGTCTTAATTCGATTTAACTTCCTGTTGTTGATCCTGTGTTAATTTTGTGGTCAGATCTGAAATTTTACACCAATCAACAACGCTCAAAGTTCTTATTTATTCTCAACCAATTTCTTTGATTGGATAACATATAGATATTTTATTATCTAGATACCATGAATATTTAATATTAACAGTGAGAATATATTATTTTAAAAAATTTGAATGGCTGAAGCTTAAAAATGATAACGTTATCGACAATTTTTTAAAAAATCAGATTTGTGTGAGAGAATTTATCGAGTCGATCAAATAATCAGAATATTTTCAATATTTTAATTGATTACTGTATATACTATTTTTTCTATTAAAATTAATTATATATATATCAGTGACAAATAATGAATACATTGTTTAAATCTATAAACATTACACAAAGAGTTGTATTGAATTCAACTACAACCTTTAACAAAAACAGCTGTAGATTATATTCGACTATCGTTTCAAGATCATCACCATTGCTCAACAACAATAGATTGACTTTGAACAGATCAGCAGCAGAGACTACCACTACTACTACAATTACATCGAACAACACAACAAATAATGGTGGAGGATTAAAAGATTTCTTTGAACACGTCTACACAAAGGGTACTTACCCAGTCTCTGGTAAATCATGGGAAGCAAGAGATCTCCGTGGAAAGTCATTCGAAGATCTACATAAACTTTGGTTCGTTCTATTGAAGGAGAGAAACAAGGTCATGACCGAACAAGAATTGGCAAAGAATCATAAACTTGTAAATCCATTACGTTTAAAGAAGGTATGTTTTTTATTAATATTTTTATTTTTATATTTTTAAAGTATTCAAACAACATAATCATGTATTAATACTTATATATATTATTGCAATTGTTTGTTGTTTGTTTGTTTGATTAATTAATTGTAGATCCGTAAATCAATGGCAGCAATTAAAGTAGTTTTGGGTGAAAGAGATAGACTTAGAAAACAACTCTATATTTTGACAAAATGTCCAGAGTCAGAGAGAAATCAAGTACAAAAGGAAGTCGAACGTTTAACAAAATTGGTTGGTGCAGTATCGTTGACACCTGGCCTTAGAGATTTGGAACAACTACAAGATACACTTAAAGTCGATGAAAGTTTAGAGAGCAGCATAGATAATTTACAATCAACCAACTAAACAATCATTCATTTTATAATACTTTATATAAATAAACCTAAAAAATAAAATAAACTATAATAATAAAAAAACAAAATATAATATAAAAGAAAGAAAAAAACAAAACAAAAAAGTATATCTTCTTATATACTTTTATTTAGATTTAGCTTAGTTTAAGTTAACTGTTATATATATACACATATCTATTATTGATATGTTTATTTATTTATTTATTTATTTTTTTATTTTTTTTTTACAAAGATAATTATAATAATTAAAAATTTTATATAAATACATTATCTGATCTTAATATTCTTTCAAGTTGTTCGATATCTTCTGTTTGGTCGGGTTGTGGCGGTAGGAAGTCAATGAATTCCCAATCTTCTTTATATTCTTCGGCGTCTAGCGTTGTGTAGATGGTGCTTGATGATGGTGAGTGAGTGGTACCTAGTTGACGTTCGTAGGTGAACGGTCCGGTCTTGCCAAGGTTGGGCGATGCCAACAACTCCACTAGATTCTCAAGGAAGTAGGTGTGTGATTCCTTCGGTGTCAGAATGCCCTGTTGGAATCGGAGAAACGATATATTATCGCCCAGCAAATACAATGCCTTTTGATAGTCACGCGTCTTTGTCTTATTATTGAAATAGAGTGGTAGCGGTTGTTTGCCAACATCGATATTCTGTTGAATCGTTGACTTTGAACCAACAAACTTCATCTTGTGTGGCAAAGGAATACCAAGCATCAAACTAATCATCTCTGTTAACTTTACAACATATCCTAATGTTGCTGATACAATATCCTTTGGATACTCTTTTTTTGTTGTTGTTAACAATAAAAACATCATAAACCAAGGTTAGTTAATAATCTTTTTGCATTTTGGGATAAAGTTACATACTCTGAAGTTTCTTATCGTTAACAACAATGTTGACTATTACAAGGTTATCTGGTTCTGTTGCTGACCGCATTATGGGTAGTATGTAATTGGTTATGATATCTACGTTTTGTTTGCGTTTTAGTTCAAGACGGAGACGGTTGTCTGTGAGGTCGAGTCGGAGCCGTTCAATGCGTTCCGGAAGTTGTGTGCATTCCGACTTGTCAGAGTTTTCAAAGATTGCTTTGTTCTTTTTGAGCTGTGAACGTCTTGCACTGAGATACTTCTTGCGTGACTCTATCAGTTCGTTGCCGTCGTTGATCTCGCGCTTCATTACGTCACACTGTTCACGCAGACGTGCCAATTGTGCACGCTTCCCAATGATTAAACCAATCTTTGCCTCGCGATCCAACAACGCTTTGTTACTCTCGAGGTGACATTCAATCGATTTCTTCAATTGTATATTCTGTTGACGTTTCTCTGTGACATTTTCAATCAAATCGAATACTCTTGTTTGATCCGCTGTTATTCTATGGTACCATAGATTAAAGGTTAAAAAAGTGTTGTTGATACTTTTATTAATATTATCATCATTGTAAATGATAGTCAATACATACTTTGCTATACAATATTTACAATATGATTCTTGAAAGTTAAAGTTTGTATTACATGAACTACAATTAAAAAAGAAGTTCATTCCCTTCCCTTCAAATAAAAAAACTATCTAACTATGTACACAGTATATTAAATATACTAAAATAAAATATATATATATATTATAAACAATAAAACTATATATATCTAGCTACTATATTCAATTGTAATAAAATCCATATACTATACTTATAACAAATATAGATAATAATTTAATTTAAAATAATAATAATAATGTTGGACGATGTTAAATGAAAAAAAAAAAAAATAATGTGTGATGTAAGAAAAAAAAATAAAATAAAAAGATCTTAAAAATTTCTGTTTGTCTCTATTATTGATAATAGTAGTAGTAGTAGTAAATAGGTACCACTTTAAAGCAGATCATTGTTCTTTGCTTTGATCTTATTAATAGATTCCACACAATTTACTTCTTGTAAATATACAGTTATAACAAGTTTGCAAAAAAGAAAAAGAATATTATTTAAATAGACTAACATACTAAACTTTTATTATATTTTTGCGAATTTAGCTAAATCGATGTAGTTTAGATAGCAACAAAACTTTCAAATTCAAAGATCGCTTTTATTAGATCTATTCAGTGTGAATTGTGCTGATATCAGATTTATTGATGGTGGAAACTATAAACGCTTCTTTTTGACATCAATTGCAAGCTAGATGTTGAAACGATGCACATTAAACGGATTTAATTAATCATATTAGAACAAGTTTTTCAGCAAGATGAAAACAAGAGCTAGTATAGAATCAAATGGCTTGGATATCCTACATGGATATCCAGATTTCTCACTCATTCAAATTCATGAATTTTCAAGAATAATGTTATGAACTGGATAGCGTAGAAATCGAACTTCTGAATAAGGGTTAGTTTGAGTGGTGACCAATGAATTATTCATCTCTCCCGTATTGAGACATGGTTGTAAAAAGTTATGGTTTAATTATGAAAAGTAAGCTTATTTTTTTTTATTATTATTACTGTCACATTAAATTTTATTAATAATTTTTTTTTTTAATAACAGAATATCAAAAGAGTAGATTTTGTATCCAATTCAAAAGCTTTGTCTTCATTTATGACGAACAGAAAAACTTGTTTTAATATTAGCTTAATAAAATTTATTTTAATTTAATAGTACAGTTGTTTCCGATCTTTTAAGCTGTTTGATTCATCACAACAAACAAACAAACAAACAAAAACACCTTAATAAATATTCATATTCTTTCTTGTTGAGGTCATTCCGACTGTTGGTTATTGGGTCTGCAAACTTTATAATGATGTTATCAAATTTTCTAACAAATCCCTTTTTTTTTGTTTTTGTTTTTAAAAAAATATCTTAAAACAATAAAAATTTCAAACAATTTATTTTTGGTTTGTCGTCATTATCATTGAAAAAAATTTTATAGATTCCCATCTGTTGGACCAAAACCACTCCCCTCAAAACCAACAATCAATTTATCATTTTTTATTATTATTATTTGTTTTGTTTTAATTTTTTTATATTTATATTTGTGTTTTATATTTATATTTGTGTATTATAATAGTTATTAGCGTATAAGCAGCCAATTGCTTGGAAATTTCAATTATGTCAACTTGTCAACAGTGTAGTTGTAAGAATTTCCAAGCCAATCCTTTCAAACCTTTGTATTGCTCGATATGTTTACATAATCACACTCAAAAGACATCGAGTTTACAAACATTGGTAAAGAATGACAGTGCACCACAAAACACACCAACAAAGCTGTTGTCTTCATCTGTAAACAACAACAGCAGCAGTAACAGTAGTAGTAGTAGTGTTAGCAAATCAACACCACAACCACCAGCTAAGATAACTAAATCCAATTCATTCTCAGCAACTACTACAAAACCAACAACAACATTGTCATCATCATCATCATCAACTACCCCACCACCACCACTCCCTTCTAAACCCAAAGATAGACCAAGACCACAAGATTTCTCAAAACAAAATTCATTTTCATCATCATCTCCATCTTCATCATCACCATCCGTTACCAGTCCAAAGTTATCGTCTTCCAATGGTAAATCATCATCTTCCTCTTCCTCTTCTTCCTCTTCATCATCTTCATCGAAATCATCGAATTTGAAGAACAAGTTTGCAGGATGGAAAGGTGCTATTCAAGGAAAGATGAGTAATCTAATGAGTGGAACTAACAGTGACGAAGATGACCAACCGGTAATGGAGATCTCTGGTCCTACCGACTACAAACACAACACTCACATTGGTATCACTTCAACTGGTGCCATCGAGGCAAAGAACATTCCCAACGAATGGAAGGATATATTCAAGCAGGTCGACGGTGCTTTGAAGTCACTCGGTAAGAAGGGTGTCACTCGTCGTGAAGCCGCACTCATTTTGAATACTGTCTTGGCTGGACAACCTGCTCCCGGTACCATGTCCAACAACAACAACACCAACACCAGTAACACCACCACACAATATAAGCAGTTTGGAAACATCAACAACAGCAACAACTCTACAACACCAGCTACACCACCACCATCACTTCCACCAAAACCAACAAAACCAGTTCCAAACAAACCAATTACAACAACATCTCCATCAACAAGTGGAACATCATCGCCATCATCTAATGGAGCAGTAACAACACCACCAATTAGCTACAACAAACAACAATCATTCAGTAACTATAGTTCTCCACAATTGGTATCTCAACAAAGTACGGCGACTGCTTCTACCAACAATAACAGTTTCATTGAGAATGAACTTCGTGAGAGATTGAGAGAGAGTGAATTGAGAATTCAGAATCTCGAAAAGACACTGAAGAGCACTGTTAGTTTGTTTGAGTTTGAACAACTTCAAGAGAGATTGAAAGTAGCAGAGATGCGTTCAAAGGCACCTGTTGCCGCTGCTACCGGTGGTAATCCTGGTGATGTCAGCAAGTTTGAATACGAACAATCACAGGAACGATTGAAATCCAGTGAAGCTAGATACAAGACACTCGAACAATCAATGAAGAACGTTGAACTTGAACTAGGACAATCTGCAACCAGATACAAAGCATTGGAATCCAACAACCAAATCCTAGTCAACCAACATCGTCAATTGGAGACCGACTACGAACAACTCAAGAAATCGTTACAAACCGATAAGAAGAATGTTGAATCAGATAAGAAACCACTCATTGACAAGATTTCATCTTTAGAATCGAAATTAAATGAATTGGATTTAGTAAGTTTTAATTGCTTGTTACATAGAAAAAAGATGGTTAGATTATTAACTAATATATATATTGTTTATTGTTTTTTGTTGTAGGAAAGAAAATCAAATCAAAGTCAAAACGATAATCTTAATAAGAAGATTCAAGAGTTGAATAAAACATTGAAGGATGCAGAGCAATCAAACTTTGATTTGAATTTGAAAAACAAAGAGGTTGTGAGTCAACTCGATTCTCTAAAGTCTACTTTGTCCACCGATCAGAGCAATCAGATTCGTGAATTGACCAACCAGTTTGCATCAAAGGAGAAGCAACTGAGAGAGTCATTCGAAGCACAGTACGGTCAGAAACTCAAGAGTCTAAAGGACGAGAACGAACAGATCTCTGCCAAACTCCAAGTTGAAACATTGCGTGCCTCCAAAGCAGAGATCGATTCGCAATCGAAACAACGCGACTATGCAAACTTGACAAAGGCAAAGGACGATGTCACCAAACAACTCGATTCACTACTTACACAGAACGATCAACTATCGTCACAACTCGACACCCAGCTGCAACTCGTAAAGAATCTGAAACTCAGTCAAACTCAATCGCAATCGATACTCGATAGCAACAACAAACAGACCGAGGAACAACAGGCTCAGATTCGTTCGATGACCACCCAACTCAATAAGTTAACCACTCAGCTCGACGAACAGAATGCACAGCTCGGTAAATACAAGTCGGAGATCAACAATCTCAACCAGCAACTCCACCAACAACAAGCTGCCGGCAATCAAACCGCTGAGATTCAACAGCTGCAATCGCAACTCGATAAATACAAGAATGAAATGGCCAACGTTCGTCAACAATCGAATGAGGCACAACAACAAGCTCAACAACAATTGAAACAAACCGAATCCAAGTATCAACAACAGATTCATTTACTTCAACAACAAGCTCAAGCTCAACAACAAGCACATGCTCAACAACAAGCTCAAGCTCAAGCTCAAGCTCAACAACAAGCTGCATTACAACAAAGTGTTTCTGCTCCAGCTCCACCACCTCCTCCACCAGTTGCTCCACCACCTCCACCAGCGGTCAGCAACAAATCAACGGAAGGCAGATCAGCTCTATTGGATTCTATTAAGAACCCAGATAAGCAATTGAAACCAGTTACCGAAGATATGATGATCAAATACGATCCTGCACAACCCGCCGACGATCCCAATAGCATGGTTAACATCTTGGTCAAGGCTCTCATCGATAGAAGAGCTGGTATGAATGAACAAGATGACGATGACGACGATGAAGAAGTTGGTTGGGATGATTAAACAAATCACCAAAAAGAAATATAGAATAAACTACAAAAATAAAAGTGTAATAATAAAATAAACCAATAAAGTAAAATTATCTAAACATATAAATTTATGTTAGTATGTCATATATATATATATTCAACTCTTTTGAACTGATGATTGATCAGAAGATATTGACTTATATTCTCCTTTTTTTTTTTTTTGATGAACCAATTCTACAATAAAAGAGTAATGCAAATAAACAGATTGATCAATTACATTTGGAAATCTGCTATACTATACCTATGCTTTCCAATATCTCTATGATAATGTCGATTCCTTTTTAATATATTAAAATCCGTATCCAATCACTGTTCGTGTATGTTACCTGATATATGATTCAATCAATTAAAACTGAAGATATGGATATCGATAGAAATCTCAAACAATTATTGCTAAATACACTGTTTGTTGTCTATTTCAAACCAATAAAGATATATCTTTATTTATATTTATTTGTTTTGTATTTTATGTAAATCTACCTGTATAATCGAATTGATATGATGATAACAAAGATACATTAATAAAAATGATTTGATATTCACCGTGAACTGTTAAAAGAGATATATAAATATTACATACATTTGTGTTTTTTCGAATTTAATGAATCTAATATTATTTATTCTTCAGTTGGCTTAGCTTGCAAATCCTTGGCGGTCAAGTAGTTGTCACCGACGATTGGCAAGTGCTTGAAGATAACACGTGGTTGAACTGTGTAGAGAAGTGCCATGGTACCAGTTGCACCCCAAACGACAGCGGTTGGTGCCCAGTTCTTAGCGAAAGCGATTGATTGTCTGATGGTGAATTGAATGTTGTTGGCGTTTAAGTTGTTCATTTTTATATAAAATAACTATCTAAATAAATAAAAAACTATGACCTAAATCATATTCACACACAGAGCTATTTCGAAAAAAAAAAATGATCAAAAAAATTAAAAAAAAAAAAAAAAAAAACTTTTACAAATTTAATTTTGGAAATAAAAAGAGGATATGTAAAGTAATATTGATCAGGTGATCATCAATCATTTCATATTATATTATTTAATTATAACATCAGATAAAATGGCTACAACAATATATCAATTTGATCAATTGATTTCTAAATCATTGGAATCACTTGTTGATCAAAGTCTTAATCTTATTGATATTGGATTGCTGATTGGACAACAACAGAATGAAACTAAAGCAACGTTTCTATCAATGATTTCAACACCCAAACCATTTGACAATCAAAGTTAGTAATATTTGGAAAATCTATAAATTTTATAGAATATATAAGTTATATTGACTTTTTTTTTATTCATACAGATGTTGAATACAAGACCACAAAAGATATTGATGATGTATGGGTTGCAGAACATTCTAGATTAGTTTCAAAGATGCTCTATGGTGGAATCAATATAACTGGAATCTGTTTGAGTGTACCATCCATCAATGTGGTAAACGATGCCAACCTTGCACAGATTTTAAAATCAATAAGAACAACACTTATTCAAGAGAGAAGCTGTAAGTAAAAGGAAAAACAAACAAACATAATATTAATTTATTAGGATAAGCTAATTAATAAAATTATTCATTTGATATCACGGTCGTGATATATATAGATTTAACAAATATTATTAAAACACTTTATGTTTTAATTTATATTAGATCAACAAAACAATATATTTTGAAATCAATTTCAAGTGCATCAACAGACAACAAATTCAAACAGATCACCGACATCAAATTCACTCAGCCAACTCAAGACTTTTTATATCTATCATTAAATACAACACTCAATATTAAAATGAAATTAAATTCAAGGTATTTAACGATCGTCAATAACTACCAATTAGATAGTATACTAAATTAATTTATTCATGTTTTTATTTTTTAGTAAACAATTTAATGTTGAAATGTTCAATGAAATGAAACAATTGATTGAAAAGAATTTATATAGTCAACTAAAGAAATCGATTGTATTTACGGTTGACAATCAATATTGTCCAATGGATTCAACTGGATCCACAGTAAAACTCTCAGAGTTTGCCAATGGAAAGTCACCGATCGTCGTTGTCGATGCACTAATGTCTGGCACTGACATTGTTTTGGGAAGAGACAGTGCTGTCACACTCCACTTTGGCAATGGTGTACAACAGTACCGAGCGTATGCATTGAAGAGCGAGTCTATCACCAACACTCTCGAGTATTTGTTGCACGACATCATCAATTCTCTCGAGTCGAGAGTGGAGCTACTCATCGATAACAACGACGTCGACCAATCCAATATGTCAAAGAGCACAGAGATAACACTACCAAGAAGAGCATCGGTCCAGTGGATCAATAACAACATCGAGCTTTGCGACTACCTCTACGACGCTGAGGGTTACTACGATTTCCAACAACGTATACAGGAACTTACCAATCTAGAGTTTTCACATCAATCCGAGAGTACTCAGAATCAAAATAACAATAGTAGTTCATTACCTAGTTGGATTAAATCAATAGAGAAAAATAATAGTTTATCAAAGAGCAACAAAACAGTTTCATCATTGCCTCCAACAACGACAACTAAATCAACAACATCCACTACATCTACAAAGAATCCAACAACCTCAACAACAACAGCCACCACTTTGACCAACAAACAACAAACAAAATCCAACAGTAACATACAATATTTGGCAATTGCTGTAATTATTTTCATTATTGCATTGGCATATCAGTTAAATAAATCTGATGTTTAATAGATAGGTAACCACAAAAAAAAAAAAAAAAAACATATTTTGACTTTTTATTATTACAACCAATGAAGTTTAAATCATCAACACACACACACACACACACCAAAGTTTAATTTTATATATTTAATCAAATATTCCCTTTTTATGAATGATCATCATATCATTAAGTTAATTATTTTTAAAATTCAAATTATTTTTTATAAAGAAATTATATATTTATAGATATGAGAATAGCAATAGAAACAAAATTATTAATATTATTTATTCTAATTTATCCTAGTAATGTAATAGAGTCTGTAAATATTTTAAGTTGGAGTGGAATAAGTTGGTGGGGATTAGGTGAAAGACCTTATAGGTATCCTAGTTATCTTGGACAAACTGTTGATTCCGAGAAAGAGTGTAAATATGAATGTGGTCATTATAGTAAAGTATCGAATTATTTTTAATGATTTCAAAAAATATTAATTAAAAAATATTTAAATTATTTTTATCGCCAATAGAGGAAAAATCAAAATTACATGATTCTCAAATAGTATTATTCGAAGGTCAACCTTTATCATCGCTTTATTATAACTATCTATCGAAACCACCAGAGTTCCCTCAGAAAGAAGTCGGTCAATTCTTTTTGAATTTCGGATTCGAGCATGATATCTATTTTCCAATCACCACTGAACAGAGATTTTTAGATCATATCGATTATCAAATGACATTCAAGAATAGCAGTGATATTCCTATTACTTTCGCCTGTCTCTGGGGAACCTATGACAGTGGTCGTGGTCTGGAGAGCTTCTCTACCTTTAATAATACTTTGCCATTCAGTAAGAAGAAGAAATCGATTGCAATGGTTACCTACAACTGTGAACAGGGCGGTGCATACTATAGAAATGCTTATGTTCGAGATTTGATGTCTTCCTACAAGGTAGAGAGTTTCGGACAGTGTATGAACAATGCTCAGTTGGATCCAGAGGATGTGATGCCCATAGGTGTATGGAAAAACATTGGAATGGCAATGAGATACAAAACACAGGCCATCAAGAAACATCTCTTTGTTGTTGCATTTGAAAACAATAATTTTACTGATTATGTATCAGAGAAAGTTTATACTGCTCTCCTGTAGGTATTAAATATTAATTATAAATACTAGATCATGATCTTATTAATTCTTATTATTTAGTGCAGGAACTGTTCCAGTTTATATGGGTGCAGATAATATAGATAAATATGTTCCAGAGAAGAGTATAATTAAGACAAGTGATTTCCAAAGTCCATTCAAGGTTGCTGAATATTTAAATTATTTAACCAATAATGAAACAGCATACAATGAGTATTTCGAATGGAAAAAGAAACCACTTCCTGAGCACTTTGTTGATAAATATAATAAGTGTGTTTTCTATACAGGTGAATGTAGGTTATGTACTTTAGTTACTGAAAGAATTATAAATGTAAAGTAGAAAAACATTATTATTATTATTATAATTAAAAAAAATTCTAATCTCTTTTAACAATTGTAGGATGCAAAAGTTGCAATTCAAAATGATAAATTTAGAGTGGATTTTGGTGAACCATGGGATGCAATTCAACATATAAGAGCTTTACATTTATCAAGTGAATCAAATAGCTGTGTCAACATTGGTCATTCGACAACAGCGAAAAGATCGATTGAGAATGAATTTACCTTTGAAACATGGTTATTACCCGATACTGTCAGAAGTCATTCGTAAGGATTTACATAAAAACAGTATTTACTTTTAATTAAACTAATATTTAATATTAAAATTAAAAGAATTATTAATCTTGGAGATGGATTCTTGGAAGCAAATATAGTTAAAATTGGAAAAAGAATGTTTTTTGAAGTTTGTATGAATCACAAGACAGATTGTATAACAACCGATAGAACATTTGAAATTCAATGGAAACACTTTGCATTCACTATGAAATTCGATGAGAAATCTCAAACTAGTGAAATTAATCTATATGTAAATGGAATGCAGGATGCAAAGAAGATATGGCCTGGATTTATTAAGAAAAAGGATTTGAAAATAAATGTTGGATGTACTAAAGGTTCGTATGGAAATTAATAATAATTCAATTTATTTTACTAACCAAAAAAAACAATAGATAACATATTCTCAGGAATGTTGGATGATGTTACACTTTGGAGTAGAGTACTGACGGAAAGAGAGATTTCAAAATCAATGTTTAAGAAATTCAGAGGTGACGATGAAGGACTTCTTCTCTATATGACATTCAATGGTGGAACTATTGTCGATTACTCTGTCAATAAATTGGATATAGGTTCAAAAAACGCTCAAGTTATCGATATCAAACATAAAAATTTAGATTTAAATTGTTGTTAACAAATAAAATTAAAGTAAAACAAAAGAATATATTAAAAAAGAGATACCAATTATATTTATTTATTTATTTGCTTTATTCTTCTTATAAATAATAAATGCAATGACACATATAGCAATAACAAAGAGAGGTACTAAAATACCGGCTGCAATCTTTCCTGCATTGTTACTCTTTTTCTTTGGTGGAATCCAACCACGTGGATCGGTACCGGTGGCATCTCTAACAAGCTGGACACTGCTCAACAAAAAGGTGCTACCTCGAAGATTGCATCCAAATTTAACTCCATTGAAACTGGCACCGTTATCCGGAGAGACGTTCAGCTCTGATAGTTTGATTCTACCTTGAACATAGTTTCCAAAGATGTTTAGATTGGAAAGATACACAGTGGAGTTTAAATAAATGGCTTTCGGTGTTGGTACGGTATCGACAAAGACTTTGACAACAGGCGGATTGGAGATGGAATAATTATTTACATTGATAACAAACTCGAGGAAATATAAGGACTCTGAGTCATATCCATTTCCATCATATCTAAATCCCATATAGTCTAGAGAAAAAATTAATTAATATTTAGAAAATATTTAAAAAAAATTAAATCTTGTTTTACCATTTTCATTTACAATATTTGCCATAAGACAGGAGACATTGGTATCATTTGCACAATTAGTTACAACAGTTACTGGTGCAGTAGAATCACTTCTTACTCCAGAACCATATTGGTTATTATATAAAATTACAATATTATTTGATTTTACAAGTGTTAAAAATAACAAAAAGATAGTTAAATTTTGATATATATTCATTATTATTACTGAATTACGATTTTCTTTGAGAGAAAAACAGGATAAATGATTTACTGAACACAGATTCCCTTGATACCATCTTTGATGGTTTAAGGTTTAAACAAATCTTTTTTTAAAAAAATTTTTATTTTTTAAAAATAAAACAAGTCTGAAAACAGAATGGACTGCTTTCTGCTACCAATGATTCCGTTCTCATAAAACAATGAATCAAAAATCGTCAATTAATTGAAAAACCACACATTTTGATTGATTTTCAAACACATTTGGACCAGAAAGGAAAGAGATTTTGAAACAAAAATTATTTTTTAATCTAATTATTTTTTTAAATATTTTTATATTTTATATTTTTTGTTTTTAAATTATTTGTTATCTTATTTATACATATATTTAAGATTAAGATAAAGATATTTTTTAAAACAACTTTTATAACCTCTTTATTTTTCAAGATGTTTTTTTTTTTTGAGAGTGTGAATTTTGTTTTATTTAATTTGTGGATTGTTTTTTTTTTTTTTTGAATTTTTAATAAAATTTTCATTTATTTATATTTATTTTACTTGTTTTGTATATAGATATATATTTATCTATTATCATCGATTTTATTTATAGTTTAAGATTTGTTTTGTTTTTTTTTTTTTAAGCGAATATTGATATAGAGAGTTTGAAGATGTTTTCATTCCTAAAGAAACCAACACCAGAAGAGATGGTAAAGAAATGGAAGAGAGAACTAAGAAAAGAAGATAGAGGATTGGATGCACAGATCAGAGCGATCGATCTACAGGAGAAGAAGACCATTCGAATGGTGAAAGAGCGTGTTAAAGCCGGTGATCAAAAGAGTGCAAAGACATTGGCGAAAGAGATTGCCGCTGCACGTAAAGCAAAGGAGAGAATCTACACTGCAAAGGCACAGATGAATTCGGTGTCGATGCAACTCCAACAGAATCTATCGATGGCCAAGGTTGCAGGTCACCTTGCCAAGTCGACCGAAGTAATGAAGATGATGAACAATCTAATAAAGCTACCGGAACTCAACAAAGTCATGATGGCAATGGGTCAAGAGATGATGAAGGCCGGTATCATCGAGGAGATGATCAGCGATGCCTTTGGAAGTCAAGACGAACTCGAAGCAGAGGCCGAACAAGAGGTCGATAAGATTCTCGACGAGATTATGATCACCGGACCAAAGGTATCAGAGGAATCACTGGAAACTACAACAACTACCACCGAAGAACAACCCGTCAAAGAAGATGATGAAATATTTAACAGATTACGTGCATTAAAGACTGGATAAAAAAATAACAAAACAAAACAAAACAACAACAACAACAACAACAACAACAACAACAACAATCAAACAAATGTACAAATAATTTGATGATTGAAACTAATTAATCATCTACTTTCACATCCGCTCACTTCTTAAACTTGTAATTCATTTCTTTTTCAAAAAAAAAAACATATATAAAGTATCTATTTCTTTTACTTTATATATTTTTAAGAGTAGATAGATAAATAAAGATATCATATAAATCTTTATTGTTTACTACTCATATAATAACAATACTAAAAAAAATAAAATAAAAAGACTTTTTTTTTTAAAAAAAAAAATAACTTACTTTTATTTATTATTTGATGTTATTACAATAACATATGTAATGATTATGATTTGCTTTTTTTTTTTTAATGTTGATCAAATTGACAACGGTGAATGAATTGAATACCTTCGTTACGTAGGGACTTCAAGATTGGTTTGTAGTATTCTTCGGTGATTGGTAGAACTACACCACGCTCCTTCAGTGAACCTTCTACGAGAAGTTCGGCAGCCATGGCAACTGGCAAACCAATGCAATAGGCCATGGCAGAGATGTCTTTGTCTCCGTAGTAGACCAATGTCGATGTCTTGGTCTCGTGCTTACCGCCTGGCCATTCGATACCAAAGATATGGTGGAGAATGATCAAGTCACGCTCCGATGGCGAGAACTCGAGTTTACCCTTGAGCAACTCACAGAATCCATCGATGTAAGTACCCTTCTGTGCGATGTCTATGGTTGTCGAGAAGATACCCAACCACTCAAAGACCGAAAGGATCGAAGTGATCTTCTCGTCGTCGTAGCCTTTGTTTGGATAACCTCTTCTGGTCCTGAGTTTTCTTCTAAAGATTTCCTCGGTCGAGATGTTCTCGTTGAGTGGCACCGGCAAGATCTTACGCAGTGCTTGATTCCAAGAGAGCGATGCCTCCGACGGTTGCAAGTAGCTATATACAGTTTCATCGAGCAGTCCGACTTCGACGGCCGCTTCAATAACCTGGCAGAATCCCTTGTATCTCAGAGTACCACGGAACAGGGTGTTGCAATCCTTGATGTTGTAGTACTGCGCGAGATCCAAACAGTTTCTGTTGGGTACTCCCTCCAATGCCAACGCTGGGAAGATGTCTACTTTCTGAGTACGCTTGTAGACTTCTGCGCCTGGGATAGAGATATCACGACCGTCCTGACGGTACTTGGCGTCGAGAGTGCATGCCTCCAGCACACCTCTTGGACTCCACGAGAATTTGTAACCCAAAGGATTGTCGGAAGACTCTGGTGCTGGAAGTCCACCTGCCCACGATACAAATGTTCTGATTCTTCCACCCTGTGATTGCACTTCGTTGATTACTCTGGCTGCTTCGAGATGATCGATTCCTGGATCCAATCCCATCTCCATGAGGAATGTCAAGTTGTTTGCTTTGGCTTCGGCGCTGAGCGAACGAATCTCGTCGGTCAAATAGCCGATGGAGATCAAGTGTTTCTTGTTACGCAAGCAAGACTTGGCGACTTCATAGGTCAAATCCTCTGGCAACAACGAGATGACAACGGTCTGCTTCTTGACGAGCTCGTCCAGCTTGACCGGATCGTTTACATCGACAATGGCAACGTCAATGTTGTCCGGTTCGAACTTTAGAACTTTTCTGGTTTGCTCGACGTCGATATCGGCAACGGTGAGGACATGGCTTGGATTACGAGTGAGATAATCGATGACTGGATGAGAGGTGTAACCGGCACCAATAATTAAAATCTTTCCAAACATTGCTTCACGCTTCTTTCTCAACTCCTTGATGTACTCGAATGGTGGAGTCAAACTACCGTGTGCAGTGATGACAGCTCTCTTGATTTCCGCTGGCAAGTCATCCATCTTATCGTATGGCTTGCTTGGATCCGACTTGACAACTGCCTCCATAAACTGTAACAAATGATCACCAAACCATTGAGTTGCTTCTCTCGGGAATTCAGTTGGCAAATTATCTACTGCCAAGAAAAGAATACCATCACGATACATATATTTTTGATCTGTTGTTCTAATTATTTGTTTATGTATGAAAAAGTAAGTAAAGATGATTAGTTAGGTTTAATCGTTTTGTGTTATGATGTTTTTGACTTACGGATCATGAATTTCTTGTGTTTTTGGATCATATACAAACAAAGGTGAATCAATTGAAGTTGTCTTCATGAGGAATTCAAGTGAACCGTTGATATCGGCAGAGATATCAGCAACACCGACCAATCTTGAGTTTCCAGTCTCGACCAACTCTTCCATCTGTCTGATGGTGATAAGACGTGGGAACTTGGCATCCCAATACATACAATTGATGATACAAGAGATGTGTGGTGCATACTTTTCATAGAAAATAGATTTATATTGAGATGGATCATTGTAATACTCCTTCTTGTCAAACTTTTTCTTTGGATCTTTTGGTGCAACCATGTGTTCGGAAGTAACGATTGTACCATACAAAATACCTCTTTCACCCTCTAAATTTAAATGAAATCAAAAAAAAGAAAACAGAAATAGATTTAATGATGAGTAAGTTTGTTTATAGAATAATTATGTTGGTTATACTTACTTTTGTTCTTTACAATGTCAACCATTTCATCGGGTGTAATCATTTTGTGTGGGAGAAGCTTAAAGATGGAGAGTGCACCTTGTGCTACAGCACCATCGGAGGTGAATGCAAATGTGAATGGAGTCAACTCATCTGGTAGACCGACTTGTGAAATTTCCTCACCGATGGCACGAACGGCATCCATTGCATTCTCAAGTCTTGAGTACACATAGGAGTAACCGACATGTAAGAATGGTGTAGAGAATCCTTTTGCCAATAAACGATCTCCCAATGCATGGAGCATATCAATCATACCAGCATATCCTGCAAAAGCACCGAATCTTACCAATCTTCTATTTTTATCATCAGTAATTCTTTCATAATCAATCAATCTAATATTCTATTAAGAAAAATTGTCAATTAATATATAAATTTCAATGAAAAAAAAAAAAAGGAAAAAGGAATAGAGAGAAATGAAAAGAATGGAAATGAAAGAAAAGGAAAATGTAAAAGAAAGAAAGAAAAAAAAACAAAAAAAGAAAGAATACATCAAAAGAATACATATAAAGAAAGAATAGAATAGAATAGAGTATGTCAATAACAAAATGTAATATAATGATTACTTACTTTCTTATTGATTTCATCCAACATTGGCATGTTGTATGGCTGAGCTTTGATTGTGTGAGAGAAGAAAATGTAGGTTTTTCCTGGGAAGAGGTACTCGGAGGGAACCTCTTTGACAGCGATAATGACATCGCAATCACGGAGATCCTCTTGGATGATTGCACCGGCATTCTGGTAGGCACCGTTCGAGTAGTTTCTGAGAGTCGATGGCTGAACGATACATCTGATACCCTTCTTTACGAGTTGTTCAATGTGAGATGGAGCCAATGGTGCTCTACGCTCCCAACGATTCTTGTCTTCACGACGCATACCCAATGTATAAACCTTTGATTCTAATTTGTCGACTGCTGCAAGAATGGCATCGCCCGATCCACCCTCTACACTAACAACATTAACACTCTTTGATTGTTCTCCACTCTTTGAGGGAGTAGTGGTAGTAGTTGTAGACATAGTTGCTGCTGCTTTTTTTTACTTTATCTAAATATTAACTAAACTAATACTTTTTTAAATTCTTGGATTAATAAATTTGAAAAAAATATTGTATTTATTTGTAATTTTGAAATATAAAATAACAGTTAACAACACACACACACAAGATATATATTTGTTTCAAAAATAAAATAAAAATAAAATAAGCATGGAGGTGGGTGATAATGTCGATTTTAAATGAGTTGGAAGAATTAGATATGTATTTCAATTTGAATTCGATTGAGACGAAAGACGATTGATATTAACATTTTGGATAGATACTTACAATAAAATTTTAAAAAAACTATCTCTAGAAGTAATACTCGAATGATGTTCTTATTCTGATGAAACACTAGACTCACTCAAAATCACTAATATATCCAGATTATTATGGTCTGATGAATTTTTAATATTAAATTAATTTGTGAATAAACTGTTGTGAAATGATGATGGAATATTATGAAGAATAAACAATAAGAAAAATTAAATTTTTAGTTTTTTTTATTAAAATTAAAATTATGGACCACCATTATAATAAGTTATGCCCCATTTTGAGACTTTTTTTATTAAAAACCTCAATCAGCATCTTGACAATAAAAAAACACTAATTTTTTATCATTAAATAAATAAAAAATGGTGAAATTCAATAAAAAAAAGAGATCTGATTTCTAAATTTCCCATTCCAATATATAAAAAAGTTGGTGCTAACCAGGCACCTAAATTTCTCTCATGTTTTTTTTTTTATGGTTTTTTTTTTATTTTTAATGATTATTTTTTATTTAACAATGAATAGAATATATTTGTATGTTTTAAACAAATATGGTTATTGTATTTTATCAATCTATTATTGCCATCAAATAATCATAATTTTTATCATGTGTTGTGCTTATTATTATTGTTTTTTGTGAAGAGCATAATAACAGTATGAAACCTGCAACACAAAAAACAACCATTATCGAAAAAAAAAAAATAGCAAACAAACAAAAAAAAGTTTAGAAATAAGTAATAGAATTATAAATTATAAATTAGTAGAGTAAACAGATGATTTTAAGATTTAATAGGTAACAAAAATGTGTGTGTGTGTGTAGTCATTTGCGTTATTTTGATTAATTGATATTCATAATGAGTATTGTTAATTTCTATTTTTGATCGATTTTTTATTAATGTGATGCAATACATTCGCTCAGTATGATGCAAGGTGGAATAGGAGTAGTGTTGCTGATTTAACTTTTATAAATATATAATTATATATAACTTACTTAATTTTTTGATGTAGTGTGGTTTATTTGTTTGTTTGTTTGTTTGTTGATGTTGTTTGTTGGTAATTAGCATTTCAGATGTGGTAAGTCAAGCGTAGAGTAGTATATACTTTTGCATCAATTTTGATGACACAGTGAAAAAAATAATTAAAAATAATACAGTTCTCAAAGTAAAATCAACAGTCATTGTCTATGATTGGCTGTTTATTTGTTTGTTATTTCAATTGAACCAACTAGGTTGAAGGAAAAAAATAAACATTTTCTCTAAATATTTAAATCTTATGTTCTTATTAGAATATATATGGTGTGTTCTTCTTGTTGTATTATAAAGTGTGTAGTGTTGTAAGCATCTACTGCTTTTTGAATAAAAACAAACAACAACAATAACAATAACAACAATAACCATCACTTTTGGAATAACTTCTCCATACACATATCGGGGGTAAAAGGTGGTTCGAAAAATAATTAGATTTAAAATTTCAACAGA
Organism: Heterostelium album PN500; assembly: GCF_000004825.1. Classification (NCBI taxonomy): domain Eukaryota; phylum Evosea; class Eumycetozoa; order Acytosteliales; family Acytosteliaceae; genus Heterostelium; species Heterostelium album. The sequence continues at coordinate 885,838 of NW_008805070.1, read as the reverse complement.
AACGAGAAAAGTTGGAGTGGAGCGGAATCAACAATGGAGGTGAATTTATATATATAGTTATTAATTTGATGAGATAAACAATGAACATATTTGATCTAGATTTTGTTTTAAATATTATCATTTTTCAAAATAATAATATAATAACAATAGACCAAACAAAGAATATAAAAAAGTGGATGTGTGGTGTGTTGTGTTATGGTGAAAATCACTATATATTTTTGTTGTATGTAATCTTATTGGTATGAATAATAATATCCCAATTAGAGATGGGAATTAATTAAGGTGTTAATTGGTGACTTCACTAATCACCTACTTGGATATCTAAAACATTTGATATATTACCACTAATAAACCAATCAATCGATCCATCCATTTTCAACAGTAATCAGCACTCAATTTTAATCAGTTAACAATATTGTTGATTAATTAAAATTATTAAAAGTGAATCAAATAAAACACCATGAAAAAGGAAACCTTTTATAGCAAACTATTATATATATTTAGTTGTTGGTTGAACGTAAATATATGTGAACAACAATTTTAGTTGTTGTTTTGCTGCTACTGCTGTTGTGTATTTATGTGGTGTGGTGATGTATGTTTTTTTGTTGGTCATCGCCTTAAATGTTATCGATTGTGGTGTCTGTTAGTGGTGTAATAATAACTAAAGTACTAAAGTTATCACACTTTAGATTGCAATTTTCAATCAATTTATTAATAATTACTATCGCATACAAATAAAATGCCAATAAAATGAATTTATTTTAAATAACTTCCAATCTCTTGATTTATAAATCTAAATTATAAAATATTCACAAAACTAAACTCCTAAACTATCAAAAATGGATATTCAAAACCTTGTGAATAATGGAGGATCTTCTTGTAGCATCCTAAATTTCAAACAACGGCTACCTCACCACTATTCAAGTGAGAGATATTATTTTAATTCTCCAGATACATCATTATCTATTACAAGACCTAATTATCCTTTACAAACAACTCTACATGTAAGAAAATATTATTTTATTATAATTATTTTTAAACCAATTTCTAATTTAATTTTTCCAAATAGAGAAAAGGTTCCATTGAATCTTTATTGAATTGTAATAAACTGTTAATGGAAGAAGATAACAAATTAATGAATACAAATACTTCTTTTACAAATTTAGTAGATAGTTTAAAATATGTAAGTATTATAATTATTATTATTATTTGCAAAACCAAGTATTAATTTTATTTTTTATTTTTTCTTAAACAAGGATGATGATGAATGCTTAGATAACTCTGATTCAGGAGATGAGTATTATAATCCAATTAAATTTGAATTCACTCCAAAGATATATTCTTTCATGTCTCCAAATGAAACTGGTTCCTCACCGATCGCCTATAAAAATCATTCCAACCAAAGAAGAAATAGTGGAAGTAGTAGTTGTGATGAGTCAAACTATCAAACCGATGATGATGATGAAGAGTCAGTTGTACCTTACCCTTTCTGTGAGAATGGCAGTTACCAAAATCACAATAATGGGTACATTCCACTACAAAATATTCTTACTGCCACCACAACCACAACAACCACGACAACGACGTCCAAAAAAATACGACTACTACAACAATAACATCGACAATGTTATTTGATGGATGCGATGAAATCATTGTGAATGACGGAGAGAAAATCATTGAGAGTACAACCAATGATCTAAACAATAGTAATCCATCGATACCAGTCAAAAGAAAGAGAGGAAGACCACCTTCAAATCGTCAAAAGATATGTTTCATTTGCTATCGTAGAAACACACCAGAGTGGAGAAAGTTTCAAGGAGTCGACCTCTGTAATGCTTGTGGATTGAAACAAAGAGGAAAAGAGAAAAAGCTCTTAAAATCAAAAGGAAATCAACCATCACCAATTGATAATAGCAATTCATCACCACCTCTTTTCGTTTCATCCAACCATTCACAAACCATTCTTTCTACTACCAATAATAAAAAGTTAAAAACAATTAATAAATAAATAATTTTTTTTAGAAACCACACTCTTACACTTATTGTTTTTGTTTGTTTTACAACACCACAATTTATTTATAAAAACCAATCAATTTATGATTATACTTTTAAATTGAATAACAATTCATTTTTCTTTATTCTTTTTTTTTATATATTTTTCAATAGTTTTTTAACAATGTTACCTTTTAATAATTTAAATTTAAGAAAAAAAAGTGAATATCTTGGTGGTAGAGGTATATTGGATCTATCGTTGTTACTCTTGAGATATATATTGTCTTACAATGAAATTGATAATATCGATAGTATTTGCTTTAGTATGACGTGTAGGAAACTATTTAATGAAAGAGAGCGCTATCTTTGTATAAAGATTCCTCAGCCACCAGAAGATATGAATCCAATGTATTCCTATCAACGTTCTCTACCGTACAAGAGGGCACCTACCAATCTAAGGTCCTATCAAGGAGTTTACAGGAAATCGATCGAACACATTCCCAAACAGATGATCATTGCCTCGAGAAACAACAATCCTATCTACAGTAGTGGTAGTCCAGAGAGTATTGTCTTCATGGAGAATGACATCGTGATACCAGAGAGTATAAGGTATCTCGTTGTAATCAACGATTCCCGTGAATTCAAATTTGAATCGATCAAGTCTGAACTCTACAAAAGCAATGTTGCATGTCTGTTTTGTAATTTCATCGATCAATCGCTTCCCTCTAATCTGATGCCGAGTACCCTAACGTTTTTAGATTTAGGATCTTCATTTAACTTACCGATTGAACCTTTTTCTCTTCCGAAATCGCTTAAGCATATAAGATTTGGTACACTGATGAGTAAATTCAATCAGAGAATTTCAGTGGGTGTGTTTCAAGAAGGTTTGGAGCATATTGTATTGGGTGACAGTTTCAACCTACCGATTGAACCCGGTGTTTTCCCTAAATCTTTGATATCTTTACAGTTTGGAAGTAAATTCAATCAGATATTCAGAGTAGGATCACTTCCACCGAATCTGAAAATATTGACTCTTGGTTCAGGTCAAACACACTACCCAGAAAACCTACCGGCTTCACTTGAGAAGCTTGTGTTTCCAGTCAATGGATTTCTATCACATCAGTATCCCAACAACTTTGATGAAACACCTCGACTTTCGATAGTTAAAAATCTACCTTTTCAATTCGCTAGGTATCTACCACCGAGTGTAACCGATCTAAGTTTATCGATAATGGATCAGTCGATTATAGATCCATCCACTTTACAAGGTTCAATACCACCATCCATCAAAATATTAACACTATCACAATTACCATTTCCAATTGATATGCCATATCTGATACCTAGTGGTGTAACAAATTTGAATCTTGGTAATGTTAGAGATATCGATTTAAAGGTTCTAAAGTATTGCAGTTCCATCTTACAACTTTGTGTTGGAGGTTTCAACAATAAACTAAATCAAGGTGATCTTCCAGAAACTCTTGATGAGTTGATACTTGGTTTTCCATTCAACCGTAAGATTGACGAAGGTGTCCTACCATCTTCTTTAAAGAGGTTAGAGTTGGGTGATGTTTATTCCTATGAAATAGGACCTGGTATATTGCCTCATTGCTTAGAGTATTTAAAACTAGGCAAACTTTATCAACACACCATCACAAAAAACACATTGCCATCAACTCTACATACATTGATCACCTACAGTTTCGATGTTATAGGTGTTGAATCAGTGTCACATCCACTCGAATTGACAGTTCACCAAAATAATTTGGATTACAACAAGATTAAACAACTTCCATCATGTATACATACAATCAAATCAGGTTATAAAATTGTCAGAAGAATAGATAAACCTAAAAATCATTTTATTTGTAATTTTTAAATATAACAAAAAAAAAAAAAAACAAACAAACAATATCTTTTCTTTACTTTTTATTCTTTGGTTAATTTAGTTATGTTTAGTTTGGTTAGTAACCTAACTTGTTTCTTAATATTAATATTTTGGTGATGCTTTCATCTCTTCAATGATTGACTTTTTCTCGGCCTCTGAGATTTTACATTCTTGATTCCAGTCTTTGGGAATCAATTCCTGACTGATCTCTATGAATTTCTCATATGGACACATCTCATCGACTTCGAATTCTTTGCATTTCTTGATGTGCACTGGTTTCTGATTATAAATAACTTTTACAAACTGTTGTTGTTGTTGGTTTGTTGTCGGTTTTCCTGCATTCTCTGTTGCCAATTGTTGTTGTTTGCTGTCTTCCACTTTCTTATTATTATTCTGATCCTTTTCAAACAAAAGGAATTCCAATGCCGATGCTGTCTCTGGATGTGTGTTTTCTTCGTACATGTCATAGGCAACCAAGAGTGCACCAAGTGTGGAATCGTGTGCAGAGTACAAACCAAACTTGAGATCCTTTGTATTCTCTTGGTTGGTTGCCTTTGACTTGAGTTGCTTATTGAGGTCACCGATGAATCGTCCGATTCCAAGACGTTGCATCTCGGGGAACAACGACATTCGCTTGTACTCCTTCGATGCCTCCAGATACATACGTTCGACAATCTCATCGTTGAAACCCTCGGGCAATGGCAAACCGTGATTCTTGAAGCAATCGAACGAGTTTACCAAGCCGGCATAGGAACGCCACGACGGCACATAGAAAGGCGAGTCGTATCCCTTCGACGCCTCAAAGATATCACGCAGTCGCTGTGAGAAATCCTCGAGTTTACTGTTCTTTTGCTCTTCGAGAACCTTTGGATGCTTCGGGAGTATCGACTTGAGGAATGCGTAACGCGGACACGATCCACGCGGGTAGATATTCTCGACCGCTTCCGGGAGGATCACAAAAGAGGTGGCGGCATTCAGCATGTGTTCTTGGGCGTCGGCGAACGCACCTCCATAGAGTCCGTGCATGAGAGAACGCGCCGAACTAATGGTACGCTCGCGGTCTGACGATCGCACGAATATCTCGTCGGGCTTGTACTCGTCGGAGAGGAAGTGAACCTTGTCGATGAGCATACGATGGTAGTTCTTACCGAGGTTGATGAGATCGCGAGTACCAAACACAGTGAGTTGACCAAGGTTGCACTCTGGACGATTGGCATCCTTGTTGACAATGAGATTATCGACAGAGTTGCACGACCATAGCGAAAGTGGATATCGATTGGACTCTGGTGTACGACGTCCATGACGAGTGATCACCTGCATCATCTTTAAATGATATCCAGCTGGACGATACTCATCCACTGGCATTACCAAGTCTTTCACTGTATTCATAGGTGATGTTTCAGACTTACATTTATACTCATGGATCTTGTCTGCTATATTTGAATGGACTCCACCACTACCACTACTACCTACATTATACATATATACATATTATTATTATTATTATTTAGTTAGATATATATATATTTATTAAAAACACTAATACTATCTATTACTTACCAGTTGTTGAAGGAGTAGCAGCAGCAGGAGTAGAGTTGTTATTTACTTTTTGTGTATCATTAGAGGATGACATCATATAAATAATTAATATATTGAAATAACAGATGTTATGTATATTTATTGATATTGATAGTTCCGATAGATAAATAAATAAAATAGAGAATGAAATTAAATACTAATCAATTTGCGCACTTCTGGTAACAGAACTTATTTGAGTTAGTGTGTTATTTGTGAAGTTCCTTCACCCCACCCTGCAAATGTTCTCATTTTTTGTGTCTTTATTTATTTTCTTTTTGTACATTTGGAATCTGATTAATTATGTTCTGAATATAGACTCGATATCTGTTCGCATTCTGGAAATGATCTAAAGTTATTCCATAAAAAAATAAAAAAAAATCTTTTTTTGTTGTTATTCATTTAAAATTATCAGACAACAAACAAACTTTGAGAAAACAGTTAATTATTTATTTGAAAAGTTATATTACTTTTCATTTTTTTTAAACGAAATATAATTGATCTCCGATTCTATCAAGATTATTTTAAACGATGGTTTTAAATTTTTATTTTTTACCAAAGACTTGTTTGGCTTCTTGACAACCAAAAAAAAAAAAATGTTTATTAATATAAAAATCAACAACAAACAACAACACCCACATCATAACAATGTTTTGTTTAGTGTTTGATTGATGTGTTTGTTTATTATTATTATCAATTAATTTATTAGTGTTATTTCTTTTTCATTCCTTTATAGTTAGTTTTTTTTTATTCGCATTTCTTTATTTTTATTTATATGTTGTATTTATATTTATTTGTTGTTTTTTTGTAATAATAAGAATAGGAATCATTAATAATATTAGTATTTATAGTATTTAGTTTGAAACGTTTATTCTCTATAGAGATAAGATCTATAGATCTAGATAGATGGGACAGACCGATTCTAAGCCTAATCAAGGTGCACACGATGCATCTTTGACATTGTCAATGGATGCAGAGTTTCTAGAGATCAACGGTCGTCATCTGGTTGCATTCCCAATGCAGCTGAACCAACTCACTAAACTAAAGACACTGTCTCTGGCACACAATAACATACAGAAATTGGATGGAGTATCTCAAGTGCTAACTCTTGAAGATTTAGATTTATCATATAATTCATTGCAATTGCTATCTGGTAACTATTTATATTAAAAGATAGATAATAGTCATTCATTATAATCTGACTCTCAATATATATAAAATAGATGAACTGTATCATGTTGTCAACTTGAAAAAGTTGAATATATCATTCAATCAATTACAATCGATTGGTGCCAATATAGCGCTATTGAAACAACTGAAGGTGTTAAACTTGTCAAACAATCAATTGGTAGCCATTCCCAAAGAGATTGGACAATCTTTATCTTTACAGATAATCAATATTTCATTTAACAAAGTAAGTAAGATGACAGCTTGATCATATAACTTATCTTATTCAATTCAATTAATTGTATTTTAATTTTACTTTACTAGTTGGAAGCATTACCAAAAGAGATTGGATTATTAAATCAATTGACAAAGTTAGTTCTTAATAATAATAAGATCGGTACACTACCTTCGGATATCGGTAAATTAGGTCAACTTACACTGTTGGATCTGGCAGAGAACGAGTTGAAATCATTGCCACATGAAATCGGTCAACTTAAACAATTGGCAAAGTTGTATTTGGATAATAATGATTTCTTAGTGCTGCCAAGTGAAGTTGGTCAGCTTTCAGAGTTGAAAGAGTTGAATCTTCGTAGTAATCAATTGGTTGACTTGCCGAGTTCTATGCACAAACTCACAAAGCTAACGTTGGTCGATCTCGAAGACAATCAGTGGGAGAGTAGCCAGTATCAAGCCACTGACATTCCACAGCTGCTTGCCTTTCTAAAGACCAAACGTGATATCGTCAACAAGTCGCGAAAGGCAACCTCCAAAGAGTATAGAAGAACACTGGAGCGACAGAAAGTCGAAGAGAAGAAGCGCAACAGTATCAACACTCTCTTTGAGACAGAGTTTACTTTTATTGGCAATAAGAAGTTGTTTTATCGTATCGTAGAGGACAGTGTAAAGGTTGTAGTAATACGTCAGAACTTGACAGAGTGTCGAGTGAATGACAGCGATTGTTTCATCTTGGATATTGGTAAGCAAATCTATGTTTTCCTCGGTAGTTACTCTAGCCAGAGAAAACGTTTGAAATCTACTCATTTCGCTGAATTGATGCTAAAGGAATCCAGTGCCAAAGAGTTGATTGTAATGGATAACAAGACAAAACGTGAAGATCAATCGGATTTCTGGAAACAGCTGGGTGGAAAATACTCGGTTAGCAAAGAGGCGGAGATCGACGATCAATCTACTCTCGACGATCGTATGCTCATGATAAAGATGTTCAAATTCACAGAGGACAAAGGTGGTCGTATAGATATCCAGGCATATATGGGTGAGGAGTTGTACCGCTCGATGTTGGAGAGCAGCAGTTGTGCTGTACTCGACACTGGTTCCGATATCTTTGTTTGGTCGGGAACTTATTCTACGATGAACGAAAAATCATGGTCAATGTTGAAAGCCGAAGAAATGCTTGGTCATCGACGTGACTCTGCTGAGATTCTCTGGATTATGCAGGGTGAGGAGTCACTCATCTTTAGAGAACACTTTGTTGATTGGATCGATTATGCTTGGGATCCTGAATGGGTGCGCAGACTCAAGGCTCAGAACGAAGAGGAAGAGATGTTGCGAGCAGAGGCAGAACGTGAGAGAATGCGTATGGAGAAAGAAGAACTTGAAATGGCAGAAAAGGAACTTGAAAGAGAGAGACAAGAGAAAGAACAGAACCAAATATTGAAGCAACAACAGCAACAACAACAACAACAGACTCAAACTACAACAGTTGTGGTTCAACCAACAACTACTTCTTCTCCTTCTTCAGAACCTAAATCCGAGAGAGAAAGATTAAAAGAAAGAGAGAAAGAAAAGATTAGAGAGCGTCAGAGACAGAGAGAGTCAAGTGCCAATCAACTACCAACTTCGGCTACCTCGACTCCATCATTGACACCAACACCAATGACACCAGCACCTTCGAGTCCAGTTGTATTACCAAACCTTCCAATTACAGAACCAAAGAAGACAGAGTCTGTATCGAAACCAGAGCCAGTTGTTGCACCTGTTAAACAGCCAGCGGCAGTAACCCAACCTACAGCAACAGTCTCTCCAAAACAAGAACCAGCAAAGTCAACAACTATCTCTTTACCTGTAGTAACAAAGCCTGCCGCTGTTGTTACACCACCAGCTGTTACAACTACACCTACCAAGACAGCAGTCACCCCCACACCAACAGTCACTCCAAAACAAGAACCAATTAAACAAGAACCAATTAAACAAGAACCAGTTAAAGTTCAACCAACAACAACAGTTTCAATTTCAAATGAATCACCAATTGTTCCAGAACAAAATGTTAATTTACTAGCACCACTTCCAGAGAAAGCAGGATCGATCGCAAGAAAACCAGCAACAAAGAATCCAATTCGTGCCAGACAAGAGAGAGCTGCTGCAGAGGAAGAGGCAGCCAAGTTGAGAGAAAAGAATGAAAAGCGAAAGTCTACAACATCAGCAACAGGTACCACTGGTTTACTTCAGGCATTGAGTTCCGATGCTGAAAAGATGTTTATGAAGCGTCGTGAAGAAGCAGAGAACAGAGGACAACAAGGTATCACCGCTTTGATCAATCTGGCACCAAAAGATCAACCAAAACTCTTACATGTAAAAGGTAGAAGATCGCCATTCGTTCGCCAAGTAGAATTGAGCTATCTATCATTAAATAGTGGTGACGTATTCATTTTGGACTGTGGAAAGGAGATGAATCTTTTGTATCAATGGAATGGTTCCGAGGCAAACAGAATCGAAAAGGGAAAGGGTATGGACATTTCAAAGTCGATCAAGGATAAGGAACGTGTTGGATGTCGTGTTTTGTTGATCGACGAGGGTAAGGAGCCAGACGAGTTTTGGAAGGTCTTGGGTGGAAAGGGACCAATTGCCGATGCATCGAGCGCAGGTGATGATCGTGAGGCAGAGCTCAATATTCGTAAGCACGTCAATCTTTATCAGGTGGTCACCACCGATCCAAATCAAACACAATTCGATCTGATGCCAATGGAAGGTCGGCTATCAAAGAATATGCTACAAGGAACAGACTGTTATATCCTCGACTGTGTATCAGAGTTGTTTGTTTGGACTGGTTCGTCCTCCACGTTGAAAATTCGTAATGGTTCACTCAAGATGGGAGCTGATATGCTGGAGAAGCGTAAAAACAATATCTGGGTGTCTGCATGTCACCGTGAATTCCCAGGAAGTGAACAGGTTTTGTTTAAAGAACGTTTTCCAGATTGGGGAGGATCCATTCCCATCATGGTTCAACAGACACCGGTTGGTCTAAATACTGCCACCGCTAAAGCACAGGTCAAGATTGATGTAGCCACTATCCTGAAGCCAAAGGCAGAGAAAGAGGAGGTTGTAATCGACGATGGTAATGGAAAGATTACTTGCTGGCGTGTTGAGGACTTTACTAAGATCCCTGTTGACGCTTCGCGTTACGGTCATTTCTACAGTGGTGACAGCTATGTCATTCTCTATACCTACATCTATAAGAATAAGGATTGCTTCCTCATCTACTTCTGGCAAGGAAAGAATTCATCGATCAACGAAAAAGGATCTTCAGCTTTGCTTACGATGGAGTTGGACGACACCCTCAAAGGCATGGCCAAAGAAGTTCGTGTCGTTCAGAATAAGGAGCCAAAGCATTTCCTATCTATTTTCAAATCCAAATTCATTGTTCATCAAGGAAAGGATCCAATGTCAAAGGGTTACAAAGCACCAGAACCCAATCAATTCTCACTCTATCATATACGTGGTACTTCTGCAATGAATACTCGTGCCGTGCAAACCTACACTTCTCCACACTCGCTTAACTCCTATGGTACATACGTTTTAGCAAGTAATAATGGTTCAAACACCTTTGTTTGGTACGGTAAATTGTCAAATGAGTTGGAAAAATCCTATGCCAAGAGTATCGTAGGGCAGTGGTCATCTTCAAAGACTGTCGAACTCAATGAAGGACAAGAGACATCTGCTTTCTGGGACTCAATTGGTGGCAAGGAAATTCATCCAAAGATGAAGTTATCAAGCAGAGTAGAACCAAGATTATTCTCATGTTCAATTGGTTCAGGAATATTTTTAGTTGAGGAGGTTCACTCTTTTGCACAAGACGATTTGCTTCAAGAAGATGTCTATATCATCGATGGAATTGATCACATATGGGTATGGATTGGTACTGAGACAACAGAGACAGAACGAAAGATGGCAATGGAGCTATCACTTGACTATGCAACAGCATTACCAGCATGGGATGGACGAAAGGACATAACTGCTTACACTATATACTCTGGAAAAGAACCTTTTATTTTTACGTCAAATTTCCACGGGTGGGATTTCGCAAAACGAAAATCACCACTTTCTTATGAGAGTGATATTACCTTGGTATATGATATCGTTCAGCTTTATACAAAGAAATATACACATGATGACATTATCAACAAGAGATATCCAAAAGGTCTGGATGGTTCTAAACTGGAAGAATATTTATCAGATGAAGAGTTTTACAAGTTGTTCAATATGAACCTTGATGAATTCAAGAAGCTTCCTCTTTGGAGAAAGCAGTCAATCAAAAAAGAACTGCAATTATATTAATACGAAATAAAATTTAATTAATGTTAAATTTAAATGTTTATTTTTATGGAGTGGTTGCACCAGCAACGGTAGTTAGACCAGTTACACCAGTGGCGATACCGCCAATTGCGGTAGTGGTTGCAGGGGCAGTAGTTGTTGGTGGAGCGGTAGTTGTTGGTGGAGCAGTTGTTGTTGGTGGAGCAGTTGTTGTTGGTGGAGCAGTTGTTGTTGGTGGACCTGATGTTGGTGGACCTGATGTTGGTGGACCTGATGTTGGTGGACCTGATGTTGGTGGACCTGTTGTTGGTGGACCAGTTGTTGGTGGACCTGTTGTTGGTGGACCAGATGTTGGTGGACCTGATGTTGGTGGACCTGATGTTGGTGGACCAGTTGTTGGTGGACCAGTTGTTGGTGGGCCTGTTGTTGGTGGACCAGTTGTTGGTGGAGCAGTTGTTGTTGGTGGAGCAGTTGTTGTTGGTGGAGCAGTTGTTGTTGGTGGAGCAGTTGTTGTTGGTGGAGCAGTGGTAGTTTGAGTGACACCGGCAATGGTAGTTAGACCAGTTACACCAGTGGCGATACCGCTAATTGCGGTAGTGGTTGCAGGGGCAGTAGTTGTTGGTGGAGCGGTAGTTGTTGGTGGAGCTGTAGTTGTTGGTGGAGCAGTTGTTGTTGGTGGAGCAGTAGTTGTTGGTGGAGCTGTAGTTGTTGGTGGACCACCTGATGTTGGTGGACCTGATGTTGGTGGACCTGTTGTTGGTGGACCAGTTGTTGGTGGACCAGTTGTTGGTGGGCCAGTTGTTGGTGGGCCAGTTGTTGGTGGGCCAGTTGTTGGTGGGCCAGTTGTTGGTGGACCAGTTGTTGGTGGACCAGTTGTTGGTGGACCAGTTGTTGGTGGACCAGTTGTTGGTGGACCAGTTGTTGGTGGACCAGTTGTTGGTGGGCCAGTTGTTGGTGGACCAGTTGTTGGTGGGCCAGTTGTTGGTGGACCAGTTGTTGGTGGACCTGTTGTTGGTGGGCCAGTTGTTGGTGGACCTGTTGTTGGTGGACCTGTTGTTGGTGGGCCAGTTGTTGGTGGACCTGTTGTTGGTGGACCTGTTGTTGGTGGGCCAGTTGTTGGTGGACCTGTTGTTGGTGGACCAGTTGTTGGTGGGCCAGTTGTTGGTGGACCAGTTGTTGGTGGACCAGTTGTTGGTGGACCTGTTGTTGGTGGACCTGTTGTTGGTGGACCTGTTGTTGGTGGACCTGTTGTTGGTGGACCTGTTGTTGGTGGACGAGTGGTAGGTCCTCCAGAGCTTCCAACTGTAATGGTGATAGTTTCACAAATGGTGGCGGTTGTTGAGGCGGTGGTGGAGGCAGTAGTTGTAGATGGTGAGGCAGAGGTAAAGGTGGTGGTGGCAATCGAGTGTCCAGACGATGGTGGAGCAACACAATAGGCAGTCATTGGGCAACATGAAGTACCAACACATTGAGTGTTCTTTCCATAAACACAACCAAGACCACGTTCAGCACATCTCAAGGATTCACAAGTCATGTTTCTTGGAATGTATGGAGTCCATCCGTGGTGTGGTTTGCATTGTGACCAGATCTCATAGATGTCGCCATACTTGTCGGTTGCACAGCTCAAGTCCATACTGCAACTGGTTCCACGAGAGTCTACACAAACACTCTTGGTTTGTCCACAGCAACCTTGGAATGTAAGCCAACGGCATTGTGGGTATCTGGTATGACATTGATCTTTTTCGTGGATTGCTTCACAATCACAATCGGGTGGGGGTGGTGGTTGACGTTTGATACAGACTGGTTGTCCGTTTTGGAGAACACAGAAGGTTCCCCATGGGCATTGGTAGTTAGAACATGGATCTGCACCGCTGGTTTGAGAACGGATACATACTGGTTGTCCGTTTTGGATGACACAAAAAGATCCCCATGGACATTGGAAATTGTGGCATTGGTCTAAACCAGAGGTCTGACCGGAACTTGATCCACGGACACAGGTTGGACTACCGTTTTGGACAATACAGAAGAATCCATAATCACATTTGTAGTTGGAACACAAATTACCACCAGATGATGAACCTGACGATGAAGTTTGACCGGAAGAAGAGGCATGGACACAAGTTGGGACACCGTTTTGGACAACACAAATAAATCCATCGTTACATCTGTAGTTGGCACACATATTACCACCAGATGACGAGGAACCTGACGATGAAGTTTGACCAGAGGAGGAAGAGGAACCTGATGACGAGGTTTGACCGGAAGTAGAGCTTCTAACACAGTATGGGACACCGTTTTGTACGGCGCAGTAGAAATTTGGTGGACATTGATAGTTGGTACAGGCTAAACCTCCACCAGAGGAAGAGGATTGACCGGATGAACCAGAGTTGTTTGGTGGAACTGGTAAACATTTTGGTTGACCATTCTCTTCAACGCAATAGGTGTGTGGTGGACAGTTGTTGTTACGGCAGACTGCAGAACCTCCGGATGATTCACCAGAGTTGGATGGAACTGGCAAGCATTTTGGTTGACCATTCTCTTCGACACAATAGGTGTGTGGTGGACAGTAGTTGTTACGGCAGACTTCAGAACCTCCAGATGATTGACCAGAGGATGAGCCAGACGATGAACTAGAACCAGAGGTTGAACTTGGTACGCAAAGTGGTACTCCATTATTTAAAACACATTTATGGTTGTTTGGACAGTTGTAATTGATACAGGACTGTGAAGAACCGGATGAGGATGAGGATGATGATGATGATGATGAAGTGCTGGAACCAGAAGTACCGGTTTGTCCAGAAGTTGAAGCTCCTGAGGTTGATGCACCGGATGATGATGATGATGAAGCTCCAGAAGTTGATGTACCGGATGTTGACGACGATGAAGTTTGTGCACCGGTAGAATCTCCCGATTGACCTCTACACTCTGGTTGTCTTGGACAACATGAAGTACCCATACATGGTGGATCGATCATCTCACAGCTCATACCTTTGGACTCGCACTTCAAGCTGTCACAGGTGGCATTTGGAGTTGGAATACGGACTCCATCTTTAAACATACATGAGCTCCATGACTCGGCAATCTCACCATTTGGCAATTTCATACAGCTCAACTCTGATTTACAATCTTTATTAGTGGCACAATAGAAGTGTTGTTTTCCACAGCAAGTGACATACTGTAAGACAACACAATCTACACTTGAATGACATTCTGTTTCATCTGTTATTTTCTCACAAGCTATAAATTATTGTTTTAAAAAAAAAAAAATGAGGAAGATTGGTAAGTAAGATGATCGATCCAGTTTAAATTTAAATAATATTGAAGAATATCATATGTACTTTGAGCAGATGTAGTCAAAACTGTGACTGCTAGCAATATTAAAACTAAATATGGTTTCATTCTAGTTCTAATGGAAAGGGGTTGTGGTTGTTGTTCTCAATTAATTATATCTTGAGTCAATATATAATAATTGTTTGGAAATGGATAGAGGTTAAAGGTCGCTCCAATATTTATTTTATTATTTTTGTTTTAATTCGAGTATATATATATAAAGATAAATAATTAAATTAAAAGAATACTCTCTATTGATAGTTAGATAAAAAGAGAGATTAAGTAACTAGAGAGAGATAGAAAGAGAGCAAAGAAAGTTGAGAATTAAAAATAATAACAATAAATTGTTGTTTTGAATATTGATTGATCCAAAACAAAGCAACATTAAATAAATAAATTCAATTTAATTTAAACAATATTATTTAAACCAAATTGATTTGATATTATTGCACTGATATGTATTGGAATAATAATGCACATGAGTGATTGATATAATTATATTTTTACTGTGGCAACACACAAAGTGAACCATGAAACCCAACAATAATTCATATCATAATTATTTCATTCAAATCAATATTGAGGAACTATTGTGATTACAATAGAATGAATGAAGTGAACTAATCATGATCAATGCGCACCATTGAACCACCACCACCATCCCCAAACACTATGTAGTAAGTATATAAATATGTTACATTGGTAACATTCAAAATTGATGATTTCATAACATTTCCAAAAAAAAAATATATATTATTAAATCTGATATTCAATGAGTATATGTATGTATATATGTATAGATGTGTATATCAAAGAGTATTATTAATAAATTGCTCTCTCCATTCCATTTATCGTAAAAATTAATTGAACATCATTATACTAACTTAATATTAGCATCACTGTAATTACAATGATTATATGAAATGTGTTTCAACACATGTTAAATCAAAACTTTAAACCACAGTCACTTTACTGTAGAAAACAACAAACAAACACAAACAAAAACAACATACAAGTTTGATTATATTGTTATTGTGTGTTTATGTGAGTATGTGAGATGTGTGTGTTAAATGTGCTATAGAATCACATGTTTTATTATATGTTTATTTTTTGGCTGTTACCTTTTTTACATCAAAGATTGAACATTCATTTACCACTGTTCTAATACATTTGGCGCCATTGTATTGTACACATTCTATACTCTATGAAAGTTTATATTTTTATTGTGAGCGTATTCAATCAATAACAAAAACAAAAAAATGAATTTTAATGATTTAATAACAAACACACTATTTAAAAAAACAAATTACAAAAAAGTAAAGAGAGAATGAGTAAGTGAGTGAGACTACCATTACTAGTAGTATTAAGATTTGATTGGGTATTTGAATTTTTATTAAATCATATAAATTATTGTGAAATTATAATTGTTTAAAAATAATAATGATTAATTATAATTATCAAAGAATGAATAAATGATTTTGATTATTGAGTTGTTAAAAATCTGTTTCAGGATGATCACTAGATTCTGTTGCACTGGTTTCTGTTGCCGATGTAAAAATGAATTCCGGTAGTAGTGACTGTCTCTTTTGTTTTCTGATAGATAATACACGTTCGTCGACTTTACTTTGTTCTTTGATTGGCAGCAGTTCGACGTCTTTGATGGGAAGGTGTTCTAAACTGCAGGTCAGTGTGTTCGAAGTGGAGTCGGGCTCACGACAGACACCGACCAGACCATCGCTATTCTGATAGAATATCTCTTTGAGTGAGATAACAACGAATTGAGTCTTCTTTTGCTCGGTCGATTTGCTTCGTACGTAACGCACCAACTTTAGTACGTTGATATTGTCAAAGGCGGCATCGACTTCGTCCAGCACAAAGAACGGCGTTGGACGATACTGGTGCAGTGCAAACAGCAGTGCAAGAGCAGCGATCGACTTCTCACCACCGGACAGCTGATCCATCTCTTGATAACGTTTGTTCGGTGGAATGGCAGTGTATTTGACACCGGCGTTGAAAGGATAGGCAGTGTCCTCTACAGCCAACTGAGCACTTCCCTTCAAGTATGGTGGATACAAGTCACGTGTCAGCTCTGCATAGATCTGATTGATCTTCTTTGATATCGAATCGAAAGCACGGTTGAACAACAGAGTTCTATCCTTTCTGACTTTGGCAAATGCTTGGTCTGCTTGCTTGGCGACCTCACGCTTTGATTCCAAATCTTGGATGGTGTCTTTCAGTTGTTTGGAAACGACACGTGAGTGTTCGTATGCCTTCAGATTTGGATTGTAGGTTTCCATCGATGTCTTTATCTTGTGAAGATCGTGAGAGAATTCCTTCAACTGGTAATTCAAACGCTCCTCTGATTTTATGACGATGTCCTCGACCAATGCGAAATCGATTGGAATGCCAATGTGTTTCTCGTAGAATTCATCTTCCTCTGGATCCATTACATCGGGTGGCAACTCCACTAGTGAACCAAAGTTGTTGTCCGCTTCATCCTCGAGGTCGTCTTCATTGTCCGAGTCGAAATCCTCATCATCGGAATCGTGATAGACACGCGATAAATCGTTATCTGTTTCCTCCTCTTGTTCGGTCTCTCCTTTTTCAGCTCATCACTTTCACTGGCAGTTGATTTTCTCTTTCTAGATTTCTTTGCAAAAGACTTTTCCTGCTTCTTCTTTTTTTCAACTTTCTTCTTTCCACCTTCTTTCTCTTTTTCCTTGTCTTGTCCTTCTCCTTCTTCTCCTTCGCCAACATCTTTCATTTCCGTATCTTCATCCTCTAGTTTTGTCATAGGAATTCTAATATTCTCTGTTTTTGCTTCCAATAAATGTGAATGATATTCTTTCTTTAATTGTCTAATTTCATTCAACTAAAATGAAATAATAAATATATTAATATAAATCAGCAATCTATCAATTTTTATGTTATGAATTTAAAATACATACTCCAACCATTGTTTGATTTTCAATTTGTCCTCTCTTGAAATTATTATCTGAAATCTTCTTTTTAATATCTTTGATAGCTGTATTCATATCTACCAATGTAGATTTCAAACCTATTATAATAAACAATAAGAGATTAATATAAATTATTTAGTAAAGTTTTTTTTTTTTGTTTAAAACTTACTTTTAACTTTTGTATTTAAATCTTTGGATTTTGATTCAAACTCTGAAACTTCTCTTTGACAATCTTCTTGAAGTTCAATTTGTCTGTCAAGAGTCGCTTGGTTTGCTTCGAGGTCTGCACGTAGTGATTGGATTTCCGATTCGAGATTTCTGGAGCTTTCGTATTCAAGTTGATTCTTGATTCTAGAGATCGCTTGTGAAAGTGCCATCTTCTCTGTCGATGCCTGTTGTATCTTTGAGAGACGTTCCTCTTCAAACTCCTTGATGTTCTTGACACCGAGTTCATTGCTCAGATCCTTGAACAACTCCTCTTCGACTGCGTTGATATCGAATGTAAGTTCATTGATTTGTTCTTTACGCGAGCCAATCGATTGCTTCAGTTTGTCAGTTTCTGGCGCGAGCTTGGCGAGTTCCTTGTTGAGAGTGTCCAGCTCCTTGGTGTTACGGTTGATACGCTCCTGTAGTGGCGCCATTGTAATGCGATTGGTGTTGACAGACAGTGTCATTTCATTGACCTGATTGTTCATCACCTGAATATCGTTGATACTAACGAGTTTCGATGCGATCTCTGCCAGTTCCTGTTGAATGGAATCACGTTGTTTCTTCAGCTCCTCGATCTTGCTCTCGTCCAACTTGGTCTTTGACTTCACTCCCATCAGACCACCACTCATCAAACCGGTCTTGGTGATCTTTATGCCCTGAATAGTGACGACTTTGTGACGCTGATACTGGTTTCCAAAAGCGAGTTGTTTCGCTTCGTTCAAACTGTCGCAAACCAACGTGTTTCCCACGACATATCTTACGGCTGGCTCTATCACCTTGTCAAACTTTAGACAGTCGATCAGCAGCTTTGAAGTACCACCTATCTGACGGAGTTTGGGATCGAGTGCTTTCGGGTTGAGCCGATCGAGTGGCAGGAATGTAGCTGTTCCATAGAGCTGCTCTTTCATGTATTCAACGCAGGTGTATGCAGTCTTTTGAGTGTCGACGACGATGGCATCGTTCAACTTACCCATGGCAACAGCGGCGGCAGTTGCATACTTCTTCTGAGTGTGCTCCACCAAGTCGGAGAGACGACCTCTTACGTCGGGCATCAGGTTTTTCAACGATGCAATAATCAAGTTCATTCTCTTGTCTTTGTCCTTCTCGTTCTTCTCTGTCTTGTCCTCCGATACAATGAATTGAATACGATCCAACTCCGAGGACAATTGACTCTGTCGGTTCAGCAATGTCTTGTTGTTGCCTGTCACATTCTTTAGTTCCTCTTTGAGTGCATCGAGTCGCGCTGCAGTATCATTCGCCACCTGAGTGGACATCTCCAAACGCTCCTTCATCTTCTCGCTGGTCTCGAGCAGCTGACTTTTCATCTTTTCCAAATCCTCTTTCTTTGCTTCCATTGTCATGAGTGAAGCATTCTCGATATTCTGTTGACGCGTCAGTGAATCCACTTGTTTCTTCAGGTCGGCAGTGTCTCTTCCAGCCTGTAACTTTATTGCACTGTATTGCTCCATCTGCTCACGAGTGAGATCGATCTTCTTGGCAATCTCCTCGTTGTCAAGCACCGACTCTTGTCGCTCCAACTCGAGTAGCTCCGTTCGCAACTGGTCGATAGTCGTCAACTGCACCGAATGATTCTTCTCTGCGCGCTCAATATAATGAGTGATTTTCGATATCCTATCGTTGAGTTGCTTGATCTCCTCAGAGATCTTTAACGCGCCAGGTCGTCCATGATCCTTGTCCTTGCCGACCGACTCTAGCTCATCCTCAAACTTCATCAGCTGTTTGTGTGTTTCCGCCTGTTTCTTATTGGATTGCTTGAGCTCGCCTTCCAACTCCTCCGATTCCTTCACCAGCGCGGTCAGCTGCACCTCCATACCCAGCAGCTTCTCCGACAGCTGATGGATCTTTCCGAGACGGTATCGCAACGAGAGCAATATCATCTTCACACGGATTCCCTCTTGTTTCGAAACAAACTCTCTAAACTCTCTTGCCTCTGCGAGTTGCGCGTTGATCTGCTGCTTCTCGTTGCTGATCGACTTCTTCTTGCTGTACGTGAGTAGCACGTCGTCCTCTGCCACCTTCTTTGCCTGCAGTTTCTCGTCGTACTCGCTCTTCAACTCGGACGAGCCCGAGACCTGCTCGATCAGCGTTGTGATATGCTTGGCGTTGTGCATCACAATATTGACGACGTCACCTTGGAACACAAAGAAATTCTTACAGTTGACATGCACATCCAAATCGGCCAACTGCCGTTCATACTCCTCATACTTTAGCAATGTATCATCGATGAAATACTGTGACTGTGCAACTTCTCTCTCTGATTCCTCGCCATCTTTATTCACTGTCTTTTGTCTCTGAATGATAATCTTTCTCGTAAAAACATGATGTTTATCAGTTGGTTTGTGATGATAATTCATCTTTACAAATGAATCTTCTAAAATAATAATAATAATAATAATAATAATAATAATAACATTAGTAAAAGTTAGTTAAACATTTGTAGATGTATACTCTTAGAAAACATACTCATTAAATCATCATTATTATTATTATCATCAGATGTTGTTGTATCTTTCTCTTTCATTGGTTTAAATATTAGATCAGTCAAGTTTGTACCTCTGATCTGTGATGATTTATAACCCAGTACGAAAATGATTGCTTCCATCAAATTCGATTTACCTGAACCATTAGGACCGATAATACATGAAAACTGTTTAAACGTTCCAATCACATGATGACCTTTATATGATTTGAAATTATTTACTTCCAAACTGACAATAACCATATTTTATTTTTTATTTTATTTTTCTAATCTTATAAATACTATAATTTCTTTATTCTTAATATATATTAATTTATCTCGTTATTATTTATATACAAATATTAATATATATTATATTCAATTCATTATTAATTAAAAAAAAAACAATAACAACCTGAAAATCAAAACATTAATAAATTTACTTTGAAAAGGCGCCAAAATAAATTCCAGTAAAAAAAAAAAAAAATCAAAACAAGATAAAAAATTTGAGCATAATGTTTTTATGATCATGAATTTATATATTTTAAGATTAGGGAAAATCTTATAAGTTTATTTCAATGATCATGCAAATATATTTATAAAAAAAAATTAATAAAAAGGTAAATTATAATTATACTGAAAAAAATTAAAACAAGAAAGGGTGAAAAAAAGGATTTTGAAAGTTTCATCGATTGGATTGTTAATTGTGTGTTTTTTCCCAACCCAATAATATCTTTGCAAAGCATTTTTTAAAAATAAAAAAAAAACAAAAAAAAAACAACTATTTCTCATTTCATTTTTATATGTTTTATATGTTTAGTATACACAAAAAACTCACACACCTTAAACTTATTAATTTAATTTTATCTGTTATTATCTAAAAATAAAAATAAAACTCTCTTTAATATTCCATTTTTATTGGTTGTTTATTCTTTCCATTCATTAATTCATTAATTCATTACATAACATTCAGAATTCTTACTTTCTATCTTTCTTTCTTACTTAATTTTGTGTTTGTTACGATTTCTTAAACTAGATGAATTTGAAATAAATTTGTTATAAAAATATAATTATATAAATATATATTAATAAATAAAAGATAGATAGAATAAGAAGAAGAAGAAGGTGAGAATTTATTTATCATTGTTATAAATAACTATTTTTATAAATGATAGAGATAAATAATAGTAATCGTACTAGTGACGCGGTTGACAATGTGGCTGCTGTCAACAATGTCAGTGAGTACGATCGTTGTGTCGATGATTCAACGCTGTCTTGTAATCATGTGGATGTCACCAATACATCTTCTACCACTTCCAACCTTAATGACAGTCACGATAGTAATATCAGCAGCAGTAGTAGTAGCAATAGTAGTAGCAGTAGTATTGGAACAACAACAGCACTTGAACAACAGATGGTAAACAAAATAAAAATAGAAGATTCCGTCTTCAAAGAAGAGGATCTAGCACAACTATGTACCATTTCAGAACCTGTGGATCCACATTCCACCAACAGTAATAATACAGCAACGACAGCAACTCCAATCAATGATGATATAAATGATAACAACAAAAGCAGTAGTAGTAGTACATGTAGTGAAAATGAACAACCACCACAACAACTTACTTATTTAACAAATGTACAAATATTCCAAAGATCGCCTATCTTTGCTAAACTAAAGTAAGGATTCAATGAATGAGCGAATGAAAACAATTTATTATGATAATATATTAATGAACATATTTATATGTATATTGTGATTTTTTATAGACCACCTGCAATGAAAGAACATGTTAATACATTCCCTAAGCTTGAAAAGATAACACCACTTGAAATGGAATGGATGGAACAAGTTATGGTTTGGAATACAGCGCAACGTGATTGCACAAGACTCTGTAGACTTGGTATTCCTGCGAGATTGCGTGGTTTCATATGGCGTCTGTGCTCGGGTGCAGTCGAGCTAGAAAAGAAGAACATTGGTGTCTACCATTACTTTCTAACCAAACAATCCGATGAATATGAATACAAAATCTCCAAAGACATTGCAAGAACATTTCCAAAAGTTGAACAATTCTCAAAAGAACAAGGGTAACACTTTCACATTTCAATGTACAAATTGATTCAAATACTAATATCTTTATCAATATATATCTAGTCAAATTGCTCTTTTCAATATTTTAAAAGCTTATTCTGTTATGGATCCAGAGATTGGCTATACTCAAGGTATGAGTTTTATAGCTGCTGTTCTCTTGTCTGTAATGGATGAAATTGTATGTATTTAAATCAATCATTCATTCAATTATCTTTTATTATATTCTAACATTCTTTATTTTAAATGTGACTCAACTATAGGAATCGTTTTGGACATTTACAGGAATATTAAAGAATTATAAACTTTCAACGCTTTATTCAAATGATTTGTCATTGTTGAAAAAGTATCTCTATGTGATTGACAGACTCATTGAAATAGTTTTACCCAAGCTGTTTTCGCATCTCAAGGAGATCGGTGTAACACCTGTGCTATTTGCAAGTGAATGGATATCAACTTTGTTCACCTACAACTTTAATCTGGAGATCAGTGTCAGATTCTGGGATGTATTCTTTGTTTCTGGCAGATACTATCTACATCGTCTGGTACTTGCAATACTCACCATATACGAACGACAACTTTTACAATACGATTTCGAGGGTGCCGTTGAATTCCTCAAGAAAGTTGGAACGATCATCAATCCAGATCATGCAATATCAGTGGCTGATAATATTCAAATCACTGTGTAAGTATTATTAGTTTGAATTATATTATATATATTTAACATTTAAACTAAAACTTCACTTTTCTTTATCTATAGTTCTAAAATTGAAGAATTGGAAGAAGAATATGATCATCCTGATTGCGGACCTAGTGATTATTTCTAAGCATTTTCATTTTTTTTTAGTTAGTTTTGTTTTGTTTTTTCAATCTTCAATAAGTTAAGTTATAGTGATAGATAGATATTAGCTATATTAGTGAATCACTATTATTAGATATATATATATACTATTATTCTATTATATTATATTTTTGTATAATTTCATTAATCTCCTCCCACTCCCAAACTCCCCTTTTAAACATATACCAACAAATCTTTTTTTTTTTTTTTTTTTTTATTATTATTTTAAATCTGCTCCAAATAAAATATAGAGAGAAATATAATATTTAATGTTATATTTTAATTTATTTAGATTTAGAAACAACATATGGTATCTTTAAACATTTAATCTTTAAAAATGAGCAAAGTTGTTGTATAGTTTCCTTTACGAATATACTGTAAATGATAAAACTACAAATTGAAAATGAATATAATAATGTTGTTTCTTCAATGATTGAACTAAAATGATAAAGATAGATAATATATATATGTTAATATACAAATGGGTATTTTGATTGGTTAAATGTTTGGTTACTTACACTCCCATAGAGAAATTGGTAATGGAAATTAAAGTTGAAATAATCAATGGATACAATGGAAGTTGGAATACACTGTATTTAATATGACACATATGTGATAGAATTAAACGACTCTGTGATTGCAATAGAAATAGAAAAGCAATAATTAGTTTAAAACTTGATAATATTTCAATAGTAATAATAATACTTACAACTAACTCTCCAAATAGAATACCAATGGATAGTTGAACGGTTCTTGGATTCTTCATCCAGATCGATTGTGATCCGTAGATGGAAGTTGAGGTGTAGTACCAGGCGAATGCACAACCGGTCATGATCATCCACACCAAGATGTGTTTCATAGCGGGTGCAACTGGTTTGCCTTTTTGACGGAGTGCTCTACTGACGTTTCTGATGTTCACTACGACTGTGATCAGTGTTGGAACGGTCAACGCTATAACAACGAGGAGATTGAGCTTCGACTCGAGAACAACGTTCGGGAGGAGACGTGCAACGCTCGATTGCTCACCGATCAAATGACGAAGAGGAGTGGTCCAAATCGATGCTCCAAACAAACCGGTACTCAAGAACATCAAGCAGATAATGACGATACCTTCGTCAGGACCGTTGATCTTACCGAGATGCAGAGTTCCAGTGTGATACTCCTCCCA
The DNA here is from genome assembly GCF_000004825.1 of Heterostelium album PN500. Classification (NCBI taxonomy): domain Eukaryota; phylum Evosea; class Eumycetozoa; order Acytosteliales; family Acytosteliaceae; genus Heterostelium; species Heterostelium album. The sequence goes on along the minus strand of NW_008805070.1, from coordinate 861,591 downwards.
TGTCGCCATCCAGAATGGCAATAACGCTGTCATAAACAATTGGAATACCGGGAGGAATCCATTACCATAACATGCGATACTTGCTGCTGTCAATGATTGTAACTAATCAAAATGAATGTATATGTATATGTGTATGTGTATGTGAGTGAGTATGTGTCTTGAATGTGATGATTATATCGTATAAAATATGATAAAACATACAGTACAAACAATGGAATCACAACCATGATCAAATAACTGACCCAATGGAGAACTTGTTCCAGTACGTCTGGCTTGTCTACCATCTAGATTGTCCATTGTCTGGTAGAAGAACAGTGATGCTGCACAAAATAAATAAACCCAAGTTGGCATGACACCATCAAGATATGGAGAATACCATCCAACAATGAAAAATGATACAATCACTGCAAATGTACCTGTTAATGTGATCTAAAGAAAGAAAAAAGAAAAAAAGGAAAAAGTATAATAATGAACAAACAGTTAAAAAAAAAGAACTGGAATGTTGATGACGATGACGATGACGATGAAATGATGATGAAGTTCACCATTCATTTATTCATTTAACTGCATGCAGAGAATAGTTACAAGATTAGGAGCAATCCATAATGGAACCAATTTGATGCAGAGATCCCAATATCTTCTTAATATAAGCTTTGCAAGAATGGAATCATCGATACCTGAATATTTATGATTGCCAAGATTGGTTAATGCCTCTTGTGATATTCTCCAAAACATTTCTTAACCAATCTTTATTTTTGATATTAAAAAAAAAAAGGAACTAAAAAGATATGAATATTTATAAATTGAATATAATATGAATTGATTCGTTAAAAATTCAACTTTAACTAAGTCTACACATTTGCCTGAATGGGTATTCCCACAACTTCACTGACTAAAAAATATTTATTTTGACTTTATTTTTAAAAATTTAAAATTTTAATTTTGCTTTTTTTTTTTATCCAATAATAAATTTCCTCTACCTTTTTTGTGCACAAAAAATATCTTCAATCATTCGCTTTCAGATGCGAAATTTACAACGAAATTTATAACAAAATCTAGTTTTGTTCATTCATCATTTTTTTTTGTTTTCAATTTAATTTATTTTCTTTATTGGTGTAGATAATAGACAAGTAATAATGTAACTTACTAAAATTTATTTGTTTTTTTATTTGTTTTTTTAAGAATATAAAAAGTAGTGTTTTGGGATGCCGAACACAATCCCTTGTCTTGCGTAGTTCGGATGGTAACCGTCCTTTATCGAGGGGTTTGCCGAATTTCTCTCCTTTTCAACAAATTGAATTGATGAAATATCTTTGCAAACAAAATGTGTCATTCATTTTGCCATTTTTAAAAATATTGATTATGGGTTTAATTAATTAATCCACATTACTAGCATATATCTGTATGGTAATAAATTTCTAACCAAATCTATAGCTATTTAAAATATATCTTAAAATAAACTTTAAATTGATAAGACTTTGATTAATAGAGATAAACAGAAAAAATTTGGAATAAACACAATCATCTTTACATCATCAACCTTTTTAAGCGGTGCTCATGGATGACAAAGATCTTTTAAATTTTTGGAAGAGGTTTTTTTTTTTTTTTTTTGATCAGTTTTTATTTTTATTTTATTTTTAATGATAGACAGACATAAAAGGACCTTTTAATATATCTTTTTTTTTCTTTTAATAATATCGTTAAACTATAGTGTAAATACATTAAGTACATAAATAAAAATGGTGCTTCCATTGCTCAAAGTTGGTAGTTTGTTCATCAAGAGTTTAGCAAAGCCATTCTCAAAGCAAATCAAAATAGTTGCTAGTAAATCACCAAGATTTCACGCATCTGTTGTTTGGGTTGCTAGAGGTTTCTATAAAATAGGTACGTACCTAATTATATTATCGTAGTAAAAACAACAATATAATATCAAATGATTAATCATTTATGTTTGATTCATTTTGTTTGTTTTTGATTGATTGATTTGATTGATTCGATATTTATTGATTGGTAAACTGGTTTAATTGGTTGGTTGGTCGGTTTGGTTGGTTATTCAGACTTATATTTATCAAAGTTAAGTGGTGATAGTACGAGAAAAGCAGCGCAACTCAATGTTAACAGTGCGATTGATTTGGGAAGTGAGATGGCCAGTGAATTCTTCTTGTTGAGCGTTGCAGTCGGTCTGTTGTTGTTTGAAAACAAGAGATCCGCCGACAAGGACAAAAAGAAAGAGGAAACACTCAACGCGAAATTCAACTCACTCGAGGAAAACATCAGAGCTCAGTCCGACGAGATCGATCTACTCCGCAAACAAATAGACTTGCTCTATGGCGAGAACAATGTATTAAAAGGAAAAATTATAGAATCTGCACTTTCACCATCATCATCATCATCAACGTTATCATCATCAACCGACAGTAAATCAACATACACAGGTATTGGCTCAATCTTTAAATATTAAAGCTATTAATTAATAGAGATATAAATAACAATACAACAAGCAAACAAACAAACAAACAAACAAACAAACAACTATATATAATATAAAAGTAAATAAAAGATAAATAATAATATAAGTAACATTATTATTGTAATATTAAAAGAATAATAAGCTTTTTTTTTTAGATAATAAAGTCTATTAAAAAAAAACAAACAAACATCATATTATAGTTATATTTACAAGTTTATTAATCGATTTTTAAGTTATTATATTATATTATTATATATTGTTATTGTTGTTGTTGTTGTTAATACAATCCTTTTTTACAACGATTATCATTATGTAATTTAAAACAAGCAGGACTACAATATCTGTCTGTACACTGTTTGCAAGAGTATGAACTTATTCCACCACAAACTGAGCAAAAACTTCTGGCTGGATAGATGGATGGTGATGACTGTGATGTTAAATATGTTGGAATATGTGATGGATATGTTTCTAAATACTAAAAATAAATAATAGATTAATATTAATTATATGTGATTATTATTATTATTATTTTTTAACTAAATCATGATTGACATACAGCTTTTTCTAATACAGATTGAAATTGTAGTATCCTCGATTCCGATTTCTTTTTCTCTCTTTCACGATTTATTTTTCTTTTGTTCTTTGGTGTATTGTAGATGAGATCGTCGTCATCGTCTTGATAGTCATCGTCATCGTCTTGATCTTGTGGCATCTCATTGTCATTCTCTAGTTGTTCAAGATGTGCCTGAATGTTTCTCTCTTTCAATGTCTGTCTGTCTTGTTCATTGTTTATTCTGAATCGTTTCGAAAGCGATGCTTTTCTCTTGGTATTCGTATAGTCTGTGGAAAGTACTGCTGTCGATTGAGTTGGAGTTGTTCCTCCACTATTTTTTGGTGTATGTGACATTATTGTTATTATTATTATTAATATTCACTTATCAACAAATATTATCTTTTCTTTTCTTTTTTTTGTTGTAAACTATTATTAGTTTGATAGTTAACAGTCAGTCTTCAAAACTGCTTGCTCACTCTTTAAATTTATTTTTGTAGTTCAGTTTAGTTTTTTTTTTTTATTTTCAAAAAATTCGAATATCTCATTGATTGTGTTTTTTTTTTTTGGCTCTGTGTGGTGATCATCTTTTTTTCATTATATTGTAGTTTTATTTATCTGTTTGATTGATCAATCATATTCAGTAGCTACTTAATTTGACGAAATAAATCAACTATATATCATTACTTTTATATCTAGATTTCATTCTTTTTTTCTCTTTTGAAATATTTATAATATTTAAATAGAATGTTCACTTCGAAATTAGCTAGACAATCATCATTGTAGGTTTCATCATAATTTAGTTACATACATTCTCTAGAGATAAGAGTCTATTCAGATTAAATACGATAGACTTATTTTGTATAAAAGTAGAATATAAGATCAGATCTATCATTTAATATCAGATAAATCGATTTACAACATATCATATTCAATCTAGACAGTCAATAAAAAAAAAAAAGAGAGAAGAGAAAGAAGAGGAATCTGTATAATTAATATATGTTTTTATTTTCAATACTATTATAAAAACAATAGGTTGGTTAGATCATATGCAACAGCAGCAGGCAAACAACAATTCAAATTGTCAACAGAATCGATTGCAGATAGATTGAAGAATGTATCAGAGAAATATCCATATTATGATGCATTGCTGTTCCCAAATGAATCAAACAGTTTGAAGTTCAATTTTCAAGAGATGTGGGGATCGGTCAGTGGTCTTGCCAGTGGTTTCGTTGAATCCAACCTCAAGTCTCAAGAAGCTGTTTTGACCAACGCACCACAATCATCCGAACATATCATCACTCAAATGGCTGCATCAACTGCCGGTTTAACTTTTGTCCCAGTTGCTCCATCATCAACTTTACCACAAATTGGGTATGTTTTAAAAAATCAAATCATCAAAAGAAACAGATAGATCAGTATCTAACAATTTTTAAAACTAAATATCGATTTATTTACAGAGAAGTTCTTGCTACATCATCAACAAAGGCATTCGTTCTTGCAAATCAAAAGAGTAGAGAGATCGTCGACGAAGCAATCGAATATTTCCCAACTTTGGACAGCAGTAAATATCGATAAGAAAAAAAAATCGGTGAATGAAAATAATCAAGATATAATATTAACTATATTGTTATTTATTGAATCGTTTAATTTTTAGTGGGACACGACGAATATTTCAAAGACAACAGATATCCATCATTGAGATACATCATCTCCACTGGTAATGCTCAAGAGCCAGGTATCGATTTATATAAGGAATTTGTACTCCAAGTTAATCTCCTCAACAAGACTAAAACTTCAGCCAATCAAATCTCTACTTTACTTCCATCCACCGTAAGATTATCTAATAATATTTCTAAATTGATTATCAATAATTAATTGTTATTATTATCATTATTTTTAGGATGGTAAATTAATTGGATATACTCATGGATCATTATTAAATACTGGAGATTCATTGGTTCAATTGTTGGGATTGAAAAGACATGAAAGAGTTTCATTTGCAGTTCCATTCCACAGTGGTTCATCGTATGCATTCTATTTGGGATGCTTGTCGAATGCCTCGACTGTCATTGTTCCAGCCCACATTTTCTCAGTGGAAACAACCCTCAATACCATCACACAGAATAAATCAACTGTGCTCTTTGTCACTGGTGAGCAACTCGATGCCATCTTGAACTTTGACAAACTCTCTAAATTCAACACCACCACTTTGAAGACTGTCGTCGTCGCCGGAAGCAACGTCTCTGCCGCCACCTTGAAGTCGGTCCAAGACAAACTCAAGGTCAACAACGTATTCGGTGTCGAGCTCGTTGAAAACACTCCAGGTCAACTCGCCGGTGTCGTATTCAATCAATCGGGTGCCGGTCAGCTTTTGCCAGGTGTCGAATCAAAGGTCGACAACGGAGTACTCTTCACCAAGGGATACCACGTCAATAGCAACACAAAGGAATGGCTCAACACTGGAATCAAAGCTAAAATCAACCAAGATGGAACTGTATCTAGAAATTAAATTACAACAATCCATTTAGAAAATAACAATATAACAACTCATCAAATATAATAATAATAATAATAGTAATTAATAGTTTTCAATTGAAAAAAGAACAATTGCTTTCTTTTTTTTTGTAATCATCCAAATCAAATACCGAATACTCTATAACAAAAATATTTAAATAAAAATTAAATAATACAATATTTATTTTATTTTCAATGATTTATTTGACGGAACTATTCAATACAAATCAATCTGATTGAAATAAACCTATTGAATAGATAAAGAATATCAAATCTATCATTTCCTAAGCTGAGAATCAGATTGTTTGATATCAAAAGAAACAAATCATATAAATATTCATTCAAATTGAGACTGTCACTTGATCTGAGATTGATACTGGATCAGAGACTAATACTTTATCTGAGAGAGCTCAAAAACCAATCAAAGATCACCCAACTCAAAATTTCTTCCACTTTAAATGAATACTATTCTATTTTTGAAAGACTTATTTATACACGAATTCATGTTTTTTTTTTGAAACATGTTAATTTTTAAATATTGTTTTTGTTGTATTTCAACAATTTAAATTAATCTTTTTTGTTGTCCACTCATAAACTTTGATATATGTTTTTTGAAACTCTCTTCATAAAACCATTTTTTAATAGTATTTTTTCATATCTATTATCTTTTTTTATTTATCTATTTATCTATCTTTTATAAATAATGACAATAAATAAATTAATACAATATCAGATTATAAATCAATTGTTTAAAGGTAATGGTGGTAGAAAGTACCATACATTGAGAGAATACTCAGAAAGTGAAACAGTAGATCAAAATAACTTTGGTTTTTATTATTTCAATCGAATAATCTTTGATTTAGTGGCACCATCCGTTATATTGAACTATGCTTTGGTCAGTAGAGAATGGTATAAATACATATCGGGAGTGTTATTCAATAGATTCTATCAGACAATCATATTCGATGAAGCAGAGGAGGATACACTTGTCGATCTGTCAAAGGAGTACTCAATGTATCGATTCGATAGTGTGACTATACTCTACTTGGATTTTATTGGAGAATGTGGTACTCCCGATGACAATTTCCAAGAACGAATGGCAGAGCTCTTCAATTGGGTCAACAAGTTCAGATCACTCTCTAGACTGGTTCTCAACACTGGATCTTTAAAACTTGTAGCTGAAATAATCAAACAATATCCAACAGTAAAGGTCGAAGTTAATGTTGAAATTGGAGATGATATGAATCTTGGTTTGAACAATGATCTCTTGAGAACGGAATTTAACAATCTGGAGTATGTCTATTTCGATGCCTCTTCTGTGTTTGGGGTTCTCAGACAGCTCGAAGGTGAAGATAATATGTCATTCTTTGAGGTAATCAGACAATGGAGAGTCAATGGTTTTCAATTTGATTATGAAGACAATGAAGAAGGCAACCTTTTGAAGAATAGATTTGAAGGAATATTCAAGATTCAGTCACTAGAGAATATTGTCATTATCAATGGAGCAATCGATACATCGGAATTGATTTTCTTGGTCAAAGACAACACTCATATTCAAACTTTCAAATCGTTCTTACCATTTGGTTTATATGATCACAAGGAACCACAGACCGTAGAGGAAGAAGAAGTTTTTCAATTGTGTGATTGTTTGGTATCGAATTCACTTGATCCAATTGAGATGAATAGAACATGCTCCAAAAACAACAAGATTGAACATTGGTATGAATTCTGTGATTCATTGGCAACCAACAAGACTCTCAGAGTATTAAATCTTCAGAATATGTGTGAAGCCAAAATATTCTCAACTCATCCACCTTCAAAATCTGGAACTATCAATCATGCCTCCCAATCATTCGGTTCAGCATTGTCTATCAACAACACACTCACAAGATTAACAATATCAGGCCAAGTTATTTCGAATTCATTCTATGATGTGCTCGCACAATCAAATAGATCAATCAGTCATCTCTCGATTAAAGGATGTCCATTGTCAGATCATTTAGGATCAATCACCAAAATGATTCAAAAGAAACCATTGGTTAAATTATCAATAGTCTATAATGATGGTCTTGCAGATAGAGATAACGATGAATTCGGTCAGCATTGGAGTGACTTTTGTTCAACTATTTCAACCAACAAAACAATTACATCTTTGAAGATAGTTGGTATGATATCGAATTCACTCAAGGTAAATAAGGACTACCACCTTAAACTACTGAAGATAACACTCAAAGGTCAAAAACCAATGACAATCATACAATCTCAAAGATTTTGTTCAGCAATTTCAGTCAACAAATGGATTCAATCACTCTCTATCTCGTGTAATTTGATTTCAGATTGCAAATTATTTTATCAGGTATTATCAAGCTCCGATCGGAATCAATCGATCAAACATCTTCATTTGAAAGATTGTGATTTGAGTCATTTACAAGCAGTCTCAGAGATGTTATTGTTGAACAAATCAATAACAAGAATGAAAATTCACAGTTTTGTTGATGAAAGACTATTTTTACTCTATTTCTATGATGAAGTGTTATGTGAACACAAGAAACAAGAATTTGGAGAAAGGGTGTCAAAAACAAACAAATCATTTGCCAAATCATTGGAAATCCATCAACTTGCCAAGTTGACATTGGTTAGAGATCATTTCACTGAACAATTTATGAAATCTCTTGATAAAGACTCCAAAATCAAAAACATTATTGAAATGTGTTCACACTAAACTTATACTGAATTTTAAATAAAAGAAAACCATTTATTTAACATTTTATAAATGTATTAAAAAAAAAAAACTATTTATTTCTAGTGGAAACTAATGTTTGACAATGCGTTGATTATAATTTATTTTATTTTTTTGTTAATTTTTTGCAAACTTTAAATTTTGTTTAGATCTGCTATCATTAAACAAAAATGTTTTATTTTAATGATTTTATTTAAAATTTTGAACTTCTTTCAAATAAATGAAAAAAAACTCCAAAATAAAATTTTTTAATGTTTGTCGATCATATTCATTAATAAATTTTTGAAAGATGATTTTTTAGTTATAAAGATGAAAGAATTACAAAAACTATTACAACATAGGATTATAAACGATGTATTCCATACTTACTTATCTTATCCAACATGGAAAGAAGCAGTGGAGAAAGAAATATTGGTGAATAAATACTATATGGGCATGGATTACTATAATCAAAACGATCTTTTACAACCTGGTAGACCTAAATCTCGATTGTTGCTAAAGTTTGCAATGGTGTGTAAAGATTGGTACAACTATATTGTCAGTCATCTTTCCACAGGTTTCATTTATGCGGATTTTATGTTTGTAGCCAAACAAAAGATTGGAAAGAATCTATATACATTCCTTTCGAAACCAAAGAGTCTCTATCGTTACAACAATATAAAGACGCTATACTTGGATTGCTATTTAGGTGAAGTTCATCCTGGAGCTGGTCGAAATCTTGAGATTGCTCGTATCATCCAATGGGTATCGAAATTCACTGTGCTCGAGCGTGTCTTTGTCTCTACGGTCAGTTCAAGACTGGTCAAGCAACTGTTGGATCGATTCCCGAATATAAAGGTTGAGGTTGACATCTCGGAGACTGAATCTTGCGATGTCAATTCGATGGAAGAGGATCTGTCGAAATACGATCATTCACGATTGGAGTTTGTCTATTACAAGACATTGCCAATGACAAACCTGCAGGAATCTTTGAACGACAACATCAACGCGATATACAATCATATCAGAAAGTGGAGAGTCGATTACATCATATTCAATTACAAGAATGAACAATTGGAACCGAGAACACTCTTTAGGAATCGTTACAAGATGTTGTTGTTGATCAAAACGATCAAGAACGTGAAAATTGTCGATGACGTAGTCGATACATCGGAACTCAAGTGGGTAGTCGACAACAACAGTCATCTCGAATCTTTCAAAGCGTTCGTACCGTTAAGTCTGCTCGACTTCAAGCAACAAAGTAAGAACTACAAGGTACCACACCACGAGGAAGGCTGTCGATGTCAGGACTGGATCGATCCAGATGACCCTTACACACTTAGACTCAATCAAATCAATGAGAACGAACTTGGACATTTCCAGGTGTTCTGTGAAGCATTGGCGACCAACAAGACTCTAAAATCACTGACTCTCAAGAATCAATGTAGACAAATACATGAAGTTGCAACTGGACACAGTCTTTCACAAATGGCACTTCTGTCAGCGTCGGGTTTCTTGCGTAAAGCCTTGGCCGAAAACAACACACTCACTTTTCTCTCTATTTCATCTAGTATACTCGGTGATTCTTTCTTCAAGACGATGGCAACTGACAATCGAGCGATCACTCACCTCAAACTTACAGAAGTTCAACTCACCTTTACACTTGATAGTCTGACAGAGATGCTCAAACAAAATCACTCGATTACCAGTCTTAATATCAAGTATGAGGAGTACGACAAGAAACAAACATCACGAATCAGTCCTGCATGGGATTCATTCTGTAAAGTGTTGACAATCAGTACCACCCTTAAGAAACTGAGCATCGTCAGTATGGAGGCAAGATCAAACTTGAGATTTGGTAATGAAGATATTAAGTACTTGGTGCAAGAAAACCCATTGGCAGCAGCTCAGTGCAAATCATTTGGAAAGGCACTTGCCAGCAACCAATCAATAGAATCACTCACATTATCATGTCCATTATTCTCTGATTGCAAGGTACTCTACCAGTCAGAGTCACGAACCAATCAAACACTGAAAGAGCTTCGATTGAAAGACTGCACATTGGATCATTTCCTTGAGATGTCAAGGATGTTAAGAATCAATAGATCGATAACCAGACTTTCAATCTACTCTTTCAATGATTCTCAATCGTATGGTTACTTTTCAGAGGCATCTAGGAATAAATCAGCGATGGCCGATAAGATCATTCAATCAGTTGATACTTTTACAAAGGCATTGAAAACTCACCGTCTTTCAAAATTAACATTGGAGAACGAAGATTTTTTAGATTTAATTGACGAACAGATTATAGACATGTATGGTGACTTGACAGGATTCGATGAGATGGATTATTACACATTGGATTTTGATGTTGTGCCATAATAAAATCAATATTTTCTTTTTATATAACAACATTGTAAATGATAATAACATTTAAAATATCTTGATCTATTTGATTTATTCACTTTTAAAAATGAATTATTTATTTTTGAACAATTTGTACATACTCTTCCAAAAACAATATTGAGATTATAATAAAATTATTTACTAATTTTTAAATAGTTTTCCTTTATTTATACATTAGAGAGTTTTTGAAGAATATTAATCAAAATATTTATCATTTTTCTCACATTAGAAAGTGGAGGAGTCAACACCATTATTTTCGATTACTTGAATGAACACAAGCTGCTGTTGATGCTCAAATCAATCAAGAATGCCATATTCTCATCGACGTCGTCGATGTGTTGGAACTCAGATGGTTGTCGATACCAATGATCATGTCGAATAGTTTAAAGCGAGTGTACCGTTTGATTTATTCGACTACAAAGAACATTATGAAGCATCTCAACGAGGTACTTCGAGGATGCTAAGAGTGAATACATCGATAACCAGACTCTTGATCTACACTTTCCACGATAGAATAGTGAATACTTATTTCGATATCTCTGGATATTCGAAAGAATATACCGAGATGGCAGATAAGATCATGCAATCAGTAGGTTCATTTGTATCAACATTAAAAGTACATCGTCTGTCAAAGTTAACATTAGAATCCTCTGCCTTTTCAAATATGATTGAACAAGAGATTTACATAGATCTATGGTGACTAAACAGTATTTGACATTACAAAAGCTTAATTCATATTAAATTTTTACACAATATCATAATTATTTATTATATCTCTCTTTTTAATAACAAATAAAGAATAATATTTTTTTAACAAACATCATTCAAACTGAGTTTGTGAAATTTAGAAAAAAAAAAAAAAAATTTTGATATTGGGTAACAAAACATATTTATAGAAAGTTTAAAAACATAATCATTAAATTAAATCGATAAATATTTTAAAAGATAGATAGATAGATAGATAACCAAGATTATTTATTATATATTCAATAAAGATTATCGTTGTAGGAGTTTAAAAGAATTTATTGAAAACTATCCAAAGAGTTATGATGGATTAGAGTATTTCAAGACAAGTGTTATTATGCCAGGTAGTCCTGGTTCTCAACTTATGTTGCAAATGGCTTTGGTTTGTAAAGAATGGTACAATTATATTTCCAAAGAGATTTCTATTGAATTCTTTTGCGAATTCGTTCCCCTTGAAAGTAAAGACAAGGATTCAGTTGTCAGCGAATACCTTCTTTCAGGTCCGAAATGTTTATATCAATATAATGGTATAAAGACAATCTACTTGGATTGCCTTGATGTTGGTTATGATAATGCTGACTGTTCAAGACTCGTAAAATGGATTGCCAATTTCAAGAATCTGGAGAGATTGGTTATCAATACAACAAGTCCAAGAATGGTAAAAGTAATACTCGATACGTTGGGAGATCTAAAGGTTGAAGTCTACGTTGGGGAGCAATCACGAGAAGCCATTAAGATGACCGATGGTGATTTGTCAATGTTTGATCACTCTAGACTAGAGTATGTATACTACAAGACACCAGATTTTCCACAAGTACTTGGAACACACAAGAGTACCACTGGCAATGACGGCAACGATAAACTTGAAATTGTTTATTCCCATATCAAGAGATGGAGAGTTGATAACATCCTATTCGACTATCGGCTTGCATCAAAGAATGGAGCAGGTGACTTGATCGACTATACCGGTCTTCTAGAGATCAAATCACTTTCACATATCAAGATAGTCAACAGTATGTCTGGATTTAGATTCCTGCCAGGTGTTGTCGGAAATGCCTCCAACATCCAGTCATTCAAAGCATATATACCAGTACATTTTCATATAGGTGTCGATGAACTTCTTGAGTGGAATAAATTTTGTTTGGAACTGAGATCCAATAAGACTCTAAAGACACTCTCACTCAAGAACAAGGGTAGAAAAGACAAAAAGGATGGTGAAGAGCCAGATGTACATGATCTTACGGAGAATATGGGCAGAGGATTTGCAGCGTTTCATTTCTATAGCGCTTTGATATCTAATAATACGCTCAGCTCTCTTACTGTCACAAGTAGATTGGTTGGATTGGAATTCTATATGATTCTCACCAAGACTAATCGATCGGTATCACATCTAAAACTGACAGAGTGTAAATTGTCTTGCCATCTCTATCATCTTAGAGAATTGATTCAGCAGAACAAGTCGATCACCAGCCTGACTCTCAAGTATGACGAATTCGATAACAAGTCCAAAAGAGGAGTCTGCAAGGATTGGGATCTGTTCTGTGTCGAGTTGGCAGCCAACACCTCGATTTCAACGTTAAAGATTGAGAGTATGGAATCGCGATCGAACCAAAAACAGGCCAAATACTTTATTGCACAGACCAACGCATTTCCAGAGGATCAAACGAAAACATTTGGTTTGGCCATCGGTGATAATAAAGCGATTCGGTCACTCTCGATCGGTTGTAAGCTACTCTCAAGCAGTCAGCTATTCTATCGATCGTGGTCGGAATCCAATCAAACCATTAGAGCACTCCGAGTTAGAGACTGCGATCTTAATCATCTCTTTGAGATATCGAGAATGTTAAAACACAACCACTCTATTAACACGCTAAACATATACTCCGTCTATGACCGATCGATGGACTACTACTTTGCATGTAGTACTAAAGTTGATACCGTAAAAGTAGCCAACAAAATTGTTAGAGTCGTAGATTCGTTGATCAAAGCACTGGAAATACACCGACTCTCTGCAATGACAATGGGTAATCATTACTTTTCACATGTACTATGTGAATGCTTACACAATAATGACATAGCATCGATTGTATCTTTTAATAATATTCTTTATATTAAATTTGAATAATAATATTTTTTGAAAACATATTAGATAAATAAATATAAATAGATCTATCTATTTGCACACACAACAAAAAGTTCAAAGAGTTAAAAAATTTTTGCTGTTATTTTTTTTTTGATTTTTTTGAATGTTTTTTTTTTTGAATTTTTTAAAATTTTTTTTTTTAAATCTTTAAATTAATGGTACAGTTTGTTCTTTGATTCATTTCCTTATTATATTTAGAGTTGTTTAAAGATGTTTTATCATGTAAGATCATCTCATCTAATCTCATCTCATCATGTCATATCATCTTACATTGAAAGAAAAGAAAAGAAATTAATTTCGACATTGATTTATATTTCAAAAGACGATGTGATCATAAATATGTGAAAGCACTTCAATTTAACTATATTTATCTAGATTTGTAGATGAAATAATAAGTAAAGAAAGTTTGCTAATTATTGATATCAATTTATATTTTTAGCTCACATTGGAAAGAGATTTACATATACATCCAAAACATTGTGGACCCAATTTATATGCTATAGCATCGGAACAACTACATAGTGAAGTCGAAGGTACATGCTCTGGTAGATATGGTTTCATCATTACCATCACCTCTGTAGATTTCGTATCGAGAGGTAAGGTATTGGAATCAACCGGATACGTCGTACTCCCAGTAAAATATAGAGCTATCATTTTTAAACCATTCAAAGGTGAAGTACTTGATGCCGTTGTCACTAAAGTAACAAATGTACGTACATTATATAACTAATTATTATTACTATATAAACTTATATACTTATACTACTTACTTTTATTTACTTTTATAGCTTGGATTCTTTGCAGAGGCAGGACCATTAACCATTTTTGTATCTACACATGTAAATATTGAAATGATGATAATGATTACTTTGAGCTAACGCGTTAAGAGTTCAGAAACTAACAATATTGTTAACTTTTAGCTTATACCAACTGATATGCAATTCGATGCACAAAGTGCAAATCCATGCTTTATCTCTGACGATGGCTCATCAAAGATTAGTAAAGACAACGAAGTTAGATTACAGATTAAAGGAACAAGAGTAGATGCTACAGAAATTGTAAGATTACAATATATAATGTAAGGTTCAAATTTAATTATAACTAACAACGATATCATTTGTTTTCAAACAGTTTGCAATTGGATCAATTAGAGAGGATTATTTAGGTGTTATTGGTTAAGGCATTCATCAAGATTCTTGAACAACATCGAAAAAAACAAGAGAAGAAAAGAAAAGAAAACTAATAACCAGATAAGCAAAAACAAATCTAAAAACAACCAAAAAAGAAAACCTATAATAAATATATAAGATATATATATGTTTGTATAATGTACATTATAATTCAGTCTTTAATTTAAGAATATTAATAGCATGCTATTAATCAACAACAATATCAAGATTGTTATTTTTTTTTTTTTTTTGAGGTCTATCGCGATTAATTATAAAGTGAACCAATGATCTTGATCCAATTGGTTAAGTTGATCAATGACGGGTATTATGTATAATTTAATTGTTTGTTTGTTCATTTTTAAAAAGTTAGTTTTTTTAAAAATTTTCTGGTATCTAGAATTATGACAGGTAAAATTTATTTATTTGTTTAGTTCAAGATGTTATCATATTTAATCGTTATAATAATATCTGTTATATTTGGATTCTCTCTATCTTATTATAATGTACATCAGTTAATATTGACATCGATTTTAGATATACCTTTGCTTAGTCATAAAGTAAGAGATATATAGATAACTATGCGATATTATCTTTAAATGAAAATAACAAACACTAACAAAAAAATAATCTAGAGAATGATAGCAGGTGTAATAGGTGGTCAGTTAGTATTCTATTTTCTCATATTCTATTATCCACTGTCTAGAATCGTGAACAAGATGATCAAGTTTGACGAACAGTATCAAGATGAATACAATCAATACAAGATAGCAAGCATCAACTCGATATACAGCAACAAAAACAATAATTTCAATAATAACTATCATATCAATAAGAAGATATAGATATATAAATATAAATGTATATAATATTTAAAACAAAACCATCATTCATTTGATAATAATAATGTTTATTAAAAGAAAAAAAGAAAAAGTAATTAAATAATAATAGAATGGGATTGTTATTTTATATTTTTTTAAACTCTGTGAATTACAGTAGTTGAAGCTTGATTATTGGCCATTGTTTCGATTGTGGTGATCTGAACGTGCTCTGGTCTCGATGCAGCGTAGTAGATGTTGTCAGCGATGTCATCGGGAGTCAATGCGTCGATACCCATATATGGTTTCTTGGCCTTCTCAACGTCACCACCGAATCTGATGACAGAGAATTCGGTCTCAACCAAACCTGGACAGACGTTGGTGACACGAATCTTGGTGGCAACAACCTCCTTTCTAACGATGTCAGAGAATGCATTGACAGCTGCCTTTGATGCACAGTAGATACTTCCATTGACGTACCAGTGGTTACCTGCAATACTACTGACATTAAAGATATGTCCTGTATTACGCTTGATCATATCGGGCAAGAAGCTACGAGTAACTCTGAATACTCCTTTGACATTGGTATCGATAACTCTATCGATTTCATCCTATTAATTAAATCATTATAATAGTCTATTAATAAACAACATTCTATTATTATTATTTATTATTATTATTATTATTTTTACTTACATTACTGATGTTTGAAACTGGTTCTGAACCTAAAGCTAGACCGGCATTGTTGATGAGAATGTCGATGTTCTTAAGTTCTGTTGGAAGTTTTGTGACCATATCGTTGATGGATTCACTTGAGGTTACATCACACTCCATTGCGAAAACCTTTGCCTTTGATTCACTATTCTCCAAATTTCTCTTTATTTCATTTAACTTGTCGATTCTTCTACCTAAAATGATCTAATGATAGTGAATAGTAATTAATAAATCACATGTGATTCAAAAAATTATTATAATAAATATAAATAAACAAAGATAATACATACAACATGATTACCATTTTGATGAAAGATCTTTGCACATGACTCACCAATACCAGATGATGCACCTGTACTGTTTGTTTCATTGAAGTTGAAATGATGAACATTCATTGTCAATGTTAGTAAGAAGAATAGCGCTATTGAACTCAACTAACATATCAAAACATACATTAAAACTACTTTATTTGTAAGTTGTCTGAACATGCTTAATAAATTAGATTGTAAAACTAATAGATGTAGATAATAGAGAATAGTGAAGGTAGTCGGTGTTTAATTTAACTAACAAATATCTGAAAAATAAAATTTTTGTCTCAAAAAATAATTAAAATAAAACATCAAATCAATAATAAATTGTTCTTTGTTTTTTTTTCAAGGCTAATAAATAAAGGACTTCAATCAATGAATATTAAAACAAATAAATCATTATTTATTTATTTATATTATTAGTAACAAAAGAATGATTGATTTTTGAATAAATAAATGATAAAGAAAAAAAAAGAATAAATAATTCATGGTTCGGATCGCTTTAGGAAATTTATGACATTCCTACCGGTTTTTGAAAAAAATCATCATAGGAGTTTGTAGGGTTGGGTGTTTTTTTTTTAATGTATTTGTGTGTGTGTTGAATATGTGTGTATGATTTTAATAGTTTGTTTTTTAAAAAATGCAAACATAATAATCTTTTTAAGGAAATTAATATCACATTAATTTACTGATTTATCCGTGTTGTGGTAAATTTATTGTGAAAAAAATATCGTCCTCAACTTTTTTTAATTAAATTTTTTTGAAGATGACTTTTTTTTTTGTTATTTACTACATTTTTTTAAAAATTTTATTATAACCATTGTTTTTTATTATTAGTGTGACTGTTCTTTCAGTTTATAGAAACAATTTGTTTGTTTATAGATTATCTATAAACACTATATCAAACATTATTTATTTGACATATTAAATTAAAGAAAAGTAAAGTAAATCAATAATTATTTATTTTATATTTTATTCACTTACAAATTTATTGACTTTTAAAAAAAATAAGTAAGTGATTATAATTATCTTTGTTGTATAATTTATAAAAAATTGTAAATGTGTTGCAATATTTAAAATTTCATAGGATAATTTACAAAACTTTCAAATTTCCTCCCCCTTTTTACACCTTGTTTCCCCAATAAAACTATTTTCGTATTGATGATTTATGAAATAAAAAATTAATACCCAATTAATATCCAATCTCAATCATTTTTTTTTAATTTTTAATTAAAATTTTATTATAGTTATAATACAACATTACATACATAAAAATAATACAATTACAGTATTTGTGGTAGTTGTCAAACACAATCTATCTGCAATCTAAAATAACCCTCAGATTGTAGACATCTACACTCAAATTTTTTTCATCCCACCTCCATCTTTATTTTTCACACAATAAAAATTCACAATTCACAATTCACAATTCAAAAAAAACAAAGATATTTATTTTTAAATAATTTTATTCTATACTTTTAATATTAATATTGTTTATTGTTATAACAATCATTTCATATAGCATAGTTTAGTTATAATTTAAATTATATATATTATATATAAATGAATTCAAATCTTAGAGATCTTGAAATTAGAGGAGCACCATTCGAAGAGTCTCGTCGTATTCTTACACCTGATGCTTTGGTTTTCTTGGTGCAATTGGAGCGTCGCTTCGGTGGTGTCAGACGTGATCTCTTGGCAAAGCGTAAGGAGCGTCAGTTGGAGTTGAATCGTGGTGTTCTACCAGACTTCCTTCCACAGACCGCCAGCGTTAGAAGTGGCAGCTGGCGTTGTGCACCAGTGCCAGCCGATATCCAAGATCGTCGTGTCGAAATCACTGGTCCCACCGACCGTAAGATGGTGATCAATGCACTCAACTCTGGTGCCAAGGTATTCATGGCCGACTTTGAAGATGCCAATTGTCCAAACTGGGCAAACTCTATCACTGGACAACAGAATATGATCGATGCCAACCGTCGTACCATCAGCTACACCTCACCCGATGGAAGACAATACAACTTGAAAAAAGAGGTTGCCGTACTCTTTGTTCGTCCAAGAGGATGGCATCTCGATGAAGAGCACATCTACATTGACGGACGTCCAATGTCTGGTTCACTCTTTGACTTTGGTCTCTACCTCTTCCACAACCACAAGATTCTAGCTGACAGAAGATCAGGTCCATACTTTTACCTTCCAAAATTAGAGAGTCACTTGGAAGCAAGACTTTGGAATGTAAGTGATCACTATTATAATATGTCCAATAATAAATGAAAACTAACCAAATATTAATTTAACACGATCTAGGATGTATTTGTATTCTCACAGAAATATTTGAATATGCCAAATGGAACTATCAAGGCAACAGTTCTCATTGAAACTATTTTGGCATCTTTCGAAATGGATGAGATTTTATATGAACTTAGAGATCACTCTGCTGGTTTGAATTGTGGACGTTGGGACTATATCTTTAGTGTCATCAAGAAGTTCAATCAGCTTCCACAGTTTGTCTTGCCGGATCGTTCAAAGGTTACAATGACATCGCCATTCATGGAGGCATATGTAAAGTTGTTAATTTACACCTGTCATCGTAGAGGTGTTCATGCAATGGGTGGCATGGCTGCACAGATCCCAATCAAAGACAACAAGGCTGCCAATGACGCTGCCATGGAGAAGGTCAAGCAAGATAAGCTTAGAGAAGTCAAATTCGGACATGACGGAACATGGGTTGCACATCCTGCACTCATCCCAATTGCACTCGAACAATTCAATACCTACATGAAGACACCAAACCAAATCGCAAACATCCCAACCAACCCAGGTATCACCGCCAAGCATCTACTCAACGTTCCACCAGTATCGCCAGGCGATATCACCGAGGATGGAATCAGATCAAACATTATCGTAGGTGTAGAGTACATCGATGCCTGGTTGAACGGTAACGGTTGTGTACCAATCAACTATCTCATGGAAGATGCTGCTACCGCTGAAATCTCTAGATCTCAAAGTAATTATCCTATAGATATCACGATATTCATTTACTATTTTTATATTAACTGACCGACTGATTTGTTTCTTATTATTAATTTTAGTTTGGCAATGGATTAGACATCATTCAAAGCTACCAAATAATCAACCAATTACAATTCAATATATTGATGGTGTATTGAGAGATATTGAGAATAAGGTATTCTCAAAATCGAAATCACAAACCATCAAGCATGCCACCTCAATCTTTTATACATTAATTTCATCACCAGAGTTCATTGATTTCTTGACACCATCAGCATACAACTACATTGTCAAACAAGAAAGAGTTGCACAACAACCAAAACTTTAAATTTATTATTATAAAAAAACAAAAAAAAAAGAAAGAGTTTTAAAACTTTATAATTTTAGCTATTTATATAAACTATATTTTTATTATTACCTATACTATTCTATTCTATACTATTCTATTCTATTCTATTCTATTATTTGCCTCTTTACAGCAACAAAGAATTGACATTTATAAACCACTTTCATTAGTGATGTCTTGTTTGAGGTATATTCAGTCTCTCTAAGTGACTCTGATAGTATTTCGAATCCACTGTTTGTAATGACATGCCTGAGTTGTTCGTAGCTCAGTTCGATCGAGTCTTTGTGGTCGGCGTAATGATACAACAAAGGTCCAAAGTTTATCCAATAACCACCGACCTTTAACATCTTCGAAATACACTCTATATATTCAACTATATTTCTAGCTGTATCAATAAAGAAACATGTACAAACTGAATCCCAATGATCTAAATAAATAAATAATAAAATAATATTAATAACAACTCTTTATCTATCTCGGTAAACTGAAATTAAACATTTATCATATCATCATACTCTCTTCTATTGATTTTGTAAAATCACCAGCAACCATTGAGAATTCAATATTTTCATCTCTTGGAATCATTTCCGATGGTAATACATCTGGTATCTTTATATTTCTTAACTATCATCGAAGATTAGATTGTCCTGTTAGTTTATAAACTAGATAGATTTACTTTACTGTATAATGAGTTTGAATACAAACTTGATCTATATCTCTGAGTACATTAACTGATTGGTGTATGAATGGATAAATAGTAAACTCATCTGTTTTTGTTGTTCTAATTGAAGTTAGTTATTGAGTTGATAATTACATTCGATCGATCGATCAACTACTATTTCAACAATATTTACTTGTTTAAAATAAAACTAGATGACAATAACATAAAGTATGAAAACTCTATTCCTTGACATGAGAATCCCCTTGATACTACCTCCAGACATAATCTACCTAGACCAGCCCCCTTATAAGGGTAGATAGATAATACAAATCAAATTAGATATCTCAAAATTATGGATTTACAATATATATATAAGTGTGTATGTATACTTACAGGACAATACACTCTTATAGAGGCTCTCGATTCTTTTTGTGGATAAAGTCTCTCAAGTTCCTCCAATATCGGTAGGAATGTAAGATCTCTTTCTCTTTTACCCTAGTAAAGATGAAGTGTTGAATATGAATAGTTAGTCAAATCTGTTACATAACATTTTGCTTGCAGAAATATTAACTAGATAAGTACCTCTAAACTCCATTCTCTTGCAAATTGTCTTAGTGTACTCTTGACCTTATCGATCTGTCTAGGATTTGGAATACTATTAATAAGAGATTGTTCTTCAAGTTGTGGGATTGGTGAAGTCGACTTGTCCAACATGAAAACTTGGTTACACTCTTGTCCAACCTTCATTAAAAAGTTAGAATTTCCAATGGATGCTTGTTTCAATGCATTTAATTTATTTAAATAGTTTGGTAGTAGACTCTAGATTATAGAATAGTGAATAATAACATTATTATTATTATTATTATTTTAAAAAATCAATCATTAATAAAAAAAAAAAAGAATAAGTGATCATTGAAAGTAGTGATGAATCATAGTATACAATTGATTATTGATGATTATTGATTATTATTATATCATTTCATTTATCTTTACCATATTATCATTATTATTAGGTTAGATTAATTGATGATCTTATTAGATAATTTGTTGGATGATTGGTTGGTTGGTAGTACCTTTTGTTTATCAGTCAACTTTTCATTGTAATATTCAAGCATGTGTTCTACCCAATCGGAAGAGTATTCCTTATAATTAAAGAATGCATCGACTACCTCTTTGAAATGTTTTATTTCTTCTACATCTGTTTCTACATCATTCTCCTCGTCAGCATCCATCATCTCATAGTTATCATCATCATCGTGATCATCGTGACCGTGACTATGATTGTGGCTATGACAATGACTATGATCATGGCTATGACTCAAATGTGACATTTGATCTTTCTCTATTCTATACATACGATCGTCGTACAACCTAATTGTAAAAGAACTAACTAATTATAACAAGTGTTTAGGTCTTCTGTGTGTGATTTGAAAAAAAACAAATAAACACCAATAAGGCGATGTTATTTATTTTGTCGTTTTTTTTTTTTTTTTTTTCTTCAATACTTAAGTTTTTTTTCTTTTTCTTTTTTTTTTTTGTCTATAAATAACTTATAAATATATTATTTGTCATTCAAGAATTAATTAGAAAATCTCTTCCTTTTATCCCAACAAAAGATATCTGTGGTTTTTTTTCTCTTTGATGATCACCAAAAATAACGGAGTGGTCGCAAAACATTCAAAAAAAAAAATCGCCCAATAATTTTTGAATGCAAAAAACAACAAAAAACAATCAAAATCAAACATGTTTAGTCTACCCAGGAAAGGAATTGCAAGTGGTTGTTGATTACAAAAAAAAATTTCTTCAAACCTCCATTTATTTTGTGTCATTTTGGCTAAGAAATAAATGTTTTATTTTTATTTTTTTTAATCTTACCAGTAATGTTTTACCAATATTTTGATTTTTTTTATTTTTAAAAAACTTTTACTTTTTTTTTTTCTTTGTTTTTTTGTTGATTCTCCCTTTTTTTTTCACCATTTTCACCACATTCACTAACTCACCCTAAAATCAATCCAATACGACAATTCAAAAAAACATCACTCACACAACCAAACAAATAATTATAATTTTATAACAACAGAACGCCACACCACACACAATTTTATTTGTTTATTCAAAAGTTAGATAAATAATATTATTATCTGTCTAACTTTAAAATTATTAAAGTTTATTTATTTTTTATATTTATTTATTGAATTTGATTCATTTAATCTATTAATCAAATTTAATTTTATCTAAAGATAAACTATTTATTTTATTTATATATTTATTTGTATCTCATAAATAAATTTAGTTTAGTTTAGGTTGTTTAGTTTGTAGTTTGTATTTATATATTTTTAGTATTAGTAAATATAATGGGAGGTCCTCCTTTCCAAAATAACAATAATAGTAATAGTGATGATAATAAAGGCAATGGTCAATCAACAGATACAAACGATTCCATATTGATTTCCTCGGATGATTTTTCAAGATCAAATTTAGAGTCAAATGATTTAATCAGCAACAAAGATGGAGTCATCTCTCCAGAGACAATTGTCTTTGAAGATAGAAACTATGGAATGACCTCACCTCTAGTATCACCAAACTTAAATGAAGGCATTTCACATACACCACAATACACTAGATATTTAGAAATTGTTGAAAAAGGTAAAAAAAAAAAAAAACAAAAAATGTTTCATTTTTAAAACCATCTAACAATTTATTAAATATTATTAGCAACTGGATACATTTCAAAGGCATTGGATTTGGTTGAACATAGAACACCAGAGCAAAGAAAAGAATGGGAGGAACACAACACTGAATTCTATACAAGATTATATGAAAAGAGCAATGGTGAGGATATGGAGGAAATAAAGTCCAATTTGTACCAAACTTGGGCTCATGAGATAGAAGAGAAGTTTGTAAAGTATGCCGGCTTTGAGGGTTATGAAATCTTTAAATATTTAAGAATGTCATATCAAGTATTATATGGTTAGTATCATCTATCAATCAATTAATTTATTATCAAAGTAATTAACTAACCGGTTATATAAAAATTTTCTTTAGATTCCGATAGAAAGATTAAAGAAACAAAGATTACACCAAAAGTTACTATTAGACATAAGGAGAAATATGATTTCGATGCACCAAGTTCATCACCAGACCTACCAAAACCAAAATCTAGAAATATATCTGATCGTTTAAAATATGCCGCTCAAAAGATGACAAAGTTTTTGAAAACTAAAGGTCTGATCGTAAAGAAATTCCTTCGTAGAAAGTTCACTTTGATCGACTTGATCACTACCTACAAGAAAGAGTATCTTCAAAACGATATTAGTGTTGGTATTTCCTCGGGTACTATGATCATTCCACAGTCTATGGCCTATGCTTTCTTGGCCGGTCTCCCACCCATCCAAGGATTGTACACCGCATTCATTCCGGCGGCGATCTACTGTTTGTTTGGATCGTCTAGACATCTTGCAGTAGGACCACTCGCTCTCATGTCGATTATGGTTGGTGCTGCCGTCCAGGGTCAAGAACCAAAGGATAACGATCAATACATTTCCTATGCCAATTTGCTTGCACTGATGGTCGGTGTCAACTATCTGCTCATGGGATTCCTACAGCTCGGTTATCTTATCAACTTTTTGTCACGTCCAGTTCTCAGTGGTTTCACATCGGCTGCAGCCATCATCATTATTCTCAGTCAGGCGAATTCCCTATTTGGCATTAAAGGTGATAATCAGCCGTATGCCTGGAAGTATTTCTATGAGATTGCTAAAGGTCTGCCCGAAACACAGTGGATTGCCGTGGTCATGGCAATAGGTTGTTTCACGCTACTCTACGTATTTAAGAATTACTTTAAGACGATACCTAAAACAACGATTCCAGTTCCCGCACCACTCATTCTTGTAGTGCTAGGTTTGATCATCTCCTTCTTTGCCGACTTTGAAGGTAGAGGATTGGCACTTGTAAAAGAGATTCCTTCATCTCTTCCATTCCCATTTGGTTCTTGGCAATCGATTAGTTTCGACGTAGCACTTTCACTCTATAAGGAAGCGCTTGTCATTCCGGTGATTGGTTTGATCGAGACTGTCAGTGCAGCAAAGGCCGCCGCCAACAAATGTAAATATGATATCAGTATGGGTAATGAGTTGACTGCTCTCGGTATGGCAAATCTATTCAGTTGGGTGTTCCAAGGTTACCCTTGTGCAGGTGCATTCGGTAGAACCTCGTTGCATATGTCATCCGGTGCCAAAACACAATTGACAACCATCGTTTCCGTTGTGGTCGTCGGTCTCACCCTGTTGTTCTTGACACCAGTATTCTACTACCTCCCGAAGGTAGTGTTGGCAGCAATTGTTATTTTCGCAGTCAGTCAACTCATCGATTTGGAAGAGGTACAGAATCTCTGGAGAATCAACAAAATCGACATGTTGTTGCTTCTCGTTGCTTTCTGGACAACTATAGTGTTGGGAGTCCAACCAGGAATTGCAGTTTCAGTTATTCTCTCGTTGGTGTTGGTCATTTACCAGAGTTCACGTCCCAACTGTTATATCGTTGGTCGTATCCCAGGTACCACAACCTACAACGACATTGACCTCTACCCAGAGGCGATCACCGAGAACAATGTCGTTGTCTTCCGTTTCGATGCACCGATCATCTTTTGTAATTCATACTATCTACGTAAGCAGCTCAAGAAGATCTATAAGAACGAAGACGATACAAAGAATGCCAACGTTTCAGCGATTGTTTTAGATTGTTCGTCGGTGACCAACATCGATTCCACCGGTGTCAAGTACCTCAAGGAATTGATTCGTGAGTTGGTCGACCTGAAGATTCCCATGTGTTTTGCCGATGTAAGACCAAATGTGGTGGAGTTACTCAAACTCTCTGGAGTCTACAGAGATCTTGGTGGAGATCATTTCTTTGTCAAGGTTCACGAGGCAGTTGTCATCGCACCGAAACTCACCATCCGTCCCATTGTCGAACCAAAGGCTGGATTAAAATTGAATTGTTTCAAAAAACGTCCAGATGGTGTTTATACCGAACTTTATTAAATTAATAAAATAAAATAAACTATATATATTTGTATTGAATAAAAAACAAAACAACTTTTTACTTTTCATAGAAAAATGTACAACACAATTCAGTGTGATGTGATTTAATAATAATAAATTGTTTAGTTATCAGGTTTGTTTGTTTGTTTGGTTTTTTTGATTTTTTACATTCTAGTAATTATTTAATAAATATATACTATCGCAAACATGTTTAAGAAATATTATATTATTTTATGTTGCAACGGATGACTCTAGTTTCAGTTTGGTGTTGGGTGGATCGTCGAAATGGATATCATCTTGTGAGAGTGATCGTTTTCTACCAATAAAGTTCAAATCAACTAGGTCCGTAGGCAGTACTGCAGCCAGAGGTTTGATTTCCATGGAGGATCGCCTGCTATTTGAATAGTATGGGTGAAGCAGTGGCAAAGAATTATCGACTAGTGGTGGACCGATATCGATGCCGCTCAGCAGTGATCCACTGTTTTTACGATCGGCGGTGAAGAGGAAGCTGTTCTTACGTTCCTGACCATACATGCCTCCAATACTGTTCTTTCTTGGCTCTGAGAAGTACATCATTGAGTAGGGATTACTGTTCTTTCTGTCCACCCAAGGATCAAAGTAATCGAAAGATCCAAGTCCACTTTTGTTTTGTTTGTCGTCGACACTGTCGATAATCGGTGTAATTGTATACTCTGGCACCTTGATATTGGGTGGCGGTTGTATAAATGGTATCGATACGTTCTGACTGTATTGCTCTTGTGTTGGTTTGATTTGGATCGATGGTAAGTTACTGTATGACGAAAGGTATTCTTTGTGACTGTTATTATTGCTATTGCTATTGGTCTGATTGGTAGTCTCCTCTGCAGTTGGAGGTAGTTTACTATGAGGTGCAGCAAAAGATGACAGAGGTACAACGATTGGAAGTAAACTGGGTGGTGATGATTCTTTGTGAATAGATGTTGCTGCTTCGCTATGAATACTACTGTTTGGTGAAGAGTCTACCGATTTAGTTGTTGTTGTTGTTGTCGTCGTCGTCATTTCTGATCTCGATTTTGGTGTTAGAGCAGAGTTACTATGTAAAATATCGTTGTTGCTGATTGTTGTTGTTGTTGGTGTTGAAGCAATGTTTGAGATGATTGCACTTCCACTACTACTCATACTGTTGGTGGTAGGTGATGTTTTCTTCTTTTGCTTCTTCTCTTTATCTCTTTCTTTTTCCTTCTTTGAGGAATCTTTCTTTGAGGAGCTTTCGCCATTCTTTTTCTTTGAAGTCTCTGATGATGTCTTTGGCGTGCTGGTGGACGATGATGAAGTGGTATCGAAAGCCTCTGCTGGAGACGACGACGATGAAGTGTTGGCAGATGAAGGTGGTAAAAATTTAGAGGGTATATTTGGTGTATATACAATTGAAAATGGCGCATACGACGAAGGTGGTAGCGGTAAATCCTGTGAAATTATTGTTGTGTTTGGGTGATAATGAAACAATGTTTTGTAGAACTGTGAAACAATTTTTTGCATATGTGTTTTACCATCGTTTTCTTCGTCGGTTGCTGGTGACAATGAAGCTGATGCCTCATCAACAAATGCAGCCGGCTCTGTCTTGTTAATTTGATGTTGGTTTGGTGGAATACGATATAGTGGTTGAGCGGTGGGTGTTGCAGTGGTTGGTTGTGGAGGTGGAGTGGATGCATATGCAGCTGCAGAGTGTGCCTGTAATGAAAATGGCTGTTGTCTGTGCATCTGTTGTTGTTGATGATGTTGCTGTGCCTGATGATGCTGCTGCTGTTGCTGTTGTTGTTGTTGTAGATTTAAATGTGTTGCGCCTGGAGGCAGCCAATATGAAACATTGGCAGGATATTGATATGGTGAAAAATTCGGATTGGTGGTAGTCTGTGGTGGAAGAGAATAAGTAGGTATACTACCAGGAGTCTGTAATGAAGCTGCTGCAGCGGCGGCTGCCTGCTGTTGGTGATGTATGAAATAAGGGTGGTGTGGATCCATCATTTCGGGTGGTATATGGTGAATCTGCTGTTGCT
The DNA here is from genome assembly GCF_000004825.1 of Heterostelium album PN500. NCBI lineage: Eukaryota > Evosea > Eumycetozoa > Acytosteliales > Acytosteliaceae > Heterostelium > Heterostelium album. The sequence continues at coordinate 833,945 of NW_008805070.1, read as the reverse complement.
GCTGTTGATGTTGCTGCAGTTGTTGTTGGTGTGTAGCTGCCTGTTGTTGGTGATGTGTAGCCATTATCTTTGGAACACCAGACCATTGAGGTGCTTGTTGAATCATTTCCATTCGAATACCACTGCCTATTGCTGTATCATGAGGATGGCTGGAATGCAAGCTTGGGAGTGGATGTAGATGTGAATATAGTAAAGATGTATCGTTTAAATAAAGATTTGGTAAACTACCACTAAAATATGGAAGTGGATGATATTGTGAATGATTAGGTATTAGTTCGGAACCAGACAATTGTTTGGTTGCTAATGTTGAAGCTGAAGTTGTGTTTGAACCTGCTGTTGCTGTTGTTGCTGCTGATACGAAAACTGGTGGAGTAGATAAAGGAGAAGATGAATTTGAAATATTTCCTGTTTGTTGGTTCGTAAACTATGATATCAAATAATAAACAATAAATTAGTAACATAAATAACTTTTTTTTTTTTTTGAAAAAATAAATAAAATAAAAATATATATTTTAAACTAATTGTTTTTTTAAAAAAAAAAAAAACAACAACAACACAACACAAATAACTAACTAACTATATAATTAACACAAAAGAAGTCACCAGACAAAAATTAAAAATAGAGTAAAAATTTGAATCCAACTGAAAATGTTGTGCGAAACATTAAAAACATTTGGAAATAAATCAAAAGTTTTCAATTTAAAATTTTGTATACAAAAAAAAAGAAAACTATAAATAAATTAAACAATTAACAAAACAAAAAAAATCACTTACATTATTAAAGTGAGCAGGTATCATTTATCGAAAATATTGATTGATGAGATGATGGTGTTAATCAAAAATATAGTAGGTGGCGATGGCGTCAAGGTGTGTGGGGTGTAATTTAATGAGTGATTGGTATGATTTATGCTGATGAACTTTTTGCAATCTTAAGCTTCAACTGATAAGCTTGCTCTTGCGATTGTCTGTCTCTGTTAACAATGTGTAGCTTGTTTGTTGGTGCTATACTCTGTATAATATAACTACATAACCAAACAAACTAGTACAATGTAATCCACTCTGTTACTAATAAGTAGAAACAAGGTTCAAAAGTGATGATGTTGTTGGTTAGGTTTATGATTATTAATTTGGACTTTTCGTCAAACCAAACAACAAATGGCAATCATCAATCAAATCTCAGAGATAAATGAGGACAAAAAGTGGGTGAGTTTTTTTGTTTTTCAGTTGTGTTTTGATTTTGCTGATTGTGTTGTTGGTTTATCTGCTTTTTGGTGTATTTGTTTGAAGTTATTGTGAAGTTACTTGATTTCTTTATCGAATTTTATTGTTAAGTTTATTATCTCTTTGTTTGCTGCTTGTGTGTGTGATTGTTGTGGTTAAGGAGAACCAAGTTGTATATTAAATCATTTGAAAAGGTGAGGGTATGGATGTTGTTTGGTTTGGCGTGTGAGTAAATAAACAGACTAACCTCCAATCAACTTTACTTTTGCAATCAACAACAGTTGTTGAAGAAAAAAAAAAAAAAAAGGTAAAAATTGATTGAGTGTGTGTTTTTTTTTTTGGGATGCAGATGAAAATGATTAATGGGATGATGGCACATGCTCACTTTAGTGATGGTTTTTCTAAAATTTTTCATTCCAAACAATTAATTGTTTAGAAACAGTGCGAAATATTTGAATTTATCGATAAAAATCAAAATCAGAACTGTGTTTCAGGTCAAAACTATTTGAGAGAATGACTTTTTAAACTTGTGAATACTGGGACTTTTATGATTGTGATATTTCTACAGTAATGACTGTTTTTAAATATGAATAACTTGTTATGATTTTAAAATGTGAAAGAAAGGAGATTACTTTTTTTTTTTTTTTTTGTTTTTCTTTTTTTTCAAAATATCAGAAATTATTAGTTTCCTATGTTTTTGTTATTTAAAAATATAAATATCTAAACTTTGCTGTTTATGTTATTTTCTGTTCTGTTTTAATATGTTCTAAAATTGATTAAAAACAAGTTGTTTTTAGGTGAATGATTGTAGTACTAGTAGGATAGATATCAGTAAATAGATTGATGGATGGGAGTGTTGTTCTGACAGAGTAAGTAAATAAATATACTACTGAAAAAAAAAAAAGATATAAATAGGTTACTTTCTATGTTGATGATATGTAGTAGTAGTAGCAGCAGTGTAGTTGTTTTCTGGTTTGGCAAATGGAATGGTAATAGGTGGAGTGGAGCGATGTGATGTGTGAATAAGGTTTGAAAAATGAGAGAGAAAAGTAAACAAATAATTGAAAAGGAAAGAAAATAAAAGAATTGAAGAAAATAGTACAAAGCTAAATTGAAAAGAATTGAAATGCAAAGCAAAAAGGAAAGGACAACAACAACAACAACAACAATATCAACCAACAATAACCCAATAGTTAAACACCAATAAGTACTATTTTATGTGTGTGTATATATGTGGTGAGAGAGTTAGTGTGTTAATAAGAAAAAAAAAGAGGATTAAAGAGATATACTAATGGTGTATGCTGCTGTTACTGTTTTCATTCGGTCAGTCACACACACACCTCTTTAATTAACAAATATCTTTGGTTGATATATGCACAATGTTGACATTGAGATAACATTTATTTAGTTGACTGTTACGCCAATAACACACCACACGTGCTTTAAATACAAAAAACAAACCACACCACACACACAACACACACGAAACCACACTATTTATTTGGTTAGTAACAACCAACAACTGTACATGATATGTCTATTTTTGTTGAATAGCAATATAACAATTCATTACTTTAACCTAATATATTAAAATACATACAGACATTAATTAGAGAATGTCAGTGGTTGAAGGAAAGTAGAAGTTGTTGGAGGCTGAAAAGTCAATATTTATTTGTTTGCTTTTTTGTGTTGTTTTGTATTCCTATATTAACAAAACAATTACTAAATGATATCCGTCTCTAGTCGCTCACAAGTAATTATTTTGATTATTTCGTTATCACACTACTGCTGCTAATACTGCTATTAATAATATTAAGTAATAGCAGGTTGGTGGTTGAAGATAAATCATAATATAAATGATTTAAAAGACAACAAACATTGATCACATATAATGGAGAGATTTATATTAGGGGCAGGGGATAAAAAAATATTGTTGGTTGCGTTATTGTTACTGTTGTTGATTTGATTTCAAATAAATAGTATGATATCATTTTGTTATCATATTCTAGGAGGTGATGATTTAATAAATATCATAATATCAATATGATATAAAAGAATGAAAAACAAATAAAGACTAATCATATTATTCGGTTTATTTAATGAAATGATGATTGTGTGTGTGTATATGAATGACAATAGTTTATGAATCCTCATTTTGTTTGTGATGTATATTGGTTTAGATTGGATTGAATCAAGGGAAGCTGAGCTAAGCTTAAATGAGCTGATATTACTTTAAATCTATTAATGATTGATGATTTGTAGAAATTTTGAGGATTTTGATCAAATACTGACCATTACCCTTTTACCAATAATCACATGTCTAATAAAACCAAATAAATACAATTTATGATTGGATTTAATGAAATGATTTAAATTGAATATCTTTGATGAATTAATATATATTGTAGTGAAACATCAAATGATCAATTATTATAATGATCAATTTAATGATTTTATTTAAAAAATGTACTATTTAATATTAAGTTGACTTAGAATAAATAGATAATACTTTACTTGAATATATAAATAGAATACTTAGAATGATTAGATTCGTATTTTGGATATCTTTGATTGAAAGATAATCGACCTATATTTACATATCTGTAAAATCTTTATTCTATTTACATTTTTGTTTAATATTTTAAAAGAAAAAAAAACATAACATACTTTCGATTTTGCACAATTAAATCGATCAAAAAATGTAGAAATGACAAAGGCAAAAAATAAAATAAAAAAAATTCTTGAATTAAATCTTACTTTATATATTTGATATCAGACTTAGTTGTTTGAATCAATAGTTTTGGTTCCTTTTAATCAATAAACTTTCTATTTGATAGGTAAATTATTCGATTTCATAAAATATGATAATTATTATTTATATTGATTTCTTGGTTATTATTGTTTGCTATTGTTTTTCTTTGGGTTCTAGAAAATTTGTATATTTTAATATTATTTAGTATGGTACTATGAAAAATGGAGCACTCCTACTACAACAATTAATACTAATATTAAGAAAGGAACAATTCAAATGGTGTATTTGAGATTTAAAGTTAATTATTTTATTATATTACTTCTGCTGTTGCTGCTGCTTGGTGTGTATATGTGATCTTCCGATGTGTGTTTTTTGTTATTCAGCAAATATTTATAATATAAAGAGGTTTAATTGGGTGGACCACCAGCGCAGCCACCACCTCTAGTAACAACACCCTTCATTCGTGAACTCTTAAACATGAAATACACCGGAATACTCCGAATTGAACCAACAGTTGTTGTAATTTTTTTTTAAATTTTCAAAAATAGATGAATAAACTCTTCAACAACTGAATGGTCAGTTTCATAAATCGTAACGATAAATGTTCATATCAAACATCTATGCCACTATGGTGTTGAACTGGAAACTTAATCCATTGTTCAATAAATTTGTTTTTTTTTTTGAAAAATTTATACAAATAAGGTTATTTTTGTTGGTGTTATTTTTTTCAATCCTTTTTATTTTTTTATAACTATATATAGATAAATAGATAGAATTTTTAGTTAATATCTTTAAATTATATTTTAATTAATTAAAAAGAATAAATTACTTTAAAAATTCAATATTTTGATTGTATCAAATTATAATATTTTTATTATTTTAATATTTAAATAATGATTGATTAGTAATTATATTGCTATAACGCAATAAAATATATGCTCATCAATGAAAAGTGTCTTTTTAAAACAAACTATTAATGTATATCTATCTGGTTGTTTTTGATAAAAAAATCTTTTTTTAAATTAAAAAAAAAAGGAATAAAAAAAATTAAAAATATAAAAAATAAAAAAAATTGAAAATAATAATAATGTTTGGGTGTGAGGAGGTTATTCACGATCATATGTATGAAACAATTATCATAAGAGATAGTATTAGTAGTAGTAGAAGTAGTTGTTAGTGTTCTTCTGTTTATTTATGTTTTCTATATAAAATCATAACAATCAAATCAATACTTTATTTTTTTAAAATTTTAAAAAATTATTACTAAATTATCAATATTTAAATATTAATAATCATTATATTCTATCTATATATCTATTTAAATCACATGTTTTAAAAACCGCTTCTTTATTTTTATATTGTTTTTTTTTGTTAAATATTCTTCTTCTTATTGTTTTCATTTTCAAATTTATTAAAACCTATAATACTTTCATTCTTTCATTCATTAATATATTGCTTGCTACTGCTGCTGCTACTGCTACTGCTATTTCTACTGAATCAATATCAAATTGAGTGTTAATTAAACTATCTTAGAGAGTTTTCTATCTTTTTTTCTATCTGTCTCTGTTGTTGCTTGAGTCACTGAGATATATCTTAAGAATATTATCATATTCTACTTAGATAGATAGAAAAGAAAAGAAAAGAAAGTAATAAAAAAAGAGAGAGACAGAAGATTTATATATATATATACATATTATATCTATATTAGTTAGATTAGATTAGATAGTAGTTGAATGATGGAGGACAGCTTCCATCCACTCTCATTACCGGGAGATCTCACCGATGGAATGGGCGTTGATTTAGTTGGTGGCAATGTTGGCGTCGACGAGATGGTGGCCGATCCTCTCGATTCCAATAGCATACTGTTTGAAGATATCACTGGTAACAACTCATTGTTGAATTCGAATTCAATATACCCGTTTGGCGACGATCAAGACCCGACTGACTCTGTTGACCAACACTCTTTTCATCACCATCATCATCACGATCATCACGATCACGATCATCACATTCACGATCACGTTCTCAATCATCACGATCACACACTTAGTCAGCCATATACAAAATCATATGGAAATGATAATAATAATACTGAACAGATTCAACAACAACAACAACAACAACAACAACAACAACAATTTCATAGTCATCAACAAACATTGTTATCATCTCCACAACAAGTTCAGCTCGCTCATAGTCCTTTGACAAAGTCAATGTACACTGAGAATAGTTATATACAACCACAACCACAACCACAACAACAAGTGCAAGTTCAACCACAACAAGTACAAACATCACCTATACAGCAGCAACAACAATTAATAACACAATCAATAATATCTCCACAGCAAGTACAAACATCACCTATACAGGAGCAAGTTCAAGTTCAATCACAACAAGTACAACCAACAGTGATTCCTCAGCAAAAGCAGCATGAGAATTTAGGATATTTGAGTGTCAGTAGTCCTTCACAAACACAGGTACAACAAGTTCAAGTTCAACCACAACAAGTACAACCAACAGTGATTCATCAGCAACAAATATTACAAAATCAAATACATCAACATCAACAACAACTACATCAAAACTATCAGGTCAATAGCAATGGTGTCATAACTAACAACAATCATAATAATAATAATAATAATAATAGTAATATAGATAATAATAATAATAATAGCAACAATAATAATAATAATAGTATAGTAGTTAATAATAGTAATAATAATAGTCTTATAAATAGTAATAGCAATAATAATAATATAGCAATCGATAATAGTAATAGTAATATAATAGTATCTAGTAATAATAATAACAATAATACGAATGTACTGACGATGAATTTGATAAAGTTGGTGAATCAGATTGTGCTAGATTTCACGATTGATACATCGCTAACGATCCATCAGATGAATCAGTTTATATTGTCGACATTTGAAAAGATCAATGTTCAATATCACCATTATCTCGCACAGAACAACGATGTACTGACACACCTAGTCACCAACCGATTGCACTCCGAACTGAACATGCTCAACTCGATACTCGACCAACTCTATCGAAAGTACCAACAACAGCAACAACCACCACCACAAACCACAATCACCACCAACGCTATTACCGACCAATATAAATCGATTCAATACAAATATGTCTGTCTTTACAAACTATTCCAACAATCTGTATCTCAGTTTTTAATATATAACAACAACAACATTCAAACAATAATTACAACAACTCCACAACCAATAACTCCAAATCATATTCGACTTGATTCATCATCAGGTTCATTAAGTTATCAACAACAACAAATACAACAACAAGTTCAGCAACAACAACAAGCTCAACAACAACAACAATCTCAACAACAGCTATACCCACAACAACAGGCACAACAACAAGTTCAGCAACAACAACAATTGTATAGCAATGGTCAACAGCTACAACAACAACAAGGTAGTTTATTACAGCAGCTTCAACAGCATATAAAAACAGTGGAAGCATCTTTTCCTTTATCAGCGAGTACCGATGATATTTTAGGTGTAGAAGAGAGTTTGAATCATTCTACTAGTAGCAGTGATAATAATAGTAATGAAATTAATAGTAGTATAAGTAATAGTAGCACACAGGTAGATGATAGCATCACAACAACTACAACACCAACTATTTCATCACCAGATTCAAAGTCAACAAAAGGAAAATCATTAGATGAATCAAATACAAGTTCAACACCTACACCTATATTAACACCATCGTCGACACCAGAAAAGAAACAGCCAGCATCTAAAAAGAAAGAAAAAGAAAAGGAAAAGGAGAAGGAGAAAGAAAAAGAGAAAGAGAAAGAAAAAGATGATAAAAAGTCAAAGGAAGTAGAGAAGGATAAACCTATTGCGAAATCAAAACTGAAAGAAAAGGATAATGCTAATGAAAAAGATCATCATGATAAGGAAAAAGAGAAGGAAAAAGAAAAAGAAAGACCAAAACCACCAATCAAACCGATTGTTCCTGTACAACCAGTGGTAGAGATTAGAGATGAAGATAAACCAACACTAGAGCAATATCTATTTATACATCCAAAGAAACCAAAGGAATCTACATCGACAACGACCACAACAACAACCACCACGACAACAGCAACCGGAAAGAAGATCACTTGGAAAGATGATAAGGGTGGTCTATCGGTTGTCGACAGAGTACCACTGTTCATACAAGAGTTTGAAGCATGCAAGACATGGGCTGCACTAAGAGAATTCCTACAGGTACTCGAAAGCAGAATCAGTAATAGTTGCAAGAAACGTTTTCTTGAAGAGGGTGGAATTAATCAACTTCATACCTGTTTGAAATATGCCAATGAAACTATTACCATTCCAAGAGATATTATATTCATTATGAAGGTATGTAATAAATATCATGATCATATATATATATTTATTGAATAACAATTTAAATTACTAAACTATCTATGTTATTATTATTATTATAAATTAGGCTTTAATTGGATTACCTGCTACTTTGGAACACTTACAAGCAGGAGGAACCATCGGTAAGACTGTGCGTGGATTCAAAAAGCATTCGAATGAAAAGGTTAAGGAGTTGGCATCAGAGTTGGAAAGAATTTGGTTGAATCTATTGAAGAAGGATACAAAAGCATCGACAAGCAGTGATGAAGATACAAAGAAGAGAAATAGAGATACAAATGATAAAGAAAAAGGTATGTCTAATAAAATTTTAACGGTATATTATTAACGACCATGAATAAAGCTAACACTTTTATCCCTGTTGAATGTGTTATAACAGTTCTAAAGAAAACAAAGAATGAGTCAAATAGTTTGATACCACCGACAGCTGCTGCAAAATCAAAGACAAACTCGAGTCCGTCCACCTCCAGTTCAAAGGTGAATCTAAAGGACTATGAAGATATGTTTATGAATAAGGTAAAAGCTGCAACAAAACCAACTACCTCTACAATTCCAATGCCAAGTGTTGTCGTAGCCACCAAGAAGAAACCAGCGGCTGCCGCACTCAAGATTGAAGGAACTCGAAAGGTTGCTGCCGCTGCTTCCACTCTGAACAATAGCAATAAGACTGGTGCTAATAACAACAACAGCGCTGAAAAGACAATCACTATCAACAACAACAGCAATAGTTCAGTGTCGGTTCTAGATATGAGTTATGCAACCAGTTCAGAAGCGAAAGTTCTCAGTGCTTGGGACGAGTTGCCACCTGAGAACGACATGGAGTTCATTCCGGATCCAAATCGTCGTAAGTCGTCAAAGGGAAGAGTCAATGTACGTTGGGCACCCGATGACAAGCTACTACAGGTGAAAGAGTTCACCACTGAGCTTCCGGAAGAGGGATATCACGGCAAGGATTTCGAGCAGGCCAGAGCAGCAGAACACGAGCGTGAAAAGCTCTTCAATCGCAAGATGCGTACAACTGTTGAGTGGCGCACACCCGAGATAATAGAAGATGAACTTCCAAGCTATAGACCCGGTGACGAATCCACTGAGAAGACCACACAGGTAGAGCGTGAGAACTATGCACTGGTCGAAGTGTACTTGGACTCCAATATTCCCGATACACCAAAGGAGCCAGACACCATTGAAGAATACGACGAATCCACAGTTCCAGACTATACATTTGACACACCTCCACTTCAGAATAATACAGGTACCTCTAATAGTGATATCGACCAATCTAATAATTCACAACAGCAAGATCAACAACAACAACAAACTAGAATGAATAATGGATTTGATTCATCGATTTTGGATGATATTCTAGCTGTCACACCAAATACTAATATTCAAACTACAAACACTCAAACCAACAACATTAATAACAATAATAATACAAACAACAACAATACCAATATTAATAATAATAATAATATACAAACAAATATCTCTAATCAAACTGATCAACAACAGCTCTATCAATTCAATGCTAATAATGGAATGTCTGGTAACCAACAACAGTTCAATATGAATTACAACAATCAAAACTTTAATAATTTTAATAACAACCAAAACTTCAACCAAAACTTCAACAATAACTTTAATAGTTATAATAACAATCAGATGAATTTCAACAACAATCAAAACTTTAATAATTTTAATAACAACCAAAACTATAATAACTTTAATAATTTCAACAATAATCAAAACTATAATAATAACTTTGGTGTATACAATAACAACAATAATAGCAATAACTATAATAATAATTTTAATAACTTTAACAACTTTAACAATAACAATAATCAAATGAATTTTAACAACCAAAATCAATATAATATGTATAATAATAATAATAACAACAATTATATTCAAAATAGATACAATCATGCTGGTAACCAGACTCATTCTTAAGTTGGTATTGAAAAAATCAAAGCTAGAGACAAAATTTAATAAACTTTAAAATATATATATTTAATAGTATATATATCATCTGCAATCATTCAATATTTATCTTTTTGATAAATTGAATCAATAACTTTATTTTTGTATTTTGTTAAATCTGGATCATTTAATATACTTGTATAAACTTGGAGGATTGGTGATTATAATTTTCTTGAATTGATTGTACTGTTATTGTTGAATTACACTGTTATTAAAACTGAAATGATTGTTGTTACTTTTAATACCATCAAAAATATATCGCCATCAATTCAATCAAGTTTGGAATGATAACAACAACAACAATGACATTATCAATATCAAAATTTACAAAACAATATTGACTATATTCACAACATACCCAATTCCATTAACTACTTTATTATTCATATCAAATCCAACCCAAACAAAATCAACTCCGACTTCAAACAAAATAACAAAAATAAGACAATAGTTCATTAGATAAATAGAACAATTACTATAAATGAGGATGGAGTGGTCGTCTCCTCTGTACTTGGAATAGTCTTTGGTTGTTGATCCCACCAATCAATTTAATTGTATTTTAATTAAATTTAAAGTTCTTTATTTTTTTTTTAAGAATATAAAAAAACTAATCTTCCTTGTTGTTTATAGTTGATAAAAAAGATGAAATATATAGTGATACAAATGATTTAGACTATCAAGAAAGTTTTGATAGTGCTCCATTAAAAGCAGATGACCACTATATGTATATTCTTTTATATTTTAAATTATCTATAATTTAATATTTAATTTTTAATTTATATAGCTTACTTTGTATATATATTTTATAAGTTTTAAATCAAATAAATGAAGAAATAAAAATCTATATAAGATGATGGTAGTTTGTAGAAATAATTAATTTTTACACGAATCATAATCTTTGAAAGATACTTTAAAAGTATTTAACATATTTATCGAATCAACCACATATTAAAATAGGTGATTTATTCTCTATTATATAAAATAACTTTATATTTTTTTTTCTCTTTCTTCTCTATCAATCTCTTTTTTATTCTGATAGTTCTTTGCAACTCAACCTTTTAAATATAGTATGATAAGATTTTTAAAAATAATATAAATAGAATATTATTTTATTCTTACAGAATAATTTTATTAAAAATTAATTGAACGAATGTAAAGGTTTGGAGCTTTAACACCATGGTCAATGTATCCAAAAATAAATTCACCACCAGCTGGAATGCCAAAACTATAGAAAGGAAGTGTAAAGAATCCATTATGGAATTCAATATTCCAAATAGAAGTATTATCTCTTGGATCTAAAGTGCTATCTGTTTGAATTGAAATATGTTTCAAAGTTTTGACACCAAAGTTGATAATATGCACACGATACAGAGTGAAATTTTTACCATTCTCTACCCATGTCTTTTCCATCACCTGAGTTACAGCTAAATTATGGACATCATTCTGTAAGATACAATGCTTTGCATTGTTATCAAGCATACAGACTTGATCAACACCACAGTCATTTGGATCACAAAATCCCATAGATGCACTTGATACAGAAACTGAAATAACTACCAAAACTAAAGTAAACCAAGAAATCATTTTTTTCTACTTATTCTAGATATTCTTGTACTTTCTAATTGTTTTATTAATATTGAATTGAATATATAATACATATCCTTCCTTCCAAACTTTTTAAATAGTTTTTCATTTCTTTTGGTTTTTCGTTTTATTTCAAAGTACACCTGTATATGTAAGGTAATTAATTCACAAAATAGTTGAACCACTTGATATATTCAGAAAATTTTATTATTATTATTCTTATTTTAACTTTAATATCATATAGATAGTTTAAAGAGTGTAGGTTACCCACACTGCACAGAAATAGATAAAAATTAAATTCATTATTGACAAATAATTTTATTTAACAGTTCAAATCGGCGATTCACGATACAAGTGAAATAAAATCATAAAATTTATTCTAATGATTAATAATATTGTTATTATTACCTATAATAAATTTTATCTTACAAGATAAGTTATAATGTGACTTGTATCAAACAACGCATACATAAAGTTGAGAATAGAGAACAATTAACTATGGTAAATGATTATTAAAAAAGTTGTTGAATCTCTCTTCTAAATGAGGCATAATAGGTTTAATACCCCAGAAATTATATCTTTTTTCTTCTTTTCCAATTGATCTCTTATGTGTTTCTTGGATAGTTGTGTTGATTTTGAAATCGATTGTATTGATTGTTCATCTGGTTGCTGTTGTTATTGCTGTTGCTGTTGTTGTTGATTATCAATTTTATCTGTACTCGTATTAATGTTGCTTGCACTCTCTCTTAGACTCTTTGTCTTGTTGGGGGTGGTTGTACCTCTTATGCTTATATGATGAGTTGTAGTAGCAGTAGTACTACTTGTAATAACACTGGCATTCGTATTGGCTGCAGTTGTATTTGTCGAAACACCACTACCAGATGTAGAAGTAGTAGGAACACCACCTTTACTTCCTCTAATATTAGTTGACATTTATTACTTTACAATTTTTAAGGTAAATATAAATAAATTAAAAATAATAACAAAAAGAAGATTGGTTAAATTCGTTTTAACAAATTACTGATCACAAAGGTCAAGTAAGTTCAATCTTCAATGCTATATCGAACCGATACAATGAGTACTCCTTGACAGATCGACAAGTTTATTCTCCACTTCATTATGATCTGCTAGACTCTCTGAGTATTCTCTTAGTGTTAGGTATTTTCGACCTCCTTCACCTTTAAACAATTGATTTATCGGTTTAAAAGAAGTTTTAAATCAAACTATTTCCAACTCACTTTTTTTTCTAGAAAAAGATATTTTTTGGGTCTATGTACTGAGATTGTCTATTGTCTTGTTCCTAGAATTGTGATTTATTCTATTTTATTTTTTGTTAATTTTACATTAATAATAATATCATTTCCTAGCTTCACCATTTTTATTTTTGATTTAAATTTACAAAGAAATAAGACAGTTGATAGTTTTGATAACTCTCAATTTATATTATTTTTTTCTTTATTTTTGTCCTGCTATGTCCTGCAGAAAGCTTGAATTACTTGAATTGTGTATCTCTAGAGAAAACTTGATGGAGAATGTAGGAACTTCCTCGCTGGTGCGACTAAGCACGACATATGCCATTTCATTTTCGCATGCAGATGGTTTCGACTTTCATACGATTGTTACAAACTGCAAACTTTCAGAACTGTTTTTATAAATAAATAAATAGATTAAAACCACAACTACGACGCCAAAGTTTAAATAAATAAGTACTGGCTTCAAACCTTACCTCCTTATTGTTGGGAAAAAAAAAAGAGACAATTTTTATTACAATGTTTGATTTGAAATAAATAAAACGAAGATATCTTTGAAGTGAATGGATACCTGCTATATTGATAATATCAATTATATTGACATAATATTATTGATTGTAAATAAGTTGTGAAAGTTTTATAAGTTATACTGTGTGCTATGCTAATTTTTCAATCTTTGATGTTGATAGTGGAGTTATTATTACGCTATCGAATGTGCTATCTTGCAGGGATAGTAGGTGGACATCAATAGATTGAATATTTACAAGTTTAAATAATCCGAAGTGTCAACGTCGAAAACCAAGTCTGACTCTTTCAGTTCGTTAAAATCTACTCTGCTGTTGAAGGTGGATGCTCTCATCTTTTGTCGCTTGATCAACGCCAACAAACGAAGGAACTGCACACAATAACGCATTGCCGTGAAGAATATGATAACAATACCCTCATAGTCAAAGGCAATCGATGCATGCGAGAGTAAATACATAAAGAGACCGGCAATCGACAGCACCAACACGAAAAGATCCAGTCTATTCGACCACTCTTTAAAATAACGACTCTTTTGCGATGTTATCTGCAACGATATCTCCACCAACAAAGCTATATTCACTGAAATATCTAAAACTACAAACAACCAATGTGAAGGTACCGATGTTTTCTTTCTTATTAGATTTATTATTAACTATAGTATCGGAGTAGTAGTAGTAGTATGTTGTATTTTATGTTAATACTATATTCATTACAAGTAAAGCAAAAGCGGTATATTATTATTATATTAACATACCCATAGAATTAGAATTAGATTAAGAATGATCATGAAAATGTAGGCATAGTAGTATTTGTTGGAGAATAAAACACGATCGGCATAAGATGCACATGTTCGATTAGAGTGGTGTGCATTCGATTGATGAGAGCTATGTGAGTATGTATTGTCTTGGTCGTAGATCGAAGAGTATCTTCCGGAGGGCGCTCCTATTCCACCGCTATTATCTAGGCCACCTGATTTGCTAAGACCAGTATATTCATCGTCACTGTTATTACTCGTCAATATTGCATTATTACTATTACCACTACTATTATTATTATTATTATTTCCACTGGTGGTACCAACTGTATTGATACCATAAGAGATATTATTGGATGAAACCTTTGGACTTGAATGTGACATTATTTAGTTAAGACTTTATTAATTTAATTAATTAAAAAATGAAAAACTATAATTATTTGTTTATCATTCAATTATTTATTATAATAAAGTAATAGTATTAATACAAAAAATGCACATGAAAAATTATTTTTTTGTTTTTTAAGATTTTTTTTTTGTCCAAAAACACCCCACTTCGCACACAACATTATTAATAAATTAATTAATGCAAAAAATAAATCAAATACTTTTTGTAAGAATGTCGAAAACATTGAAATCCTTTTCAACAGCAATGTTATAATTCTTTGATTTTTACAATCTAAATTATTTAATTTGTATAAAAACTTCTCTTAATATATCTTTTTAAAGTTATTAATTAATTTCTAAAAATAAGAAAACAGGCACAGTTATATTGTTTCAAAAATGTTATCTTCTTTTTGGTTTATATTTGCTTGATATTACATAAGATCTTTAACAAATGATACTATTGAAAGGTTTGAAAATGAACCTCTTTAGTTGTATAATTCAAAAACCATGTAAAATGTTTTGATTCTAAAAACTATGTTTTGGCACCTTATAAAGCATCACAAAGAACAATTATTTGTATTTGAAATCAATGATATTTTTTTAACTTTATTTTATTTATAATATTTTTTTTTATCATTTTTGTTGATAAAAAAAAGAACAAAAATTACTTGCCGACAAATGTCGTCAAGTGGAGTTATGGAAAAGTTTGCAAAAAGCAAAAACAACGGATCCCTTATCGGTCACGCCCTGTTGTATAGTCCATGCGCAAGAATAACTTTTAAAGTGAAGTACTCTTTCTTTTGTAAACTTTAATAGATGCTGGAATTATGGTTATCTTTAATAAAATTTTTTGTTGCACAGAATGAAATTTTTCAATCACAAACAGCAGACAAAATTTTTTCATGCTCAAAGGCTAGCTATTAAGCCTAACACCCTGATAATTTTTTCACGATTTTTTCACAATTTTTTCAACATTTTTTTCAACATTTTACACCTATGATTAATCTTATAAGCTCTTGTTCATCTAAATTATTTTTCTGAATGTAAATGTTAGAATTATTGTTTAATTGGGCATGATAAATAAATGAGAAATAATGACTGAGTAAATATTTTTTGAACTTTATCATTATTATCATTATTATTTTCTTATATTTAAATAATGATTTAAAGGATAAACAATTGTTTCTGTTTTGATAGAAACTGATGATAATCATATTTCATGATTAAACAAAATTTTAATATTTTTTTTTAACTATTTTTTGTTTGTTTTTTTTTTTCTGCAATCAAAACAATAGAAAACAGACATCTTAATTCATTCTATTAAAATATAGTTATAATTTAATTATTATTTGAATATTTATCACCAAAAAAAAAGAAAAAGATATTCATAAAAATTTTGATTTACAAGTAGTAAATAAAGGTTCAATACTGCACAATATAACCATTAGCATGCAATTCAGAGTTCAATAATTATAACAAAAACAATTAGTTCTATAGCTCAACTAAAAAGCAAACAAACAGATATGATGAAGTTGACAAAATCATTCTATACAAGTATTCTTCTATGAAAAGTCAAGATGGTAAAGAGACTATAATTTCTAGAGGCTACGAATCGACTACCAAGGAGGAGGTATAGTCTTGGAAACCAGTTAGAGATAAGGCACATACCACCTATCTAAACACCATGATAGAAATGAATAAGTTGCCAACAATGATGAGGAATCAAATAAGGGTAAGGCAAAAGAGATGAGCGATATTATAAATACTTATAACAATGTAACATCTCGATCAGCTCCACAACCCACACCTTCAAGAATACAACAAATTATTCATCACCTCAGTTACCATCTCAACCAACACAAGCTGCTTCTACTTCATCTCAATCTTCACCAAAACCAGCTACAACTACACCTGACACTCTCTGGCACAAACAAAAGGAGAAGAGGCTACAGAGGAACAAAGAAAACAAAACAGACTAATTCACAAAATAATATAAAAAATAATACACAAAATAAACAAAATAGTAGACAAAATAATACACAAAATAATATACAAAGTAAACCATTGTTTGATATTGAATCGATAGATTTGTATTATTTTGTGTATTACTTTGTATATTATTTTGGTGACGATGATCATGATATCGGATCGTGCACGATTTATAGTAGTAAAAGAAAAGAAAGAGAGGATGATTGTGACAATAATTGTCAACATAAAAAAATAACCAAATAAATAACAATAATAACAATCCAACAAAAAAGAATAAGAGAAGAAGATAATAATCAAGAATCAATGGACAATCAAAAACATCACAAATCAATTCATGTAATTAGTCAAACACACTTCAAACACCACTTCAAACACCAATCCATTAATCTCAAATTTTATTATAAACTGATCTATAGATTTAAAGAAGGAGTCAAAGCAGACACAGATTTAGATCACTAGACTTCAGTAATAAGAAAACATGAAGATACAGTTCTACAAATGCATTTCCACATTGTTTTCCAGCTCAAGCCAGTATACTAAAACTTCTGCAACCTAAGAAAAAAAATATATATATTTGAAAAACCCCCACAGTCAATGTCATTGATAAAAATTAATCAATGATGTCTTTAAATGTTATTTATAGAAAATAAACAACATGGTTATGAAATGAAACATATATAAGATATATTTTGTCTAATATTTGTGATTAATAAAATTTTTTCAATGCACAGAATGAATTTTTTTCAAAGATAACCATAATTCCAGCAGCTATTAAATGTTTACAAAAGAAATGAGTACTTCACTTTAAAAGTTATTCTTGCGCATGGACTATACAACAGGGCGTGACCGATAAGGGATCCGTTGTTTTTGCTTTTTGCAAACTTTTCCATAACTCCACTTGACGACATTTGTCGGCAAGTAATTTTTGTTCTTTTTTTTATCAACAAAAATGATAAAAAAAAATATTATAAATAAAATAAAGTTAAAAAAATATCATTGATTTCAAATACAAATAATGATGCTTTATTATGTGTATTTCAAATATCATAATTTATAAAACTATACATATACAAATTTTTTTATTTAATAGTACACGTGATAATAAAACTATAATCAATCTAACCTAACCCATTAAATACGTCATTGCTATATAAAAGAATACAATAAATAATTACAAATGATACAGGCAATCAGTTTCTTAAGATTCTTAAAAGGAATCTTTAAAAAACTCATATTAAAATATATTCTTTAGTTTATCATTTATATCATTTAGTTTTAAAAATAATTAAATAAATCCTTATGTGATTAATATGTTAAATACAAAGATAAGATATCTTATCGTATTTTTTTAACCGTTAAATCACATGTTCAATTTTGGCTTTTTTTTTTTTTAATTTTTTAATTTTTTTTTAAATTTCTTTTATTTTTAATTTTTTTTTCTCAAGCAACGACGATCGAAACAATAACTGAGAATTCTTATTCAGCATCTTTTATCTTTTTATTTATCCGTAAATATATTATTATTACTTTTAAAATTTAAAATTAGTAATATAATTTATAATTGTTTGTTAATCGAACATAAATAAAAAAGTTTTCTATTTTTTTTTCTTCCATATATATAAATATAAAAATGTCAACAGAGACACCAGTTACACCAGCAGTTGATACTGCTTTGTTAAATAAAGTAGCCAAACAAATCGAATACTACTTTAGTGATTCAAACTACCCAACCGATAAATTCTTAAAGGAAGCTGCCGCTAAAAACCCAGAAGGATGTAGGTAGAAGAAAAATAAAACAAACATTGTGGAATCGATTGATTCATCATCAAAACTCTAATATTAATGCCGATATTAATTTAACATTCGATTAGATGTTGGAATTGAAGTACTTGCAACTTTCAACAAGATTAAATCAATGACTACCGATTTACAATTGATTAGCGATGCTTTGAAGGATTCCGACAGTTTACAGCTCAGTGAGGATGGAAAGATGGTCAAAAGACTTAACCCATTGCCGGACAATGAGGAACTCGCAAAGAAGACTTTGTACTCAAAGGGATGGCCAAAGGACACCACCACAATGGAGACTATCCAAGATTTCTTTGGAAGCTACGGAAAGGTACTCTCTGTACGTATGAGAAAGAACAACAAGGACAAATCATTCAAGGGTTCAGCTTTGGTCGATTTGGAATCAGAGGAGATCGTCAACAAGATAATCGCCGACGCACCCAAGTTTGGTGAGGTCGAGTTGATCTATCAAACCTTCCTTCAATTCGACAAGGAAAAGAAGGATCAAGAAGCACATTACCTTTCACTCAAAAAGACAAACAAGAACAAGCGTAAGAGCGAGAGCAGCGGTGACAAGACAGATGCCCAAGAAGGAGACGAAGAGGAGACCACCGAAACCAAGAAAGAAGAGGTAGCAGTAGAGTTGACTCCAGGTACTATTTTGTCAATCAAATCGATTGGTACTGGTTTGATGCGTGAAGATCTCA
Organism: Heterostelium album PN500; assembly: GCF_000004825.1. Classification (NCBI taxonomy): domain Eukaryota; phylum Evosea; class Eumycetozoa; order Acytosteliales; family Acytosteliaceae; genus Heterostelium; species Heterostelium album. The sequence goes on along the minus strand of NW_008805070.1, from coordinate 814,587 downwards.
AAGCCACATTCTCACAGTACGGTGAGGTCGAATACGTAGATTTCAATAACTCGAACGATTTCGGTAGCATCAGATACAAGACTGCCGAGTCTGCCAAGCGTGCACTCGAAGCAATGACCACAGAGAAGAAGGAACTCGGAGGAAAGCTCCCAGAGTTGTCTATTCTCGAAGGTGAAGAGGAACAAAAGGAGTTTGAAAAGATCAAGGAAAAGAAGCAAGCAAAGAGTGCCAGAGGTGGAAGAGGTGGAAGAGGTGGTAGAGGCAGAGGTGGAAGAGGTGGAAGAGGTAGAGGAGGTTTCAAGTCAAACAAGAAACAAAAGAATTAAATGCTTTTTAAAAAAAAACTAAAATAAAATAAAACAATTAATTTATTTATCAAGTAGTCGTATTTATATTGTTTGATTGAATTTGATTTCTATTTATATTTGTTGTAGTAGTTGTAGTTGTAGATGTATTTGTTATATTATTTTGTTGTTGTTGATTAGTTTGTTGTTGTTGTTGAAGTAAAGTTACTAATTGTTGAAATTGTTGTTGTTGTTGTTGTTGGAATGTAAGTTGGCTTGGTGTTATAGTTGGTTGTGTTGATGCTTGTGATGATGATGACGATGTTGTTGTTAGAGATGAATTTGATGATTGATTTGATGTTGTATTGCTGTTGTTGTTGTTGTTCGATGACAATATCGATGTCGTAATCGTTGTGATTGGTTGGTGTTGTTGAATGATCAATTCACCGTAGAATTCTATGCCACTCAATGATAGGAAGTTGTGACTGGTACTATTATGTCCAGTCTGCAATATCCTAAAGTATCGGTAAGGAGTTGTTGAGTGTACCGGCCACGAGTGAGAAACGAAACCGTTTCCATTGAGAAAAGTCTCGTTTTGATATCGCGCAATGTTGATCCAGTCGTGGGTGTCCTCCGAGCCTTGTATCACCCAGTTTCTCAGACAGTCTTGCTTCGAGTTACCACCGTGCCTCAGAGTATAGTACTTCAGTATGAGTGTATAGTTTGCACCGAGATCGATGGAGAACCAACTGGATGGAACATCTTTTGTCCAACACTCTGTCGGTTTCAACTCTAGAATGTCAGCGGGAGATCCCTTTTCAATAGAGGAAGCTGTTACTTTAACTCGTGGATTGTCAGCCGATGGATAAAGTGCAGGGTTGATCCAATCGGGAAGTCCATAGCTACCAAGGAAGTAGAGAACTCCACGATTGTCATAATCATAGAGATATTCGAATATCCTACCGGGTGTCTTTCTTTTCATGAATCTTGGTTCAGACAGTCGCTTTTTCAGTTGTTCCGAGCCTGGACACTCAAAGTTTCCAAGTCGAATCATCAGTCCATCGGTTAGCAACTCTTGTGGAACCAGAGGATTCCTTATCACTTGGAGATACTCATTATAAGTCAAGAACGGGAATCTCACTTTCATAAAGAGTTGTTCGATTTGCTTGATCTCCAAGTGTCCACGGTTTGCATCGATATAGCCACATATCGCAAGATACACACTAAACTCTGTAAAGACAGAGAGTGAAGGGTGATCGAGGATCTGGAGGAACAAATCGAATGGCAGGTTACAAAACGGTTGTTTCGGGAGTTGAATCTTTAGCTTTCCATTCTCTCCACTTGTAATGTTTTGGTTGATACGGTTCTTGTGCTCCTCGAGAATCTGACTGAAATTCCTAGCGATTACAAATATACATCTGGGAATCAGCTCTGTCAAATTGAATTCAATCGATTTATTAAGCCACTCTAGTACATTCATGCTGGTGATATGCTCTACTATATAGTCGGAAACCATTTTCTTTAGAGAGTGAATCAGGAAATGATTGGCAAAGTAAAGTATATTGATGCAGTTTTTTTCGCTGATATCAAGCTTTCCTCGGTACATATATGTTATTATGCTGTCAAACGTATTATCTGGATCGTTAATCTCTATTTCTATTGTTAAACAATTCCTGGAGGTGTTCCATGATATATTGGGTTTGGGCTGATGATTATTAAATTGTTGTTTAATTTGTGAAAGTGAAACGACAAATGAAGGTGACGAATTAGAGTCTTTTCTACCAGAAGATGATGATGAAGATGAAGAAGATGATAGATGTGCTGGAAGTACTGGTGTAGGTGGTAATGGTTTATTACTATTGTTATTATTATTATTTTCATTGATATTTATCAAAAGATTAGGTTGTGATTTAGATGGTGTTAAATTGGATGTCGAGGAAGACAATGATATATTATTTGTAGAGTTGTTTGTTTGAGAATTAATGAATGATGATGAAGGTGATGTTGATGTTGATGGATTGTTTATAAGTGAACTAGAGCTAGTGTTTGGAGGTGAAAGTTTAGATTTTGAACTGACCGATGATAGCAACATAGAGATTGATCTGGAAAAGGATGTAGTTCTACGTGGTGGTTGAAGTCCATGATGTATTTGTGAATTTATATTCTGAATAGAGTGTGATAATTGACTTGGTTGAGATGTTTGTTGATTTGGTTGATTTAATAGTTGCTGCTGTTGGTGTTGTTGTTGAATTTGAGCAGGACTGGATTTCACCCATGAGGAAGAAGCTGAAACATTGGAATTTGTATTGGATATATTTGGACTAGATAACGATAATGGATTTATATTTATATTAATATTGGCGTTATTGTTACTATTATTATTATTATTATTATTATTATTATTTTGTTGTTTTAGTCTATTTGAACCTAGACGAAATTTTCCATTAGCGTTGCTGTGTTCGGAGTATACTGAGCCCGGAGTTAGTGGTGAGAGAATGAGAAATGGTGAGTTTGAATGTGATGCTAGCACGGTTGGTGATGATGTTGGAAGTGTTCGAATGAGTGAGAGGGTAGGTGATCCCGAGACTACATTCGGTGAGTTGTTGAGTGATGACGATGATGATGACGATGAAGATGAAAGTGCTGGTGATGCAGGTTGATTAAAAATCTCTGTTCCATGTTGATTGATCGCTTGTAATATATTAGAGAAATACTCAGAGTTGTAGCCCACTATAATTCTATGGAGTTGGTACTCTTTCGTATGATTAACTATCAGTGTCAAATCGCTGTATAGGCCTGTATTTAAATATTGTTGGAATCCAGCATTAAACATATTTTTATGTTGATTATTTTGATTCATCCCCTTTTTCTATTATTTCTTGTTTGACACTGAATTTATAATTTGAAAAAAAAATATATATCTATTTGCTATATCTATATATATAATCTATTTTAAATATAAAACATTTTAAAATAAATATTTAATAAAATTAAAGAAATTTAAGTAAAATGAGATGTTTCAATCATGTGATTTATTTAATTATAATCAATTTAAAAAAAAAAGGTAAACAGAACAGATGTAAGAGTGTTATGATTGTGATTGTGTTTGTTTTTTTTTTAAACTCTGGGGGGGTTGAAAAAAAGTGTTATTTAATTAAGATGTATTATTATTTATTATTTGTTTTGTGATTATTTTTTTTTAATCAAGTTCCGCAACACTTTCCTCTTTTAAAAACAAAAAAATTTATAACTTGATGTTTTTAAAGATTTTTTTTAAAATTTCGGAAATTAAAAATGATGGTCTCAGAAATGGGAACACACCAACCCAAAAGAATCCACCTAATCAACATAAAAAAAAAAGATATCTTTAAAGTTATAATCTTTCCTGCTTAACAAAAAAAACAAACCATTTATTTTTAATTTTTTTTTTAAAAAAAGATAGATAAACTTTAATTGATTAATTATTATTACTTTGTTGTTAGTTCATCTATTAATTGTTGAGCTGTCAAAGTTTCAATTTCATATTGATGGTTTACATTGGGTTTCTGATTGTCTATTGGAATCTCTTCGTAGTGACAGAGTGCAACTATATGATTAGGTAGAAGATTGGGTAGTAACACAAAGTGTGTATAGGAATCAAAGTATTTGTCATCAAATATATTGATTTTCACTTGATTATCTTGTTCATTGATAATGAATTCACATGATTGTAAATCTAATTCAATACCAACACCAACTAGATAAGTTTTTAACAATCATTAATATATATAAAATAATCCTAAATAAATCTATAATAACACTTACTGGCTTTAACAAAACTCTCTTTTAAACACCAATGTCTAAAGAACCTGTTTGTTTGTACGTCGGAACTCTGTTTACTATCTCTTATACTTAACCATTCTCTATTTGTAAAACATGATTTCATACTTTCAAAGAATTCATTTGGCTATAATAGGAGAGTAGAAGTAGAAACAAATACAAACAAACAATAGATAGTTAGTTTATACTTTTTTTTTTTTTTTTTTTTGGTAAAGAATAGATTTACATTTTGAGATCTTGGTATTTCAGATTTCATTGTATCGACACCGATTGATAGACTCTCAGGACAGTCATAGACAGCGTAGATCACAGTATAGTCACCATCATGCGATACATTGAAAAGGTAGGTATGTTCTATCTTGTTGACCAAGTATGGTTTTCCGTTGGAGAGACGTTCGAATCTTATCGATTTCAAGTCTAGACCGGTCAGACGATGTGTCACCAGCAACATCAAAAGACGACCAGCAAGCGATGCTTTGGCACTATCATTGTTTGGGCCCACCAGAAATCCATTGTTAGTAGGTCTCTTGAACGATTGAATACGATCAACTTCCACTTTATCATTCAATAGATTTAAACATGTTGCCCATTCTGGTGCACTTGGTTTCCAATCTTTAAAATTAAAAGCAATTAACAATTCTTTCATTACTTTATTTTTAGTTATTAAGTTTTTACTTGTAATGCTTAAAAACTAATTAGTTTAGTTATGTATGCTGAATGATAAATATAATAATATTAAAAGTGTTTGTTTGTCGACAGGTATTTAAATAAAATTTGTGTGTTGTTTAAATTTTTAGTGCTAATGTGTTTTGAATTAAACCAATTTACAAACAACGTTGTTTATTTGTTAATTTATTCTTTATCATTTTAAAAAACAATATTAATGATGATAATAAGTTTCAAACAAAACCAATGATTTATTTATTTTCACTGGTGGATATTTCGATATCATCGTGTAAATTTATGATATTATGTTGGTTTTCATCGTATTCATTATCGGATTGTTGTTGAGTTGGTGACGATGTATTTGGTTCGGATCCACATAAATCACTACTGATATTACTAATTTTATCACTGTTATTACTGATGTTTTGTTCTGTAGATAAATGTTGTGATTGTGATTGTGATTGTTGTTGTATTAATGGTTGTTGTGATTGATTGCTTCTTGGTGTGTCAGGAATAGTGTAGATTTCTGGTATCTTCAAATCGAAAGCTCTAAATTTACCAACATTATTTAAATGTTCATTCTCGAGACGGAAGACTAGTAATAGCAATAAAGATTAATATTAATAGATTTTAAAGCGATATCATATGATCTACTTACAATTCCATTGGAATCTTCTTGTAACCTCAAGTATGGTGGTACCCAAAAGAATTAACTCTTTCTCTTTGGATGAATATGATTCGAACGAGACTGTAATGGACCAACTGACTCTTAGAATGGCATTGGAGATGATCGCCCAATAATAAAAGAGTTTGCTACGGTAGACTAGGTGGTCACGTAGTAGGAAGTTCTTGCTGTTGGTGTGTAGGACATCCCAATCCATTAGGTAGTCCCAAGTGCAGCTGTAGACAGAGCTGATCGAGAGGAACACAATCCACACGCCAATGAGAGGTCTGTACAGTGCACCGGTGGAGAATGGCGAGTGTGCAATGGCAGACATCACCGAGGTGAGAATGGTGGCGGAATACTTGCCAAAGTTCATCATGTGAATGCGTTGTTTCGAGTCACGATAACGACGAATCGATTGGAGTGCACGAAGCAACGGTGGTATCGAGACGAGCACCGGTCGGAAGTACGGGTTGAATCGCCAGCAGTGACCTTCACTCGTCCAGATATCGTAGACAAAGAAGCAGATGGTATACTCGAAATCGCTGAGCACCAGAGCGAGCGACGTAAACTGATCGCCAAAGAAGAAATCTTTGAACTTGACGGTGAGCATCGGTGCACTAAAGATACGAGCAAACGTCTTTATCAGCCAGAATCGACTCTGACGATGAAAGATGTCGAAAGGACAAAATAGGAATAGAAGGATCGATATGAACAAAATAAAAGGAAATATAATCGGTAGTTTCCCAGAGATATGCGTGCTTAGATACACATAGAGATAGAGAGCAACATTCCAAAAGAACGTCAGTACACTCGCCAGAAACAGAATGTGCTGATAGTTTGTCGTTGTCCTTGGATCCCAACCAAGAATCAATGTATCATTTATCTTTTTGCCATTACAAACATACATTAATACACCAAAATACCAAATCATAATAATCTATTATTATATTGAAATAATATTAAATAGGAGGTAGGGTAAGTAAATAAAATGGATAGTAATAATGGTATGGATAATATTATTTACAGGTAATAATAAACATCTAAATAAAATAAACATTGAAAGGAAGTCGACAGGATATGGATCGTCAAAGTAAAATATAGATACATTGCCAACCATATACCTAACACAAAAAATAAATAGAGTGATAGATCCACCGGTGAGCAATCCAGTTTGAAAAATAACATGCGAGGGAGCGCGATAGTCTTGGTTGATTCTCAACTTGGTCATGGCCTCTCTTCTGTTACCTGGATTGTAGTAATCGGTATACAACACCTCTATCTCATGTTCAATGGCAGTAATCTTTTTGGATTTATAAAAATATTGTTCGAACGCTCTAGCCATATATTCATCACTCTTTTTCATACCCAAAACTAATAATAGTAGTAGTAGTAACAAATAAAATAATCGTTAGCGAACAACAATAAATCTAATATGTTTCAGAAATCAAATCAATCTTTACCTTTATCGTACTTCTTAAAGATCTTTCTAAAAGCAGTGTGATTTAAATGTACATATTCTTTGAGTATTTCGATTTCTCTGTAGTTTTCTTGTAGTGCTCTCTTAAGGGATCGCTTGATCTTTGTTGGTTTCAATTTGGGTGTATATGTTTCTGCTTTCGATGCGTGTTGTAATATTGTTTTGGCTGCTGATAGTTGTGGTGGTTGAGATTGTACTGGTGTTGGTAGTGGTGAACTCGATGGTGAAAATGGTGGTGTTGCTGGTTGAATAATAATCTCTTCAATAGATCTTGTTGTTGCATTATCCGTTGGTAAATCATTATTGAAAGAATAATTTAAATGTGTTGGTTGTTGTTGTTGTTGCTGTTGCTGTTGCTGTTGTTGACTTGTGTGTAACCTACTTGGATTGGGTGTTGAAGTCGATAGTTTGGTAGATAATCTCTTTGATTTTCTATGTTGAAGGAATGAGAATGGCGATGCGATAGAAGACGACAGGTTGTGAGTTGACGACTTGTCTTCTCTCAATCTATCTTTATCCTTCTCCCTCTCTTTGTCTTTCGACGAGTTTGACTTCTTTGTCTTCTTTGGCAGCGAAGTAAGAATATCACGAATATTGTTGAACTGCCTAATGAATTCCTCTTCACGTTGCACATAGAATGCATTGACCTTGTCAAACTCATCGTTGAGCATCTGATCAAACTTTTTCTGCTCACGATCTTGATTCTTTGTTGAATGCAATGAATTAACTGAACTAACCGATCCAAACGATACTAAATTATTTGTATTATTATTATTATCTAAACTATTATTGTTATTACTATCTTCTTGATTATTATTTATATTATTATTATCATTATCATTATATTCATTATAATCTATATTTTGTTGTTGTTGTTGTTGTTGTTGATTATTTTGTTGTTGAATTTGCTGTAAGGGTATTCCAGACATTGATGCACCAACAGTTTCACTTGAATCCATTTTGAGTCGTCTTCTGATGGATCCTACAAACATCATTGGTCGTTCTTCATCTTCGGTGATAGCACGTTTGATTGCCTTGATTTGCTTCTTGAACATCTTGTAGTAAACATATTTCTTTCTCCACTCAGAGACTTGATGCCTCTCAAGATATTTACCAAACTTCATCTGTACTGCCTCTTTTCTCTTACTGCCTAAATATACTGAGATTCAATGTAAAATCAACAACAAACCAATAAATAACACTAATTTAATGTATTAAAAAATAATAGTTAACAAGTTAATTTACGTAGATTATAAAAAAAAAAAAGTAGGAAAGTAAAAATAGAATGATATTCTATATTATTATATTTATTTGAATAGTTTAATGTAATGTTATATTTATATATATTCTCTTGATTTGATTTAACTAAATATGCTCTGTATTTCTTGATTTGTTTTTTTGTTTGATATTTTTTTGGTTTATCATGATTAGATTTCTTTAACTCATATCACAAATTAATTCTTTCATTCTCATTCATTCACCGACTCACAACAAACTTTATCGCCTTTTATTAATCTGATAGTCTAAAATTGATTGTAAATTTTTGATTTTTATTATTTGTTTTTGTATTTTATTAGTGTTTTAATAAAATAACTTGTTGTGGAGTATTTGATAAAAAAAAAAAAGATATTAAAACCAATGGTGTATATGTGGACTGTTGTTTGAAAACGACACACACATCAAATAAATAAATGTGTATAGTGGGGAATCGATTGAAAAATATATAAAGTTACTACTGTGAGTTGAATTGTTATTCTTGATGTATTGTATATTATTTATATGTTACTGTTATTCTTGTTATTTTTGTTAATCTTAACTTACAATATTAAAAACAAACGACTAGTATTGGTTTATTTATTTCTTTTTTCATATTCTATATATAGATACTGAATCAGCTAATATATTTATTTGTATTTGTTTGTTAGCTTGAATATATATAAAGGAAATTGAAATGTTTACTTTATAATTGATTGATTTTTTTATTCTAATTGATTTAAAAAGTAAATGGGATTGGATATTCTAAAAAAGATAAGGGGGAGATACAACAAACAAAACAAAATCGCAAAAATAAATACAATTGCTGCTGTGACACAGAAACTGATGATGATGAAGTTGTATAATAATTAAAGAGAGTATCTTATAAGATTCTAATAGATTTCAGAAATGAAAAATTGTAGTTAATTTGTGATTTTCTGCCTGGTATGAAACAATGCTATTATTTTAAGTGAAGAGTGGTGGTTGTACTTTGCAAAAGTTATAACAGTGGTGCAATGCAATTTCTGGACACTGGAAAATGAATGTTTGTTGTGGGTTGTGTGTAGAATGCATTGGTTTGTGTAAAAAAGTTAAGTCCTTTTTTGTTTGCAGCTTTATTACAACCCGGTTTTTTTTTAATGATTCTTTTTTATTCAATTTGTTGACACTTTTTGACACCATCGCAAGCGATTCAATTAGAAAAGATTTTTCCGTTTTCAGAGTTTTTTGTCAAAAAATTAAACAAATATTTTCAATTAAATAAACTGGTCAATGGTTTGGTTATTAATTAATAACCACAAAAAGTTAACTCATATGTTTTTGGTGTAGTATCATATATAATATGGTTGGTAAGACATAGAAAAAAACGATTCACTCATTTGTTGATTTTAAATCAAAATCACTCTTTCTTTAATCAAACATGTTTTTTGCAAAAAAAAATAAGGTCAAAGTATTGAACAAAAAGAATTATTATTATAATACTATAATTTTTAAAAATGATTATAATTTTTATTTGAAATGAACTTTTTAAAGTTATCGTTAATAATTCAGCTAGTCCAATATAATTTATTTTAAATAATTGAACATCATTTAAACTATTCAAATTTATAATGATATTAGTTTTTTGAAAACATAGTGGGTTTATAAATGTTAATATTCAGTTGGTGATGTTGTTGTTGGAAAGTCGACACGATACATATTCATTCTGTACTGAGTGTTAAACGATGATGACTGCTCAACAGCTCCATTTGGATAGGTGGCATTCTGAATGGTGGCAAATGGAATTGAGAGGAAGCCTTGGTATCCAAGATTTGGAATGACTTGAGCTGAATACTCAATCTCTGACTCTGGGCATCCGATCAATGTATCTGTAATGCCGAAGTAAACATAATTTAAAATAAAATAAAAATAAACTGAGATCTAAACACTACAACTATCATCGGTATTTGCAACTTGAGCAACAAACAATACACCTCTTGGAGATAGCTCTACTTCTAGGTAGTTGGTTGGTTGTTGGTACTACGATGACAGCAAACTACACTCTATGCAATGAACACCTACATCTACGATGTCTTTGTTCTCGGTGAGTTACCAACAACCAACCAACTACCTGGAGTAGTTCTTATACTTTTTTGATGATTTATTATTTTTAACATTATATTTAAAAAAAAAAAAAAAAAAAAAAGATTTAATGAAATTTTAATTAATTGTGTGTTTTTAATGAATATATCTGACTGATTTGATTTTTAATTTAAATATATATAAACGATCATATATACACTACATTATTTCAATAGACTATTGAACATTTTTAGTTTTGTAAAATATATAAAGATATATATTAAAAGTAGTGATAATATTATTTAGATTATGTTTTAGTTATTTGGAATTATAAAAATAAAACATATATTTTTTTTTTATTTTATCATTAAAAATAAAAAAATAGTATTACAATGTATAGATTTAGTAGTAGTATATATAAGAGTTTTACTCTTAATATAAATAATAATAATATTAGTAATTATAGTAGTAGTAATAGATATAGTTGTAAGATAATGTATATGTTGGTTTTATTGTTGGTGTTGTTGTTGGATCATGGTTGTTATGCACAGTCAAACTCTGCGGTTTCACAACGTATCTATACAAATGTAGGCAGACCTTTGCCTTGCTCGAGATTGCTCGATGTCAACGGTCAATTTGGTTGCACCAGCAAGGAGTTTGGTAATAGCGGTCTAGTGCATCTGGTCGATAGTGACGCGTCACTTGCAGACCTACCGTCGCACGCTATCGCAGTGCTCGACGCCAACTTCTTCAACGGTACAATAGTCAACCGTATCATATCGAAGGTAGAGGGAATCGTCGTGCTAACAGACACCAAACAGAACTACAGATACTCGCCAGACCTACCGGTGCCAAACGCACCGTACGGTCTCTACCCAAAGCCAACGTTCTCTTTCAACTCGGCCGGTGACTCCTTGTCGTACCAATCGTTTGACAAACCATTCTTTGTGTTGGACAAGAACAACTCGGCGATAGCGAGATCCTACGGAAACTGGAATCGTGACGGAAACCTTCCACAGTACGGCTGCCACCTGGAGTCGTTTATGCACGCCGCTATCAACGCGCAGACTTGCTTGCGTCGTTCCTTCTGTGTGCCAGTCGGTGGAAAGTCGTCTTGGTCAACTTTCTCACCAGAGTTTGACCAGAGCTCTACTATTATTATGGTGTCGGTGCCGCTCGACGCCACTGCGTTCTTCCACGACTTGGCATATGGCTCGCAAACAAGCGCTTACGGCCAGACCGTTCTGCTTGGTATCGTCGAAGCGTTGTCGCGTGTCGCCAACCAAACTTCCACCTGGAAGTATACAGTTATTTTTGCGGCGTACGACGGTGAGCGTTGGGGATATCTTGGTTCCACCAAGCTGGTCGACGACATCATCAACACCGAGTGCAAGAAATACACATCCGATGGATACGGATGTCTCGATCCACGTATCCTCGATGTTACATTCATGAATATCTCATTCACCAAGATCAAGTTCATTGTCGAGTTGAATCAAATCGGTAATCCGCTGAAAGTTGACGGATCCGGTCACTATGTATACGCTCTCAACTCACTGAAATCAAACGCCAACAATCCCGACCAACAATTGCTCTATCAGACATTCGCTGACGTCGCCAAAGAACTCGCCGGCAAAGTCAAGATCTCCACGCAACCAGTCGACCAAGATGAAGTACCAGAGATTCCACCATCCTCTTCAATGGCATATCTCAAACAAAATCCAAACATTCCAACAATCATTGTTACTGATCATTTCGGTGTTTATACAAATAAGTAAGTTAATAATAATAATATTTCATTATAAAAATATATTCAAACTCTACATAAACATAAACTAATAACGATTGTTACCTTTTTACTTTAATAATAGTTATTTTTCAAGTCATAACGATGACTATACAAATATCAATGCCAACATTATTGTTGATGCAGTTACATACTTTGCCACTGTAATCGACAGACTTGCTGGTGGAAACAATACAATTGTACAAAATTCGCTATTTGTATGTTAAAAAACAAACAACTCATCATGACTTTTTCGTTTACGCTTATTAATATTTATCTTTTTCATTCAACATTTTACTTACTTAGGTTGAAGATATGTTAGATTGTCTTACTAAAAACTTTACTTGTAAATATGCTCAACAGTTTGCAGGTTCAAGTCAACCGGTTCCATCTTTCTATACTTCAGTATATGGTTACGGACCTGACAATCAGTATCTAACAATCCAATCGTTGTTTGTTCACTCGGTGATGGCTTATTTCGCAGCGAGCAATCGTACTGGTATCATGTGTGACGAAAGCAATTCATGTCCTGAATCTGCCCAAGCTTGTATTGGTGGTACTTGTGTTATTACAAACTCTCACTTCCACGATGCAATCTCGCTTGGATTCACTTTCGACGAGCCATCGTATTCCTGGGTGATCGGTAACACCAGCTATCCAACCTATGTAGAAAGCAACTGGAATTCAATTGTAATCAACTTCTACCAACAGGACAGCCACACCACTGAAGCACTCTTCCTAGTATTTGGAATCATTGAAATGTTTGTTGTGATTGCAATCATATTTGTTTCCAAGAGATATCTATCAAAGAGATATAAACTATTGTAAAAAAAAAATAAAGAAAAGAAAAGTAACTAGCTAACTATATACACTTCCTATTCACACATAATCATATCAATTAATATCCTCCCAATTAAAAATCAATAGCTAATCAAACATTCAAAGATAACCATCTAATATTAATTAAATTTTAATAAAAATAAAACAAAATAAATGTATTTATATAAAATATATTAAAACAAATAATTAGTATAATAAAAATGGTCAACTGAAAATTTTTAGATATTTCTCAACCCGATAATTCTTTTGGTTTTTTTTTAAAATTAATAGGATGGGTGGTTTCGAAAACAATTAAAATATCTTGATTTACAGACTTGAGAATAGAATCAAAAGTAAAAAAACAATCAATCAATTTATTTTATTTATTTATTTAGATTTATGCTTATCAAATAAAATATGTATAAAAATCAAATATTGATTATTAGTAGTTTGCTTTTGGTTTGTGTGTGTTTTGCAGTTGCAGTGAACCCACCACCATCTCTAGAAATTTCGAGATGTGGTACATCAGGTAGCTTCGTCAGTAATTTCATTTTGGATAGTGGTGTCGGTCTAGCAGTACAACAAACGGTTGTCAATCTCTGCTACGATAACGATAATCTCTATTTGAAACCGTTGTGCTACGATGACAACATCGTATCAAACTACACTCTATGTAATGAACATCTCTACAACTACGATGTCTTTGAAGTATTCCTCTCGGTGGGTCATCAACAACCAACCAACTACCTAGAAGTAGAGCTATCACCAAGAGGTGTATTGTTTGTTGCTCAAGTTGCAAATACCGATGATAGTTGTAGTGGTACGATTAGTTCTTAGTTTAGTTTATTAAAAAAAAAAAACAATCCTAATATAAATTGTTTTTAATTTATCAATATACTTAGGCATTACAGATACATTGATTGGATGTCCAGAGTCAGAGATTGAGTATTCAGCTCAAGTCATTCCAAATCTTGGATACCAAGGCTTCCTCTCAATTCCATTTGCCACCATTCAGAATGCCACCTATCCAAATGGAGCTGTTGAGCAGTCATCATCGTTTAACACTCAGTACAGAATGAATATGTATCGTGTCGACTTTCCAACAACAACATCACCAACTGAATATTCATGCTGGAGTCCAACATTTATGAACCCACCATGTTTTCATGTGCCTTCAACATTTGGATACATCACTTTAGTTTAGAAAATCCAAAATTGCAAAATAACTCTATCAAAAAAAACCAAAATCATCACTAATTTGAATAAAATTTGTAATGGCAAAAGTTTCTAAAAACACAAAAAAAAAAGTCTATGTTTAAATAGTTTAATAGATAGGTAAACTTCCAAGACCAACAGGGGTACTTACAATGGTGTCTCTGTGTGGTGCCACTTATCTCCCACACACACGCAGATTTTAAATGCCATCGTTAAAAAAATTTTGTTTTTTTTTTTTTTTTAATTTTAAAAAATTTTATAAAATTAAAACCTTTTTTGGAATTTTGAATAAAAACTTGTTATTTTTAACAACAATAAGGTTTTTCTAAATATATATGAATTACCACCCCACGACAAACACCACAGGACAAACAAAAAAAAACAAAAAAAATATGTGAAATTTGAACACACTAGTTTCATTGAAAGGTGTTGACCTGCCTTCATCTTATCAATATCAATTTAGAACATCAATTTTTGACATTTTTAATAACAAAAATCCTAAAGTAACAAACAAACAAATTTACTTTGGAATACATATTATTCTATTATTATAACATCTACTATATTAATATTTTTTTTTTTGTTTTTCTTTTTTTTTTAATTTTTATTTGCAATCATTTAATTAAGGCAAAAATAACCAATAATAGTTACATAAACAGAGAGTAAACATAATCTTAATATCATTGATAACAATACTAGTAAGTCATTAATAGTCATTGTCTTTTTATGCATTTTTAAATCTTGTAGTTTGACCATTCACTGTAATATCATTAATATGTAATCTGTAGAGTGTCTATATTTTTTATTTATATTGTTTTTGTAAAATGCACTTATCCTATTGGTAGACAACCCGAAGGAGATACGATTTTATAGGGATTTGTCCTATTGTTTTATAAATTTAATCGATTCCAAGTACATTTTTAGAATTATTTTTTTCTGTCTCTGTTGTGTGTGTTATTAATTTAATTATCCTCAAGATATCGAAATAAATCAAATTTCACAAACAACAACAACAACAGCAACAACAGCAAAACAAAAGAACACTTCATTAATGAAATAAATCAAATATTTAGACATGGTATTGATTCAACAACAAAATTTTATTATTCGCCATATTTTATTATTAAAACAATTATAAAAACAACTATCTACTCATTACATTTGAGAGGAGAAAGATGTGTTCTAGTGTTAACACTGGTAATCTATTTGGTACTTTCTTTCATTTGTATGGTATTCCAAATTTTTGAGAGACAGAAGAACTAAAAAAAAAAAACATAGATCGAATGTGTGTTTATTTATTATGTGTGTTTATCTGTATTTATTTACAGTAACAAAAATCAATAATTTAAAAATAAAATTGCAATTTATCAAATAAAACAATAAAACAACAAAACACAATAGTCATATAAATAAAATAAAAATAAAAACAAATTTAAATATTTTTTGTTCAGTTTTTATAATCTATTTTACCTGACTTTTTAATTAAAGATATTCTATTTGTTTCAATAATTGTAAATATAATATAATTTTATTAAAATCTATGTCTTTTTTTTTGTTTTTTTTTATTCATTAAAATAATATAAATTTTTATTTATTTTAATTTTTTCTATATCACTTTTAACACATCATACATAACAATAATAGTTTCAAATATTTAATAATTTAAATTTATTCTTGTTTGCAAAAATAATGTTACCCCACCTTTTTCCACACACATTCAAATTTAATTAAAATATGAATGTATTAATGTATTCGGGGTTAATTTATTGCTGACCAGTGCAAATAATAGTTAATTTCATCCAATATCATAATTTTACCAATGCGGTGTCTAAACATTGTATGGTATCGATGTGCTTGAGATGGATATCGCAATGCTCAAAAAAATAATGAAAAAAAGAATTTTTTGGAATATATTTATCAAAATTGACTGTAATTCAATTCAATTCCACATTATTTTGGGTTGGTGTCACCACAATTATCTCTTTTAGTCTTACGAAACACTTATAGATAAAAAGCTCTACCTCTTGCCATAATTTAATTAGCATGGAACAGTCTAATTAAAATAATAATAAAATTATCACCACATAGTATAGCGGTGACCCTTTAAATATTGGAGAGATGCCAATAGACATGTATTAGGTAGAGAATAAAGGTGGTGAGGAAGGACAAACCAAAAAAAAACAAAAAAAAACAAACCAAACCAACAAACATCAATTAATTGTCTTGTTTTTATTTTCTCAAAAACATTTACTATAATTATCATCATCATCATCATCACACCTTAGCTAGATAAAAATAAATTAAAAATAAAATAAAGTTTTGTTTTTTTTTTTGATTTTATTTTTAGGTTGTTGTATATACCCAGTGATATATACCAAGTATGTAGTAGTAGTAGAATTAGTAGGAGTCATCAGACAATAATAGAGATTAAAAATACCTACATATAATTTTCTTTAATATAATTGTACCCCCCAACTATTACCACCACTTCCACCACATTATTCATTCTTTCAATAATCAAAAACAAAAACAAAACAAAACAAAAGAATTCCTATCAAAACAATACCAAAAAGATAAAGAAAATAATTAACTCTTAATTCCATATTTGTGATTAGATGTGTTGTTATTGTTTTGTTTTTGTTTTTGTTTTTTTTTTTTGTTTTGTTTTGTTTCTCTAAGGTTGGAATCATATTGATTCTATTTAATATTGAATGCAATCATAATAATAATAATTTAATAATTTGATTGAATATAATAGATGTTTGGTTGGTATTTTATCTCTTACCTGTATGTATCAAAATTCAGTTTGAATGATGATATTGCCATTGTTTTTTTTTTTTTGTTTTTTCCTTACACCAAAATCCAATAAAAATAATCATTTCCATATCAGACCATATAATCAAAATACAACCATCAAACAATAACAAAAAAGGATATTTTAAATTATAGATCATGTGATATAAAGTCGCTCACCGCTTCTCAAACTCTTTCAGTATCAAAACCAACAATAACGACATACTACCACCAAAAACCACATAGTTTCACCTATTCCACCTCGTTTTTTTCAAAAATCCACTTATTGATTAACATTTCATATTTGTCCACATTTAAATAAATGTATTACAGTGTGTAATTGTAGTTTTAGTAAAAATAATAGTTTTTTTTTCTCTATCTTATTTTTTAAAAAAAACAAAAAACAAATAGAATAGAATTAAATATCGAATACATTTCTTTACCTTTTTAAAAATATTAATATTTGTTTTTAAACAAAAAAGGAAATTCCAACTAATTCTCATTTTTTAATCCAAAAGAAAAAGAGTTAGATGTCTTGATTATTTATTTAATCAAAAGTGAAGAGGAATCATTTATATAGAATAACAAATAATTTTATAAATTACAACTCCAACTCTAAAGAATAATAATAAAATGAATGATATAATATATAGTCCTGGTGGTACAAAGCCACCAAGAAAAGAAAAGAAAAAGAGAATCCAACATGTAGGTTCTTATGAAGTTGGAAAAACATTGGGAAATGGTAGCTTTGGAAAAGTTAAACTTGGAACCAATATATTTACAAAAGAAAAGGTAATATTAAATTAGATCTAAATAATTTAGAGAGAGATCACTGATGGCTTATAATTAAAATCGATTATAATTACACAGGTTGCAATTAAATTTATAAAGGAAAATAAGTTATCTTCAAAGCAGAGAGAAACATGTATGAGAGAGATTGAAATAATGAGATTGTTGGATCATCCAAATATTGTTAAACTATTGGACGTCATCGAAAAGAAAGAGGACAAAATGACATTTCTCATTGTTGAGTATATCTCTGGTGGAGAACTGTTTGATTACATAGTTGCACGTGAATATATTAAAGAGAAAGAAGCAAGAAAGTTTCTTAGACAAATCATATCAGCCATTGAATACTGTCACTCTAATCTGATTGTACATAGAGATTTAAAACCAGAGAATTTATTACTAGATGCAAATGGTAAATAACATTACATTATTTATAACAAACTTATTTGTATTAATAATAATGAATCCAACATAGGTAATATAAAAATAAGTGACTTTGGATTGAGCAATTCTATTTTACCTGGCAAGTTGATGGAGAGTTTTTGTGGGTCACCTCTCTATGCGGCACCAGAGATTTTGAAAGCAGAAAAATATTTGGGACCACCTGTAGATATTTGGAGTTTGGGTGTAATTTTATATGCAATCCTTTGTGGTAGTTTACCTTGGGAAGGTGAAACTCAGGCTGAAATAAGCTACAACAGTGTACATGGTAGATTTATTGATCCTCCGCATTTGACAAAAGGTAATTATCAAGATTATTAAAATACTAACTATAGTTTTAAAAGGACATATTAATTGATTGTTTGTTGTTACTTTTAATTATCATAGAGGCATTACATTTAATTCGTAGAATGATTCAAGTGAATCCCAGAGATAGAGCAACAATAGAGGAATTGAAGAATCATCCATGGACAAACATGGAATACGATGAGCCACCACCTTCTTTCTTACCAATGAGAGAACCTGTATATGAGATGAGAGAGGAACTAATGGCACAGATGGTTTCTTTAGGATTTCCAAACAGTCAGCACACTAGAGATTTGATTCTAAGCAATACTCAATGTCGTGCTACCAGTGTTTATCATTTACTTTTGGACAAAATGGTTCACAAGGAACTTGAAGATATTAAAAAGAATATGTTAAAATTACAAAATAGAGAAGATGTAAGTGTTTTGCTAATTTCATAATCAAATAATTTATTTAATACGTACATATTAATATAATTTGTTAGAATTCATTAAAGAAATCACAGAAAGGATCAAATTCACTTGCATCGATTCCAGAGGATGAAGCTTCACAGATGCATTTGAGGGATGAAGATGAAAGCGCGAGCTTTGCTAATAAGGAGGGCAAGTTTGACCAGACCTCTCCAACAAAGAGAAGACAATCAACTCCCAAATTCTTCTCGCCAATGATGGACCAGAATGAAAATAAAATCTCCAAATACTCTCCGCTACCATCATCGCTATCGGCACCAGCAACTTCACAGTCACCTCGTAACCATAAGGTGAATAACCATCAACAAGCCATGAGTGAGGCAGATGCCACCACTGCTTCAATAATCGAACAACAACAGCAACTTCACCTCCACCACCAACAACAACAGTACATGCAGCAGCAACAACAACAACAACAAGGTGGTCCAACCTCTCCAAGGTACGTTGTTAACCAACAACACAGCAAATCGCCAACCAGACAACAACAGCAAAATGCTTCAAGACTACCACACCTCCAACTCCCACACGGACCTGCTCCAACCTCGGTTCAACATCTACCACCCGGCTATGAAAGCAGAAGAAGATTCTCCATTCAAGGGCCAACCTTAAGGGAGGAAGTAGAAGCCGAGATCAATCACAACTATCACAACCCAAGAACTGCTATCCTAATGCAACAACAACAGCAACAGCAACAGCAACAACAACAACAGCCACAAAGTCATGAACCAACCGTGCAAGCTCCAAGAACTAACAGAAGAATGAGTCTTGATTCGCGTATGATGGTAGACGGTGAGGATGGACCTCTCGAGAAGAATGAATCGCTCTCTAGTCCACGTTCGACCAAGGGTATCTTCAAGTCTTCGACAACCACCACCAAATCACCAGAGAAGACAGTGGATGAGGTCAAGAGATGTCTAGAGGAGACTAACCTCTTCACAAAGAAGAAGGGTCCCTACGTCTTCTTGTGCTTTGACGATGAAGCTGGTGTCAAGTTCCAAATTGAAATTGTAAAGATTATGCATTTGAATTTGACTGGTGTACAATTAAAGAGAATTTCTGGTGATACTTGGAAATATAAAGATATATGTACAGATTTGGTTGAATCAATTCATATCTAAAAAAAAAAATAGTTAAAAAAAAATAAACTAACAAAAAAAAAAAACAAATTTGAACAAGATTTTTAAAATTGATATTATTACTAGTTTTAAAATCCATTCAAACACCTATACTATATTGACTTTTAATTATAAAAAAATAAAGAGATAAGGAGAAAAGACAATCTTTCGACCAAGTCTTGAACTCCTATTTCAAAAATTGATACGAGTTATTAGAGTAATGTAGTTCACTATCAACTCACAATACTCCAAAAAATTCAATTAACTTTGATGACTTTTATTTTTTAATTGGTAAAAATATTGATTTTATGGGAAAGCTGTCGTGCGTTTTCCAATCAACAAAGCTATTGAACGTAAATAATTCATTTAATCATTGATTTATTTGTGAAAATATTAAAAAAACAAAAATAATTAATAGTGGTAGTAGTAGTAATTCATTATTGTGGAGTGTATCTTTTAAAATTTCTCGCCAATGCCTCGTTAAATTCTTGTTTGTGTTCTACGTTTATACAATGACCGGAATCGAATTGGATGAACTCTGCCGGTGAAAGAATGTCTCTAAGTAGGAACGAGTTGGAGGTTCGAACGAGGTGATCGATATCACCACACATCACCAGAATCGGTATATTCGTTTTCTCTTTCAACTCGCGTAGTCTGCTATCGGTAATATGGTGAGTTGTCACTGTCTTGATGTGACCGGCGACCGCTGCTGGCTTGGGCAGTGTCATCTTGGAGACATCCTCAACATAGCTATCGAGCAGAGACTCCAGGATCGGCTGACCATTCTCATCGAGCTTCTTCAAGTAGTTTTCAGAGTAGAGAATTGGCATGAGAACTCTTCCTCTCTCACGATGATCTTTAATAGTAAAGGAACGCAACATCTTGAGCATTCCAAGGATGGGCGGTATACGTCCGAATCCACCGGCGTGAGTGACACACAGCGAGAGTGTGGAGACACGCGCATGTGCAGACGTAGCCAACTCGAGGGCAATCATACCACCCATCGAAACACCTACAATGTGTGCCTGTTGCCATCCGAGATGATCCATGAGCTCAAGTCCGTCTCTTGCCATGTGATTGGAGCTGTAGTTGTAGTTGGGTGTGTCACTCTTGCCGATACCACGGTTATCGAAAATACATATTTGATACTGCTCTGGAAACTGATTGAAATACTCTAGTTGATGTTTCCAGGCTTCGCAGCTTGTCAGGAAACCCATGATCATCAGCACCTTTGTATTACCTCTTCCGTGCAACTGATAGTAGAGCTTAACAACGCTACCTCTATTATGTGAAACTTCGCAATGACCCTCTTTAAAAATGTGTGATTCATTCGCTTTCTCGTCTATATGTGGACCACCGCTTCCAATTCCAATATCTTTATTGTCTTCTTCGTTATTACTATTATCACCTTCAACAACGACAACAACATCCTTATCAAAATTATTATTTTCTTCTTGTTCTCTTTGCTCTATCATTTTTTTTTTCTTTTTAAAAATAACCGACCGCAGACTTTTCTTTTTAAAAATGATTAAATAATAATAATAACTAATTAAAATTTCTAATTTAATATATATATACAAAATAAACTATAATTATTTTATGTAATAATAAAAATAAATACGATTTTTATTTTTTTGGAAATATATAAATTTTAACTGCAAAAACAAAAAAAAAAACAAAATCTTTTAATTTAAGTGGTAAGTTATAATGATTCTTGTTTAAACTTCAAACAACGAGCGAAATAAAACCACATAAAAAAGTGTAATAATCATTACATTTTTTTTTTTATGTACACATTTGCGCTAATGTTGATTTAAATTATTGCAAAGATCATTGATTGACTATAAATTAAACCATCATCGTTCAACAAGAATAGTTGTTCTCATTTTCCTGAAAATGATGATAATTAATTAAAAAGATTAATCTTTGTTGGATGACTTTCAATGATCTTTGCAATAATTTAAATGATTTTCACCATTACGAGAAATAATGAAATGCAAAACTAACTTTTTTTTTTTTGAACTACCCCTGTTGATGATGATAGATTTAAAGGGCATCTATGAATGTTTTTGGGTTTGTTTTTTTGACTAATTTTTTGAGCTTTGCAAATAATAGAAAAAAAACAGTCAAAAAAAAGGGAGAAGTAATAGGTTTTGCGAAACACAATTCAACAAAAAAAGTTATTACCTTGATATTTTTTTTTTGATTTAAATTTTAAATTAATCAAACAATAAATTGGATCTTTTTAAATGAGAAACAAACCAATGATTGTTCACACACCAAACTCTTATATTAACAACCAATCTAAATCATTCAACACTTTGTAGCTCTTCACAGTAAATAAATTTATTTATTTATCAAAAGGTAATTATAAAGTTTGTCATTCATATTTTTTCTTTTCTTTAACAATCTTTGTGCAGTTTTTGATCAATAAAAAAAAAAACTCTCTCTCTTTCACAAAATCATAATCGGAGTCAATCATCACAATCATCATTGTGCTAATTTTGTTTGTCTTTTCGCCACGACAAAAAGAGAAGAGGTACGGGTAAAGTCAGAAACAGCATACGCGAAAACTCACTGGTTTTAAGAAATTTTGAAAAAAAAAAGATCAGTTTTTTTAAAAAATTGCGATGAGACTAAAAAATTTCTAAATCAATAAAATCATCAACCAATTAATCAATCAATCACTTTACAAATTTGCAATAAATCTTTATTTTTGTTGTTGTTATCGTTATAAAGATATAAAAATAATACATAATACACAATAGTGTCAATCTATTATTTTAGAAACTAATTTAAAAAACTTCTATTTTTTTTTAGGTTGTGGAGTAGAATAGTGTTGTTTGTATTAGATATTTATTTATTTATTTGTATATATATATTATAATATTATTTATTTAAAAAACTAAAAAAAGTAAAAAGTAAAAAGTAAAAAATAGAGATTTTTTGTGTGTGTGTGTTTAAAAATAAAAATGGATTTCACAGCAAATCTGATCGATTTGATTAGAGATCCATTGTCGACGATATTGATCGACTGTCGTGCGATCACTCATCTGATTTCACAGGAGGAATCGTTTCAGATGGAGTTTGACAAGGTGCAGAAGGATGCTGAGATTCTACTGATCGTGTTCAATCAGTACCTTCAGCGACACATCTTTGCAGATGGCCAAGTCAGAGCGCAGAACCAAGAGGAAGCAGCTACCAAACAATTCTTTTTCGAAACACTCATACAGCACACTCAACAATTCAGATCGAATTTGATAAGCCTGATGCAAACCGTTCAGTCGGTTGGCAGACTAGAGATGTTCCGTGACGCCGACCAACAACAACAGCAACAGCAGAGACAGGAACCCGATGGTGCAGATACCAACCCCGCTCCTACCGCTTCAAGAAATACAAATCGATCGTTGTATGCACTTTTAAAGTATAAGTTGCAAGAGAATTTGTTGTCAGTGTTGGAGGCAACTCGTGGCCTGATGAAGGCATGTAGCGCCAGTCCCGCGCCAATGTCCAATGCCAACACCTACTGCAACAACTCTGATTCATTTTCAATCTCTATCACCACAGAATATCTTCAGTCGATCTCCACTACTTTTCTCAAACAGATGGCTGGTGTTGCCGAGTGTTGTTCGCTGCCTGACGTGTCCAAGAGCGACTTCCAGCTGCTTGTAACCAGCTACGAGTTGGCAGCGGACCAATTCATACAGCTATTGAAAGATCACAGTAAATTTGACATTTCAGAGAGGATTACAACTATTTCCACCAATATTGAGAATCTAAAGAATCTGTCGAATGATATTCATCAATGGGTATTAGAGGCAAAGCCATTGGATGCCACCAGACTGCAGCACAATTATCAACAGGAACAATGTGTACTGGCACTGATCGAACATGTAAAAGCAGTTATTCCTTTGATCAATCAATCGATTAACAAACAGGCATCGGCTAACCCATTACCAACAAGCATTGAATTGATCGATTTAGTAAAGTTGGAACAACAACTATTTGATCTCATTGAAGAGGAAGAAGAAGAAGAAGAAGAAGACGAATCTGACAGTGAATCAGAGAATGAAGTGGAAGAACAACAGATGAATAAGTTAACAATACAACTATCAGATTCTCAAATTATCAATAGCGGTGATAGTAACAACCAAGAAGAGAATATTGCATCTACAACCACCACTTCTTCCTCGACAACCAATGAAGAATCATCATCATCATCTACTTCAACTAGAAGATATGGATATGACTTACCAACTATTAGTCTTACAGAGAATTCCGATGACGAAGATGAAGAGCCAATGATTTGGAGTTTACCAATCTCATCGATTAGCTCTGATCCATTCAAGAGAAATGAGGTAGACAATGGCAATGGTGCCAATCAGGTGGATTCAGATCGTCGTTCAAACTCTGCATCCGCTGCCAATCCATCGATCAAGGTTTACAGTAGTAAGGATTTCAATATCAAAGCTATTCAAGCAAGATCATCGTCACTCTCATCGTCACAGGCAAAGAGCAGCAGCGGCATAGGCAACGGACAGCAACCAAACGGTCCCAGCGACAGAAAACTTAAGGGTTGGACACTGAAGAATCCATTCCGTAGATCGAAATCACGTGAGAATCTACATGATCAACAGCAATCATCACAAACACCAAATCCAAGTAAATCAACAGATAGAAAGATAATCCTACCAAAATCAACAAAGCAATCGTCTCAACAACCATTAACTCAATCTTTATCACAACAAAACCTACAACAACCACAACAACAACAGCCACAACAACCAATCTCACCACTTACAAGTTCAACCATTATTTCACAACCTACATCTGTCAATTCATCGCCTGGTTTCAGCTCAACCAAGTGGATTGCTTCATTGCCTTCGTCACGCTCAATGAGTAACTTGCTGATGCACTCTGAGCGACGACCAAGCACAATCGATCCAAACTCCAATGAATCATCGCCACGCGGACATGGTGATGATGACAACTGTATAGACAACAATAATCTCGGTGGTGAAGTGGTCATCATCGAATCGGATGACGGTGCCAGTACCTACACCGATCAGCTCAACGATGAATCGCTCAATGATGACATTGAATCATTTGATCACGACTATTTCGACACACCACTCGGTATCAGAGGATCCACTCAAGAGCCAACAGTAGAACTTTTCCAAGCTGCCAAAGACTTCCAAATCGAAGAGATTGGTGTTAGATCGAAACGTTACAGCAATCCAATTCTCATAAGATTAGATCATAATGAAAGACATATTGAACATTATAAAACATTTTTCTATTCAAAAGGTATGAAATCAACCGCCGATTGTTTATTATATAAACAAAGTTTACTAATTAGCATTTTCTTTTAGAACAATATAATTTCATCAATTATGTACCATCTTTAGGTGGACATATTATTATTTCAGTTGTAAAACAACAGGAACCAGGTAAAAATAAACAACATAGAGCACTTATTAGAACCAGAAACGGTGTCGAAAAGATACTCATTGTTAGTCGCACACCAAAGGAGAAAGATATCATCAAGTCGATTCAAAACTATCTCAAACCAATTGCCAACATCTCAAAGTCATCGTTTAAATCGATTAAAACTGATAAAATAATATCACATCTATTAGATTTCGAAAAGATTGATGTAAGTAACAAAAAAGAATCTATCTATCTATTATTATTATTATAAACAAAATAAACTAATCTTTAATATTATTATTATTATTATAAAGATTACAAAGAGATATCATTTCTTTGTTATGTTTTGTGGTGATGGTCAAATTACAGAGAGAGAGATGCTCTCCAATCAAAAGGTTAGTCGTGAGTTCGTGGAGTTTTATAGGTTTTTAGGAAAGAAAGTTCCAACTAAAGATTGGAGTAGCTACAACGGTGGTTTGGATACACGCAACAATACCGACGGTGAGTACACAATCTACACAGAACTCCAGGGAATAGAAATCGTATTCCACATTTCACATCTTATCCCCGTAGAGCGACGTAAAGAGATACTCTCCAGAAATACCTCTGTTATAATCTATCACGAAGGCAAATCAACATTGAATCCATCGACATTTTCATCATCTAAAAACAGTAAGTATCAACCATTTAGCTGACGATCATTATTAAACAAGCATTTACTAATCAAACATATCATTACCACTTAGAAATACTCTTTGAGATTAAAAAGGTGAGGGTTGATGATGGATCATCTGTTTTCTATAAGATGGGTGTTGCATCGAACACTCAGATACCACCATTTGGTCCAATGATATCGGATCCACCCATCTACCAAAAAATAGCTTCTTTTAAACAATATTTAATTACTAAATGTATGTACTACATTAATAACAACAAATATAAGATAATAGAATTCAATTTCAAAAGATATTAATATCTTTAATTTAATTTATAAATCTAGTGATCAATGCAGAAAACGCTGTATATTCTACTCAACATCTAATGCAAGAGCTCTCCAAACAGAGATCCATTAAACTAGATGATATTGTCACCGCTGTATTATAAAACAACTCACTTGCTCATTCACTCAATTCTCCTTCAATTATTTCAAAAAAAAAAAAAAAAAAAACCTTAATTTATTTACTCCATAACATTTACATTCCAACAACAATACCAATTTTTTTGCAAAAAAAGAAAACAAACATAAAAATAGATAACTTATTTAATTTATATATTTGTCATTTTTTTGAGACTGATCAGACTTTTCTACAGATAAATTGGTGAGGGAAAAAAAAAGATTCATGATTGTGTTAACCCACTATTAATTTTTTCATTTAAAAAAACAAAAATTTTTGGACATAACTGCGCACAAAAACAAACAGTGAAAAATAAACCAATATCGATCTCATCGAAATAACAGTATCTAAACATTCATCATTTATTTATTCTGTTTTAGAATTTCTTTTTTTTCTTTTTTTTTTTGTCATTCATTTATTTATTTATACACACACATTTGAATCTATGTGTTTGATCCTATATTTATATAAAATTTGTATATATATATAATATAATAAATAAACTATAGAGATTAGCGAAAGAAAGAAAGAAAGAAAACATTTAGATAATAATAGTTTAAATGAAAGGTTTACGTGATAACAATGGACGTAACAACAACAACAACAATAATAATAGTAATAATTGTTTGAATATCAATCAGTTACCACATACTCTGTTGATTCATATCCTTTTGAATGTTCATGGTGGTCAGTTCCCATCGGGATCGTTTCGTGCCTGCTTTCTTACGTGTCGACTATGGGGTCAGCTGATGCCGCGCACTCTTAGAGCCGTCCACTTTGAAGGCACTGACGATGCCACCACAACAAAGATGGTGCGACACCTCGTGCTGGCGTCACCCTACAACGAAACACTGAAGCGGGTCACCATCAGTTCACTCGCCACTTCCGACACGCTGGCGACTATACTACTGGCGCTGACTACACCGTTCTTTTCGCAGCGTTCCAACACACTATATCATCCACCGGTAACGCATCTGGAGATCACTTCGACACCACTCAACGACCGAACCATCCAACTGATATGCGACATCATTCGACTGTACAATCTCGAACAACTCATACTCTGCTCGGTTGGCTTGACCGATGCGCACCTCATAACCCTGGGCAAGTCACTCACATCCAACCACTTCAATCAACTGACAAACATCAATCTCTCACATAACAACTACACAAAGCTAGGATTGGAATTCCTGCTCAATGCACTACTACAAACACATCATAATAACAATACATGTAAACAACAACAACAGCAACAACAGCAACAACAACAACAAACTAGTTATAGAGATAGTAATAATATTTCAACTGGTATCAATACAAGTTTCAACTCACTGAGTAATTATAATTCATCAATGAGTAGTTTAAGTACTATGTCATCGGCGACAACATCAACAACCAATCAAAACAATGCAATTAATATTATGGATAAATCGATTGTTAAAAACTATTTGTATTCTTTGGAGTTGAGTAACAATGCAAAGCTGGGTTTCGAATCGATTGCACCATTGTTGGCTCGACTGGAACGACTCTCGGAGATAAGAATTGCCAATGTGCAGTTGTCTTCCGACGGGCTGCTGGCGTTTCTCGATCTGCTAAAGTCATCGCGAACACTCAATGTAATCGATCTCTCGAATAACTTTATTAATCCACGTGGTGTAGAGACTATCGCCTCACTTTTGTATTTGAACCACATATCGTCGCTCGATCTCTCCGAGAACAAAGTAGGACTGGCCGGTGTCAAGGCGTTGGCCGACGTCGTATCGACCGGACTGGCGCATATGAAACACTTTTACATGCGACGAACCAACCTGGCATTCGATGAATGCATGATCCTGAGAAATCTGCTGCTTCGCACAACCACCATAGAGACACTCGATCTCAGTTCCAATCTCATTGATTCCGACGCGGTAGCGTTGCTCTGTGAGGCGCTACAACACAACAGATCGGTGCGCGACCTCAACCTCAGCTTCAACATACTGGGATCGAGCGGGGTGACAGCAATAGCGCGTGCACTCCAACAGAATAACCATTTGCGAATTCTCCGTCTGCATTGTGTCTCGATGAAAAAAGCAGGTGCTACGCCGCTCGCCGAGATGCTGGCGACCAACAACTCACTCATACAACTACACCTGAGCAACAACGAAATTAAATCGGCGGGTGCAGCCGACCTCGCAAAGGCAATACGCTCGAATCGCAGTCTTTTGTTTTGCGATCTTTCATTCAACGGAATCAACGACAAGGGTGGATCGACACTCCTCAAAGTGGTATCCGAATTCAACTACACAATACAATTGGATCTCAGTGGTAATCCAATCACTTTGAAATGTCAACAACAATTTCGCAGTGGTAATTCCTCTAAAAATGATTGTAATCTAATGTAACAATACAAAAAAAACAAATAAACATAAACAAACAATATAATAATAAAATAAACATTTAATTTTATTTATGATCAATAAAAACAGCTGCAGCTGTTTACAAGTCAGTTTTTGTCTTTTAAGAAATGCTTTGTTGGTTGGAGCATGCTGATTAAAAGAAAAAAAAAAATATAAAAAATTTTAAAAATAAAAAAAAAAATTTCAATGTGTAAATTTTCATTAAATTTGTTGATCAACAACACTCAAACACCCATACATCAGTTTTTAAACTTTAAAATAAATATATTTATTGTGATTTTTAATGATGGACGAAGAAGAATATGAACAAACTCTGTTGATCAAGAAAGAATGTTTTATATATAGAATTCCACCAAGACCTGGTGCTGCTGGTTACAAGTATGTGTCATTAGCGCTGATCTGTTATTTCATTGCTTTCATTTCAAAGGTAGATAATCAACCTTGCTAACATCAATCTATTTATTTATATGTTTATTTTAGAGCACAGGATTGGGATCCATCTACTTACATTTGGTCAGGTCGTTTAGTAATCGTTGCCAAAGGTGATTTCTGTAATATAAAATTTGAAGACAACGCAACCGGTGAAATATTTGCTCAGTGTCCAGTTGATCAAAACTCTGTTGAACCTGTCATTGACAGTAGTCGTTATTTCGTCATTAAAATTAAAGATGGAGGTAAAGTAATAGTATATAGAATATATTTATTTATCTATCTAAAAAAAATAAAAATTAATTTTTTTATATTTATGTATATGTAGATCGTCATGCTGTTGTTGGTATGGGATTCACAGACAGAGGTGATGCATTCGATTTTAATGTAACTTTGCAAGATCATCAAAAGTAAGACCACACCAATGATAATAGTAATCAATATATCAACACATTAAATAGATCATACGATATGAGATAAATGAAATATAATTCAGTCTTGACCTCCAAGTTTTGTTGACATCTAATAGATAAACAAGCAACACACATACACACACTCACAGTCGATCGAATAATAGTAAATAGATAATAGCGAAACTCATTATCATAATGTGGAATAGATGATAGGATTCAATCGACACTGATTTTATTTTCGAAATCTATTAGATTGGGAATCAGCTGTCGAGGGGTTATATGCTTACACCAAACATTCCACAAACAAAATAACAACAAACAATGATAAACAAACAAACAAACAAACAATAACACACCATATACCTACACAACGCAACCTCATATGATATAAGGTTAACATGATAAATTGTTTTAGTTTTTGTTTTATTTTTCCGAACAAAACAAAAACAACATGTTTAGAGATAGACAATAGATTGTTATTGATATCACAGTATATTATTCGAGAAATTGTTTTTGTTTACCTAACTAATATTAAATATTGTTTTATTTTAGTTATGTAAAGAATAAGAAACAATCGTATTTGGCAAGACAGAATATGGATAATCAACCAAAAAAAGACTATAGTTTGAAAACAGGTCAGACCATTCACATTCCATTTAAAGCAGGTGGTACCACCACTGCAAGCCCACAAAGACCAGCTTCATCCGGTGCCCCAGTACTCACAGGAGCCAGTGGTAATGGCGGTTTCCTCTTGTCGCCACCTCCTCCTGCCGGTGGTCGCTCAGTCAGACAACAACAACCACAACAACAACAAAACAATCAATTCTCATTCCAACAACAACAATCACCACCACAACAACAACAACAGCAACAACAACAACAACAATGGGGATCAAATCCATTCTTTTAGAAAGAAAGAAATAATCCATTCTAACTTTGTTTAATAGCTATAACATATTTTCATACTAAAAAAACAAACACAGCACCAACTAAACTTAATGAATATATTTTAAAAAAATAGCACAATAAAATAATTATTGTTATTTATAACTGAAATTTATCAAATGAAATTACCAACTCTACAGTTATTCCAATTGAGAATGACTATCATTATGAATTTGACATTTATAACTGAAATTAAACAATAAATTACTTTGACTTTTCGTTGTTCTCAAAAATAATGAAAATAAATTAAAAAATTTTTGTGGTCCACACAGGATCACAATTAAATTGTTGGTAAAAAAATATCGTTGACAGCTTATCTCATCGTTACCAAAACCACCACAAACACCTTCACAAAATCAATTAGCTTTAATTTATAATAACAAATAATAATAAAGAAATATTTCTTTCAAACAATCTTTATAATTAATAATAGATTCAAAAACCATTATTGTAGATAATCAACTAGTT
Organism: Heterostelium album PN500; assembly: GCF_000004825.1. Classification (NCBI taxonomy): domain Eukaryota; phylum Evosea; class Eumycetozoa; order Acytosteliales; family Acytosteliaceae; genus Heterostelium; species Heterostelium album. Next base: position 783,429 of record NW_008805070.1, on the reverse strand, counting down.
TGCATACATATTTATTCAAAGTTAATCATTTCATTATTCTTTATTAGTTTCTATGTAAACAAATCACTATTAAGAGATATCATTTAGTTGTTGTTCAAAGTCAATTTACAAAAAAGCAAAAACAAAACAACTTAGATTATATTGGATCTTCAGGGATATTCATAATATCTTTATTTTTTTTGTTTTTTTTTCCACATTTGTAATATTAAAAGTATTTATTTATTATCGGATTGGTATTAGCCATCTATATTTATTATTTCTTTAAATTAAATAGCTTGTATCTTTATTTTATATAAAAGAGATAAACTTTACATTTTATCTTTTGTTATTATTATTTTTTGTATAGATAATATTATTATATATAGATATAGATAATGTTATATGATAATATAACATCGTCGAGTGGTAACAATGATCATTATATACCTACATTCAACAATGAGCAGATAGATCAATTGGACCACATTGTATATATAACCAGTTCACTGGGTTGCGTTGGTGCACTCTTTATTATGCTCTCGTATGCGATCTTCAAAGAGGCACGATCATTTGCTACCACTCTTATATTCTACTTGTCGATCACCGATTTGATGTCGGCGGTGTCCTACCTGCCGTTTGGACGTAGCTCCAATGTGATGTGCAATCTGCAGGGTGCCGGACTGCTCTTCTTCCTGACGTCCTCCTATCTCTGGACGATGTGCATTTCGATCTCCTTGTTCATGGTGTTCTTCCTCAATCAATACGAACAGGGTTACCTCTTGAAATACTTTCACGGCATCTGCTGGGGTATTCCACTCATCTCAACGCTCATCTCACTCATAGCACATGCATTTGGTCCTGTCGGTTCGTGGTGTTTCATTCACGATCCAACCAGTGTCTTTAGATTACTCTACTATCTGCCATTAGTAGTTGTATTCTTTGTAAATCTATGTGTATTTGCATGTATAAGGTAAGAGCTTTATAGAGTTTTTATATATTTCAAAAATCATAGATTAACATTTACTAATTAATTGACTTTCATTTAATATTAATAATAATAATAATAATAATAATAATAGGTGGAAGATATCACAACATTCAAATTCAATTGTATCAAGAGTCAATATTATTGTTTCGTTTTATTTGATTGCTTTTGCGCTCTCACAGTTTCCAACGGTTATCAATAGCATACAGAATTTTTCAGAACCTTCTCATCCAAAGTTTTCACTGTTTGCCTTTCAATTGTTGCTGCAGCCACTACAGGGATTCTTTAATTGTATAGTCTATGGAGTGAACGAAGGTTTCATTTCTCATTACATCGAATTCTTTGAGAAACATCTGTTCCGTTGCAGAAAATCAAGAGAACTTAAACAGATCGAAGTTGAACAGGAACGACTCATCGTAGATTATGACAACAGCGACGAAGAGTCACAAACAACAAATATGGATCAATTAATTATAGATGATTATTCTATACAGTAGTTTTAATATAATAATCTTTTAATTAAATATATATTTAAATATTTTTTTTAACTTTCTTAAACCTTTCGCGCCAAAACTTTTTTTTTTTAATTTTGAAGTTGAACAAACCATTTTTTTTCATTGGAAGTGATTGCCCACAATCTAAAGGCGCCAATTCTTTTAAGAATTACTGACATTTGATTAAACTAAATCTCTTTTAATTAAGAAAAACAATTATTATTATTATCAAATCATTATATAATTTTTTTTTTTATCAAACAACTACATTTTATTTTTATAATATGGAATGTTTAGTTTGTGAAGATGGAGAGCTTCAAAGTAAAGAATTAGTTACTTTGATTCCATGTGGAGATGTGATGTGTTCAAACCATCAACTAAAAGAAAACAAACTTTGTTTTTTGTGTGATCAACCAGTAGAGAGAATACAGGTTTTAAAGCTACGATCCAAGAGACAAAGAGTTGAAGGTCCTGATTTAGACAGTTCACCTACTTTTATGTCATTTTCATTCGGATCATCCATTGCCGAAACATCAACCATGTCGAGCATCTCTACATCAGCACCATCCAATATTTTGGATCGTTCGTTGTTATCCAAAAAGGATACAATCCAAAAGAGAGTTTGTCCACAGCACGACGACCAGTTACTTAGCTACTTTTGTCTGAATCCCGGTTGCCAGATTGGAATGTGTGGTCATTGCATGGTTGACAAGCACAATGGACATGAAATCAAACGTTTCACAGATGAAACACTGGATCAAATTAGAGAGATTGGTCAGAAGACGAAACTAGAACGTGAAGCAAAGCAAGACGTTTTATTTCAACTGGTCGATCTCCAAAAATCTGGATTGCATCATCTCAACGCCAAAAAAGAATTCTTTGATAAATACATCGATCAACTTTGCAATGGTATCAAGGATTCAATGCTTGGCTACTCCAATAAGCTATTTAAACCGGTAACTGATGAGCTCCAAACGAATTATGATGCCAACAAGAAACACACCGCCACTTTATCCAACATGTGCAATCTTACAGAGTATGAGCAATCCACTGACCAGTGTTTGAGAAATTCAATCTTTGACTTTATCGATTCGATCAGTACAACCAAACAATGGAACAATGTAGCTATTGATCACGATCAATTCGTACTGGAGCTTGCCAACTCTAGACTCACTTGGAATGAGGTCGATGATATGCTTTCAACTACCATTAAAAGTTTCCAAAAGAGAGTGGAGGGACCGGCCAAAAAGATTGTCAAAACTGACCATAGCACAAAAGATGGTGAATTGAAATTGACTATCGACAGCCATTGTGAATTGGTCTCAGTTTCTGTGGTTCCCGACTACCCTTCAAAAGTGGAAATCACTAGATTTTCACTTGGAACTGGAAACGAGATTGATTCCACTTTTAAATCGGTTGGCTTTGACATTCAGGGAAAGATCGATGTCATATGCAACAACGGTTTAATTAGCATTCTCTGTCATGCTGAAAATCAAATTGTTCAACTCCAATGGGACCAAAAGAAGAAACCAACACCCAAACCATTGGTTAAAGGCAAAGATACTTTAGTTTCAAAGGCATTCAATACTTTTATGGTTGAAGGTGAAAATCATTACTCCTTTTCATTCAATTTCTTTACCAACAGCAACACTGCTATGAAAAAGTTATGTCCAGACTCAGAGGTTGCCGATACCAATAGTAAAATTACTGAAATCACCGATAACAGTGGTACCAATAACTTGGATAGTGACATGCCTACACTCAACTCTGATAACTCAAGTTCAATAACATTCGATTCAACAACAACAGCAACAACTGAGCGAGTTCAAACTCCAATGTCACTGAATGATCTTGACAAATCAATTACCGGCTCTCCAATGGTTTCAAAACCCACCAGATACAGATCAAATCTTGTCAACGGTATGGATTCTGGTTCTATTCTCGATATTTTTTCATTATCCGAGACTAGTCCTTTAGCGTCAATGATTGGCGAAATCAACGAAGCATGCTTTGAATCGAACCAACTTACAAATCCCCTTGCTGATACGCCAACCTTTGAAACAGCCACTACTTTGACATCCACAGAATCAAATCAAGTTGCTACAGATACTCCAATTGAGCAAAACACACCAACATCTACCTCGGTTCTATTGAATGAGAATGGTTACTCTGTCCAGCAGAAACTCATTTATCCTTCGGATGACGATACCGTTGGTTATAATTTGTGTGGCATTCCTTACTTTGTCGAGTGCAACACCAGCTTTGACGACTCGCTCTCTAACCTCTACAAAGGAACCGAATGTTCATCCACGTCTCCAAACACCGAGTCTTGCAAATACAGAGTATGTCTTGCCAGATTCTACCATGAGAACACCAAGTATCTCTATCTTCTTTGGAATGACAAGTTCGAACGTATCAAGCTCACCCCCAAGAAAGAAAGAAACACTTCCATCGAGCAAACCTGTACAAATCAATTCAAGTGTGAAACATTGAGTACCAACCCAATCGTAGCCAGTCTCTTTGCAGAGTTTAACCAGTCACTTCCGAACGTCACAGAGCAATCATTCCAAAAGCTGATCTTACCATACACCTACATCGAAGAACTCAATCAACTCTACTTCCTACACGTGGACAACAAGAACCGTCCTGTCGTTCTCTCTTTCCACTTGGAGCATCTCGTTTGGCTAAGCAATCCATTCCCATTCAAAGGCAGTGAAAGCAGCTCATACTCTCTCTACGTGAATCATGAAGATGAACCTGAAGAAACTGCTGACGAGACCACCACCACAACCACCGCAGCAGCAACAGCAGAACCAACTACTACTACCGCTCCCAAACCCACGCAACCCTCTCCAACCAGATCGTTCGGTAGTACATCATCTAGTTTTATCTCACCATACCCAACCAAATCAAAAACTATGATGATGGCTAGTCCATCTCCATACAAGTCTCGCAATCAAAACTCACCTTTGCCATCATTCAAAAGTCCAGTGTACATACCGATCTCACCTGTGAGTCCTATGAAAAAGAGTACATCCAACAAAGTAGGAGGAGGTAGATTATCAACAGCACTTCATGAAATCGATCAAAATGTAGTAGCTTCGCCAACCGCCAAACCCAAGAGAACTATTAAACGTTCAAATGTCTATGATGAGATAACAGCAGCACCAGCTCCAAAGAAAAAAACAGTCGCCAAAAGAAAACAAAATTAATTCTTAAATCAATCAGTCTAATCTTTTTTAAAAACTTATTATTTTATATAAGAGTAAAATAAACATTTTTATGAGGATTTATCACTTTTATCATTATTTTATATATCTATTTATTTTAAGTCATTTAATTATATATCTATAAAGATTTATTTATTTTTTTAAACAATTAAGCAAGTAACGTTCATTTCCGTTGGAAGAAAAAAAAACAATGAAAAAAAAAATTTCAAAAAAATTTGAAAATCAACTCATAAAAAGAACAAGTTTTGGATTTTCAAAGTTTATTCGATTTGAGGTTGAACATTCATTGATTAAAGATAAAGATAATTAATATATATAATATATTACTTAGATACTTTAATCAATTGCAGTGTATCTTGTTTTAATATCAATATAAATCAATCAAAAAGTCAAATCAAATCATTCATTTATTATTAATTAATTAACTTTCAAAAATCAAAATTAAAATAAAAAATATAAAAATATTAAAAAAAAACAATAAATAAAATAGATAAAAACTAAAGAATAAATAAATATATATATAAATTAATTAGATTTAGATTAAATTCAATAAAGAAATGAATGACTATAATATGAATGAGGATGTTGGAGGTAAATAATTCGTAAAATTTACTTTATAAAGATGTTTGAATCAGAACCTAATATTATTGTATCGTTCAATTCAATTTAGGCGAGGGAGAGGAAATCGTACAAGAGGATTCATGGGCAGTTATCAGTTCATACTTTAAAGATAAAGGTCTTGTAAGACAACAGTTGGATTCATTCGATGAGTTCATTCAAAATACAATGCAAGAGATCATCGATGAATCACCTCCTATCACACTAAGGCCCGAAGCACAACATCATCCTGGTCAACAACAAGTTCATAATGTAAGTAAAAATAATTAATAGTTTTTTTTAAACCAGTTTAAAAGAAAAGACAAAATATTAATTAATTAAAAACAAACATCATCATCATCATCATCAATATTAGTTTTCAACATTTTCTATTAAATTTGGACAAATCTATCTGAGTAAACCTACATCTGAAATCGATGGTATGACTCAACCGGTAACACCAAATCAAGCGAGAATTAGAAATTTGACATACTCTGCACCATTGTATGTCGATATCACAAAAACACAGGTTACTAAAGATCGTAGAGACGAGGAACCTCTCGAGAAGATCTTCATTGGAAAGGTTCCAATCATGTTGCGTTCAAAATACTGTATGTTGGATGAAACCAGTGATGTCGATTTGCCGATGATGGGTGAATGTCCTTACGATCAGGGTGGTTATTTCATCATCAACGGTTCAGAGAAGGTATTGATTGCACAAGAAAAGATGTCACACAATCATGTATACGTATTCAAAAAGACACCTCCATCTAAATACTCTTATGTTGCCGAAATCCGTTCTTGTCAAGAGACTGGTTCTCGTCCAACCAGTACCATGTACGTAAAGATGTTACAAAATTCAAACAAGGTAAGAATATTATAAACAAAAAGTTTTAATATTATAATGTATAATATTAACTAAATATTTTATTTATTTATTTAAAAACAATAGGGACCAATCGGTATAAAAGCAACTATTCCATATATTAAACAAGATGTACCAATCGTTGTAGTATTTAGAGCATTGGGTTTTGTTGCAGATAAAGATATTCTCGAGCATATTTGTTATGATTTCTCGGATCAACAGATGATGGACCTGATGAGACCATCTTTAGAGGAATCGTTTGTTATTCAGAATCAAGAGATTGCCCTCGATTATCTGGGTAAGCGTGGTAGCACCGTTGGTACTCGTGAGCAAAGAATCAAATTTGCAAGAGAGGTGTTACAGAAGGAAATGTTGCCACACGTTTCGGTGGCCGAGTATTTTGAAACAAAGAAGGCATACTACTTTGGTTATATTGTACATAGATTATTGTTGGCGGCACTCGAGCGTCGTCCACTCGACGACAGAGATCACTTTGCAAACAAGAGACTCGATTTGGCCGGTCCTTTGTTGGGTACTCTGTTCCGTCAACTCTTTAAGAAGCTGACCAAGGATGTTAGATCTCATCTCCAACGTTGTATAGACAAGGGAAGAGAGTTCATTCCGAGTCAAGCCATCAAGTCAAAGACCATTACAAGTGGTCTCAAGTATTCGCTCGCCACCGGTAATTGGGGTGCCGCCAACACCGGTGCCAGAGCTGGTGTCGCTCAGGTACTTAACAGACTTACCTTTGCTTCGACACTCAGTCATCTTCGTAGATTGAACACTCCAATCGGTAGAGAAGGTAAGCTTGCCAAGCCACGTCAACTTCACAACACCCAGTTGGGGTATCGTGTGTCCATCTGAAACACCAGAAGGTCAAGCTTGTGGTTTGGTTAAGAACTTGGCTATGATGGCCTACATTTCCGTAGGTTCTGCCTCTCAACCAATTCTAGAGTTCCTTGAAGAGTGGAGTACTGAGAATCTTGAGGAGATCACCGATTCCTCTACCATCCTCAACGCCACCAAGATCTTTGTCAACGGTATGTGGGTTGGTATTCATCATCAGCCAGACCATCTCCTCAAGACTTTGCGTGTACTCAGACGTTGTGGTGACGTTTCTGTTGAAGTATCGATTGTTCGTGACATTCGTGAGAAGGAACTCAGACTCTACACAGACTCTGGACGTTGTTGTCGTCCATTGTTTGTCGTCGACGACAAGGACTACAAGCTGACCATCAAGAAATCACACATTCGTCAACTCGATAGCGACCCAGAGTACAAATGGCTCGATCTTATCACCGACGGTCTCGTCGAGTATATCGATACCGAAGAAGAGGAAACTGTTATGATTGCAATGACACCAGCCGATCTCATCCCATCGACCACCGAAATCGTTACACACAACTACACTCATTGTGAGATTCATCCATCTATGATTTTGGGTATCTGTTGCTCTATTATTCCATTCCCAGATCACAACCAATCTCCACGTAATACCTACCAGTGTTTGTGGGAGGAGGAGCCAGTACTCATGGCCGATGGAAGAACAAAGCCAATCAAGGATGTTGTCGTTGGCGATCAAGTCGTAACCTTCCATCCACAGACCATGCGTCAATCCATAAGCAAGGTCGTCAACCAATACACAAGACCTACTGACAAGAAGATCATGAAGATAATTACCGAATCTGGTCGTCAGCTCATCGCTACCGAAGACCATCTCTTTATGACATCCGAGGGTTGGGTTCCACTCGCCAAAATCAAAGATAGATCTACTGTCTTGCAAGTAGCAGTTTCAGTTAGACACAACCAAAACTATTTCGAATCACACCCATCCGACACCGAACAAGTCATCAGCGATGACATTATCAATCAACACCTCGACACAGCCCAAGTTAATTCACAGGCACACCAGAGAAATATTAAGCATTTGAATAGTATTGGTTTGTTGAATAGCCAAGCAGTTGACAAACAGAGATTGGCTAGATTATTTGGTTTTGTTTCATCATCTCCATCATTATCCAAGAACAATAGCGAAATCAATATGACATTTGAATCAAAGCAATCTGCCATTGAATATAAGGAGGATCTAATTCAATTGGGACTTGGCGATTGTAAACTAGTAAAGAACGGCAGTGAGTTCAACATTGTACATCAAGCTACTGATGCCGCTGCTACTCTATTCATTGGTTTGGGTGCATTCAGTGATAGCATCCCACTTTGGATCATGAATGGTTCTCGTTTGGTCCAAAGCCAATACCTATCGTCGCTTCAATTCAAAACAACTCAAATCTCAACCAAATCACAATCATTTATTTATACTGCGCCAACTACCAGCCAAGTCTCCAAATTGGAGCAGATGGTAGAACTCTACAAGGGATTGGATATCGAAACCAACGGTATCTATAGATCTTCTTCATCGACAGGTATTTTGATCTCATTGAAGAATCAACAAAACTTGGTCAACTATCACGAGAGAATAGGTGTAAATTACAATCAAAGAAAACAAAGAGAGATTGCTTCAACTGCCGAGTACATTAGATACCAAGCAAGACAGAGAGAGCTAGGTTCCACAACAGTGAAATCACAAGCCCAATGGCAATCGAGATTAAAGGCTCATGGTGATGCTCTATATGTTCCAATCGAATCAGTCGTCGATTGTGCAAATTGTATCATTGGTGATATCACTACAGAGTCAGAGAATCACAGCTTTGTTGGTGGTCAAGGTTTCTTCATCCACAATAGTGCTATGGGTAAGCAGGCTATGGGTGTTTATATTACAAACTATCAACTTAGAATGGATACTATGGCACACGTGTTGTTCTATCCACAAAAGCCATTGGTAACCACTCGTTCCATGGAGTATTTGCATTTCAGAGAGTTGCCAGCAGGTCAAAACGTATGTGTAGCCATCGCTTGTTACTCTGGATACAACCAAGAAGATTCTTTGATTCTCAATCAATCTGCCATCGATCGTGGACTTTTCCGTTCAATGTTTTACCGTTCCTACAAAGATGAACAAAAGAAACAGACCTCAATGATGGAGGAGACCTTTGAGAAGCCCGATCGTGATACTTGTGTCGGTATGAGACATGGTTCCTACGAGAAGATCGACGAAGACGGTTTGGTCGCACCAGGTGTTCGTGTTACTGGTGACGATATTATCATTGGTAAGACCACTCCACTTCCACCACAAGACGAAGATCTCGGTCCAAAGACTCGTCGTCAATCTAAGCGTGACAGCAGTACCGCCATGCGTTCATCTGAGAACGGTATCGTAGATTCCGTAATCTTGACAACATCGGGTGACGGTTTGAAGTTTACCAAAGTTCGTGTACGTTCAATGAGAACTCCACAAATCGGTGACAAGTTCTCATCTCGTCACGGACAGAAGGGTACTTGTGGTATGACCTACCGTCAAGAAGATCTTCCATGGACTGTCGAGGGTATCGTTCCAGATATCGTTGTAAATCCACATGCTATTCCATCTCGTATGACTATCGGTCAGTTGATTGAATGTTTGCTCGGAAAGGTATCTTCGATGACTGGTGATGAAGGTGATGCCACTCCATTCACTGATGTAACAGTAGAGGCTATTTCCAAAGCTCTTCATGGTATCGGTTACCAAATGACTGGTCACGAAGTAATGTACAACGGTCATACCGGTAGACGTATGGATGCGCAAATCTTCATTGGTCCAACATATTACCAACGTTTGAAGCACATGGTAGATGACAAGATTCACTCTCGTTCTCGTGGTCCAGTACAGATTCTCACTCGTCAACCAGTAGAAGGTCGTTCTCGTGATGGTGGTCTCAGATTCGGTGAGATGGAGAGAGATTGTGTCTCTGGAGATACCAGAATTGCATCTACTCATTACACTGTTCGTTTGGATTCATTGTGGAAATCATATAAAAACACATCGCTCTATTCATTCAATGAAGACGTGAGTGGTGTACACAATGACCAAATTGTAGCATTCGCAGATAAAGGTACTTTGCCAGCATACAGAATCTTCTTGGAAGATGGATCTCACGTAGATGCCACAGAAGACCATCCATTCCTATGTCAAGATGGTCAATGGAGATCAACTCTTGAACTGGTTGGACATAGTTTGACCAAATCAATTGAACAACCCCTTATCAATATTGAAGAGGAAATGAGTGAGGCCTCATTGGGTTCAATCAAAGAGTTTGAAGTAGAGTGTGCTAAATACCGTCTCCTTGGTCGTACATTGACCAGTGGACACTTCCACGAAAGAGATGATAGTTCTGTGATCTATGCCAGTCATTTATTAGATGTTCGTTCCATCATAGCCGATATGAAGCTCGTTGTACCAAATTGTAATCCATCATATACTGCTCATAGCAATTCCGCAAAGTTCCACATTAGTACACCAAATGCCGTGTCAAGACAATTGTGTGCTCTTGCTGCTGATATTCCTCTTGGTAGACGTGTTGGTACCGCTGGTTCATGGCCAACCTTTAAGAATACCTCAAAGGCACTTCTCAGAGAATTTGTTGCTGCACTCTTTGGTGGTGACGGTCAATCCCCAGCTCTCTCAAATCGTGATGGTCTTGGTGGAGTAAAATTCAGCCAAACTAAAGTCGAGAAGCATGTAGATTCATTAAAGAGCATGATGAGCGAATTAAAGAATATGTTGGTCACACTTGGAATTGCTTCTCAGTCCATCACACTCCAAGGCCCAAGCAAAGCCGAAAATCACACAGTTGAAGAAAAGGTTTACGAGTGCACACTTCATATTGCATCTTCAGAAACCATTAAATTCCACGACCTTATCGGATTCCGTTATTGCCACTCCAAGATTTTAAGACTAGAGGCAGCCACATCCTATTTCAGACTCTGTAATAATGTAACCAAAAACAACATCCCAACAGCCAGCGACTATTTGAAATCGATTGGTGCCAATAAGCTCTTTAATCATGGTTTGGAAATCAGTGCCAAAGTTTTGCCAGTGTTCCACCACAAAGTTACAGATGTTAAGAATATTGGTGAATCACCAATGTTTGATATTCAAGTCAATCAAAACCAGAACTTTATTGCAAATGGTATCGTTGCTCACAATTGTATGATTTCTCATGGTGCAGCACAGTTCCTTAAAGAAAGACTCTTTGACCAGTCCGATAGTTACAGAGTCCACGTTTGTGATATTTGTGGTCTGATCGCCATTGCCAACCTTAAGAAGAATCATTACGAATGTCGTCGTTGTAAAAACAAAACTCAAATCTCCCAAGTTAAAATGCCATACGCAGCTAAACTTTTATTCCAAGAGTTGATGGCAATGTCAATTGCACCAAGAATGTTCACATAAATTAAATAAAACAACTTAAACAACTTGTTAAAATATAGAATATATTATTAAATATTGAATCATTATTTATTGTATTCCAAAAGAATTAATTGAAAAAGGTTTCTCTATTCTTTGGTATCTCGTAGATGATCTTAAAGCAATCGATCTCTCTATGGTTTCATCATCGTAGAAATCACCATAAAGATACAGGTGATGATTTGATACAGCAGCCCATGATTCTCCTAAACTTGCTTTTTGTAATCTATTTTCTGGTGTACTTTGTACATTCTTTAAATGATCCAATACATCTGAATCCATTTTAACTGTATTATTGGTAATCTACAATGATACATTAGACAAAGTGAACTTAAAATATGATTTTGTTTGTAAACTTATACTTACAAGTACAGCAATTTGATTTTTATGTGCCAATGATTTTAAGAGTCTTGCAATTTTCATCATAACATAATGACCATGTGTAAGTTTACCACCAAAGCTAGTATAAAGGAGTGTACCAATCGAATCAATGATAATCAGTTTAACATTCTTCAAATAATTATCAAATTCAAATGAATTTGATATCGCTTCAAGTGTATCTACAAGTTTTATTGGGTCTAAACAGTTATATCTTCTTATTCTATCTAATATTGCTAAAATTGATTGATTACTATCCTATAAAATAATAAACATAAGTGTTAGTGTTATGTATTTGAAGTTTAAGTGGTGTTCGTAATTTACAATTGTAGTGGTTTCTCCTATTTGTTGTTTATACATCTCTGCAATTCTATCGGCAGAAAATGAAGACGATGTATCAATATAAATAACATTCTCTTGGTAGAATCTAGAAACTTGCATTGCTATAAAGAGGGCGAATTGAGTTTTACCTGACGGCGATGTGCCAATCAGCTCTGTCAGTTCACCCGTGGGTAAACCTTCACCACCAAGAATGTCATCTATACAACAATTGGTTTTTAAATATCTATATTCTTTTAAACTAACGGCTTTATTGTAGAGATCGGTTGCGACTGAAGGTACTGCACAATGATATTTCTGTAAATCTCTCTGAATCTTTTGAATGATCTCCAATGATAAACTAGTTTTCTGTTGTAATCTCAATGGACTTTGTAATAGAATTGATTCCACAGTTTTAATATCTGCTTTTTCAAATAACTCTATATATTCTTGATTAAAAATATTTGTTTGAAAATCTGTTAATGACATGATTTAAATTACAAAAAAATAAATTGATTTTGCAATTCATATTAATTGTTTTTCTTTTTTGTATGAATTTTTTTCCAATAAATTTGCGTTGCAGATTTTAAAGAAATAGTTGGCACCTTTTATTTAAGTTATAATTCTGAGTAATTTAGAGTTGGTAACGATTGCGATTGGTTTATCACCATACTGCTGATTGGCATTTGTCGAGAGTGCATATGTCAAGAACTGACAAGTTTTACATTTAAATAGTTTCCAATCTCTCTTTTTAGATGGATTTTGAATTCTATAATTTAAAATAATAATGTTATTAGTTATAAGTTTAATTTGTTTAATATTAATTAGGACTTACTCAACGGATGATCTCTGGAAATCTCCAACTACATTCGTAATGTTAGTATAGCCCCAAATCACATGTTTGGCAGTGTAGTTGTGAAGTTTCTTCATGTCAAAGAGGAAAGTTGAACAACCTTGGAAGTTTGGACAATCTTTGTCGCCTTGTTCACAATTACAATGTTTGGGATTGTTGAATTTGGTAGAGTCGAATGGAGTCAGCAAGGTGAAGACACAAGCACCACAAAGACATTGGAATTGGGTAGTGTTGTTGATATAGGTTTCAATACCACCTCCCCACTCTGCCAAACCCTTTTGAGTTCTTCTTTGTCTACCCCAACGACACATCTGTTCTACAAAACCTGGATTTGGATTTACAATGTAACGACGGTCACGAATGAGAATGAACGCTTCGAAATAACTCATGGATCTAGAGTCCATGAAATAACCAATGGCGAGTGCAGCAGATCTAGAAACACCTTTATCAGATACGATAAGTACTCGACCCTGATGCATAATGGCATCACGAATGAAATCAAATGCCAATGTGAATGAATGAAGAATATCCTGTGAAGGATCATCGTGAAGTTGTAAATGCAAATATTCGAAATGATCTGGGAATGCATTTGGTGAACCTGTACAATTGATTATATGTGTAATATCTAAAAGAAATATTATTATTATTATTGATGAGCATATAAATGATGATGATTTTTATCATAGTTATTAACTTATTACTTACGGAGATCATTCTTTAACATATTCTTTTTCATTGATGGGTTAAAAGATGAGATATACATGTAGGATGTAATCTTGGATGGGAATTCCATGAGATGTTTATGCTCAGGGAACTCGGGTGGCTCATTGTAAGGAATCTCTGGGATGATGTTGATTTCATGGAGTCTCGACTGGGTGTTCGATGAAAGTGAACTCGATTTAATAGTGTTGATGTTATAGGTGTGTGGGAAGAAACGACCAGGAGTATAGTGACCACTGCTTCGATTGGTTCCCTTGTATCGAGTTCCATCACCACCGATGTTGTATTCCTTTGGTTGACCGGATCTCAATTGCTCGTTGTTGAGTTGTTGCTTGAGACGCTCCAACTGTGAGAGAATGGTTGGTTTGATCGACGTGAATTTAGTCAGAATATCACGTAGTGTTGGACGATAGAATGGATCTCTGACGAAAACAAATTCCATGAATTCGATTATGGCCGGAATATTATGAATCTTTGCTTTCTTCTCGGCGGTGATCAACTCTTGACCGGGTTGAGTAACTCTAATAAAGAATTTGACCCAATCGTCATCGTAGAACAAGAAATCACCGGTCAACAACTCGTAGAACAGACAACCGAGTGACCAGACATCGCTGGCAGTGTTGGAGCCAACCTTTTTACGTCTGTCGAAATTCTCACGAGTCTTTTGACTTGCATAGGCAATGGTGAGCATCTCTGGACTCTTTATAAACTCAGTACCTCTATTTCTAGTGGTATAGCCTTCGATATCGGCAGAATAAACTTTAGCTTCTCCCCAATCAGCCAAACAAACAACGAAATTCGGATCATAGGTAGGTTGATTCCAAAAATCGTCTTCGATTGTTCCTTTCTTTATTGGATGTACTAAAAAGTTATCACACTTTATATCGAAATGATTGATCTCTGCGTTTCATTTAATGAAATATATAATAATTAGATCTAATGTTTTTTGATGATAACATTTAAATGCTACTTACTGTTTTCAACTAAGAATTGAACAGTCAACAAGACATTCATATAAATATTGAGATAGAGTGGAAGTTGTTGAAGGAAATGACCGGTTTGTTTCAATCTCCATTCCTTAAGACTACATTTGTAGGATTTCATTACGATCCAGTAGTTTTCACCATCGACACCATAGTCAAACATATGGCAGGCACGGTGATCACTTCTGAATGTATCCATAATGAGAATCTCTGTAAAGATATCATGGAGTACACAACGATCGTGAAGTGATTTGGGAACGGCCATCAGCTTGACAGCCACCTCAAGACCTTCATCGTGACCAAGAATTCCTTTGTAGACAGTACCATATGCACCCTTGGCAACTCTCTTCAAATCCTTAAATAAACTAGAATGGAACAATCGATTGAATAGCAACTTCAATACTCTGAAATAGTTTGGTCCCATTTCAAATGTTCGTTGACACAACTCTGGTATAATTCGCTCATTTTGTTGATGATTAATATGCAATTGTAGAATATATGGGACATTGAGCTTCTTTGCCACCAATGGAAATTGATCTGAATATAAATGTTCCAATGTATGACTGTGTCGAGTAGAAATAATTATAGTTAATTTAACATATTCAAACAACTTTTGATTGTATCTTTCTTTTTTTTTAAACATACTTTGAATTTAAAAGTAAACTAAAAATCAATTGGAGTACAGAGATATGTAGATCTTTATCGTGGTAGAGTTTACGATTATTTCTCTCTGTTTTGTATCGCAGCAATTCTTTGGCTGTTGGTTCGGTGGTGTTTGTCGACTCTTCCTCTTGGGTGTGAGAGGAAGATGGATTTCCAAGAACAAGTTGGAACTTTGGATCCTGGGGGTCAATCTTTTGTTCAATCGCTGAAAGTAGACCAGCTGAGGGTGCTTGCACAGAATCGGTGATCGATTTAGTTTCACTCTCACTCGATCTGGTCTTGATCAACGGTAATGTGAGCTTGGGAATTGACAACTTAATGTTGGTGCTACCTCCTGAAGCACCGAGTGAAGTATTGAGTGCTGGTGTTGGTTTTGTATTTACATCGGTTACAACAACTCTGCTGTCAACAACGGTATTATTGGTTTTTTGAGAATCAGTTGGATCAGTCATAATCTTGGTAAGTGAAATGCTGGGAATGGGTGGAACCTTTGGTGGTAATGCCAATGGAGGAATAGAAGGACTGCCAGCTCTGTTGTCTCCAATCTTTGCAGGTAGCTTTAAAGGTGGTAATTTTGGTTTAAAAGTTGGTGTTGACGATAAAGGTGGTGTTGACTGAGCTGGTATCTGAGTGGATTGTGTTGTTGTTGTTGTTGTTATTGGTTGTGATTGTGTTGTTGTAGTTGGATCTGTTTTGTTTGTATCATTATTATTCGAGACATTGATTTTACTTGGAATTTCCAACTTTGGTATTAAAGTTGGTGTGGCAACTGTAGTATTATTAGTAGTTGCAGTAGAGCTACTACTATTATTATTATTATTGGTAGATGTTGTTGTATTTTCTTTTCTTAAAAAGAAAGGTTCAATGAATTGGTCTCTATTTTGTTTTACTTCATATTCCAGGTTGACTTCTCTTACCAAGAAATCCATTGTTCTCAACTGATAGAATTTCATTGTTATCTTTTCATTTTTACTAATTAAAAATTTTCTAAAAGTTAGTAACTAAAATTTGATTACTTAACAATTTATGTATACATACTTTATAGAAAATGCAATTAATATATTTAAAAATAATTTACATAGAGTTAATGTTTGTGCATCAATAACATAATTATTATACAATTTAATAAAACTAATATAAAAATAACTTGGAGAAATAGAATCATAAGAGTTCATTAGTAATAATTCTAAATAAATAATCATTTACAACCTGTTGATAAACTTACCTTATATATGCATCGATATAAAGTTTCTTTTTTGTAAATGGATTCTTTTTGAATGAAAAAATGGTACTAAGAAACTCTAGCATTTGTTTTTTCACTTGATAGTTCTGGAAAAAGTTGGAAGCCTGTAGGAATGGCAGGATGATTCCACCGGTAGGAATCAATAGGTAGTCCATCTTTTTAACTAGATCCGAGGCAAACATGTTATTGTTATTGTTATTGTTGTTATTGTTGTTGTTGTTGTTGTTGATGTTGTTGATATTGCTGTTGTTGTAGTAGTTGTTGTTGTCGTCTGATCCAGACTCACCGAGTGTTCGCTTCAGCATGTCGACGCATATCGCATGATGCTTGATGACTCTACAACGCAGTTCAATAAGCATCTGCTTGCGGTCACTGAGATAGTGGTGGTGTTGCTGTCTCGCAAATTCACGGTCGATTCCGTCGTTTGCCAGCAGATACTGAGTGTAGTGTTTGAGAAAGTGGAAGGTGTCGTCGCGCTCCAAAAAGATTGCCATGAGCAGCTCGTTGAGCGGTGGATGCATATTCTGGGTGATGATCTCGTCGAATACGCAGAGCAAGTAGTGAATGATGTAGATGTCTTTGAAGCGCTCCGATGTCAGTCTGCCCTTGAAGAGATAATGCTTGATCTTCAGCAGTACCTCAATGCAGACGTCGACTACTTGCGATGGCATGATTCTGGTTGGACAGAACTGCACGTAGTCGGCGAGCATATGCAACTGATACTCAAGATCGCCAATGTAATTGGTTTGGATAACATTCATTATATTATTGTTGATACGCCAGAGTAGGATGTCTAGTTTCTTTCTGAAGGAACCTTTACGCTCGGGAACCATGTCTTTGGTGATGTCGTTCCATCGTATACGATGGATATACTCGACATAGTCGGCCCAGTTATTGGCCAACTGGAATATCAACTGTAGGAACTCCATATCGGCGGGAATCAGTCCTTTGTAGACCATTATTATCTCAGAGTATATCAAGTTCATTGGATTGTTGACATACTGAAGCATCCAGAGATTGTAAGAGGTCGACGCAATAACCGCTCTCAATATGCAACATCTAACCTTGTAGAGATTGGAATTCTTAATGGTTTGGAGATCGGGTGACACCGATACATTCGATTCTGAAGTTGGTGTATCTGGTATCACAAATTTCTTTGGTGCATAGCTATTTCTCTTTAGCGTTGTAGATGTAAAGTGTGCATCTACCACCTGTTTATATGATATTAATGCTGTTAAATCTGATGTCATATCTAAAAATAATTAAAATAGTAACCATTAGGTTAATAAACAATATAATACCGAAATAAACTAATGAATGATATATATAGATATTTACATGTTTCACCTAGTTTAGAAGCAATATCACTAAGTTCTTTGGTAGAGTTTGTTTCTACTTTACCGATTTCACAGGTGTGACTTCTCGTAGAGGAATTAGAGTCGTCACGTCTACGAGATGAACGTGTCATCTTGGCACTGCTCTCCACTCGAATCGGTAAATTCAATTTCGGAATGATAGGCTTTGACATTTTCAGCGAGGGAATGATAGTGGTGGATGCGCTAGTAGGTGAGATAGCTGACGGTGAAGTATTTGAATTGTTGTTATTTATTGCTGACAATGGTGGAATTAACATGGTGGTTGGCGAAGTCTGACTCGAAAAGATTGGTGATTCCGCCGGTGACGAATAGTTACTTCCATTATTACTTTCATCGAGTTTATTCGAAGAGGACAACGATAAGTCTCTCAAAGTTCGACGTAGTGTACCTAGATTATTATTATTATTTCCTGTTGTATTGTTGTTGTTCAATCTATTGCTCTGACCACTCGATGTATTCAACAAAAGGTCAGAGTAGCCACCGGGTGGCGTCTCCAATGGTTTATCTAAAGCATATGAATTCCTCTTGTTTGCCAATGTAACCGATCCTTTATAATATATCTCCAACAATCTTGGTATACAAAGATCTTCAATGAATATCTAAAAGTAGAGAGGTATTAATATTATTGTTAATCACATTTATATAATAATAATAAACTTACAGATCTCAATGGATATAATGATATTAGTTTAGGTAGTGATTCTGCAGTACCTATACATTCGATATCATCATAAAGATGTTGAATCAATTGTTTACAAAATAATCTTGATGCTTCATGACTGTTATCTATTAAATATTGACATATCTAATAATTTTATATTATATATATATATTTAGAAGTAGAATAGAGTTAGTGATATATATATATATTTATCAGATTAAATAAAAAAGTATAGTTAAACTGGTTACCTCTAATACGATTTCAGTGGAATGATTATTCTTGCCACAATAACAAATACATTGAATTAAAATAGTGATAGCACCACGACTGATACAGAAATTCTTTTCGGATGCGTCCATCGATTTAGTTCGGTCGCGTAGTGATTCGAGTAGGGGTATTCCTTCTTTTACAAAGAGTGTAGTTGTACTTCCGTTCTGTTGTTGATGATGTTTGGCGTGGTGTGGATTCACCATAGAGTGTAACGTCGACAGCTGTAGATCTACCGCATCATACTTTGATGATGGTGTTACACTTCTATTCTTTCTTCTGAACTCCATCATCTTATCTTCTACTTACTACTACTACTGATCTTTATTCTACAAAACCTCCTACATATATATATATACATACATACAATATAATATAATACAATATATAAATACAACACACAAAAGACAAGACAAGATGAATTAAAATAAACTTATTTGATAAGTGCAAAAATTATTGTTTTTGTATTACAATTTATTGTTTTTTTTTTTTAACTTTTTTTTTTTTTTTTTTATGATTGATTTGTGTGGTAAGATTGTAAATTGATTTATTGTTTTTTATAAAGTTGTTTTATTATTTTGGTATAAAATATGGGTGTGTGTATGTATGTATGTATGTATGTTCAAAGTTAATTTACTAGTTGGAAGACAGTGTCAAAAGATATTGACTAAAATAGTAATTTTTTGATAATATGTCAGGATTTTTTTGAAAATTAGGGGTGTTTTGATAAGACAGTTTGTAATTTTTTTTGTTTTTCAAATTTGAATTTTTGGTTGTTGCAAAGTAACTTATTATGAGATGATCTTTCTAAATAAGTTTATTAAAAAAGATTTTCCCAGATTCAACATGTTGAACCGATTTTGTTAGACCAAAAAAAATATAAATTAAAATATAAATAAAGAATTTCACTAAGTGTAACAGGATCAACCTTTTGATATCCTTCTTCTTAACAATAATATCATTTTTTTATTTATCACAATAATAATAAGTTATTTATATAAAATAATAAAAAAAACAAACAAATAATGATTCCTTATATAATATTAAATAAAATAATGGAATTTTTGGATTCCAATATTGATAGAATATCTATTATTTTTTCTTGTAAACAATGGTACAAAGATAGAGACCAAATAATCAATCTTAATGTACAAACTTTAGAAAAAAACTATGAATATTATCAACAGCACTCTATTTTCTATTTTAAATCATCAATTCTCACATATCTAAATAAAGTAAATTATAAAAATATAAAACTATCAAATTTTAGTGGTAAGTTAAACTAAAATAGTTCTTTTTATTTAAAAAATAACTAATTCCATTTACCATAGAATTTGAAAGAAATACATTAAATAAATTTAATAGTAGACATATTAAATTAAATAATTTATTTAATGAAAAATTGGAAGATCATACCCTCCCAAAAGCAACTTTACATCTAAAATTTGGATATGAATTCAATCAACCTATTGAATTAAATGTATTGCCCCCAAATTTGAAATATCTATCATTTGGTTCCAAATTTAATCAACCTTTGTTGATTGGATCAATTCCTGATGGTGTAGAATATTTGGAGTTTGGTGATCAATTCAATCAAACATTGGAGGTTGGTAGCATTCCTTCGAGTGTAAAGATATTGAAATTTGGATACTATTTCAATCAACCAATCATTAAAGGAGCCATTCCAAATGGAGTCAAAGAGCTACATACGTCCGTACTTTTCAACCAACCGATTGAAGAAGGGGTCTTACCAAACTCAATTGAAAAGTTAATTTTCGGTTGGGGATTTGACCAAAATCTTCAATTTATTCCAAAATCAGTGAGGAGATTGCATTTGGGTTGCAGATTTCACAAGTCTTTAATTCCTATTGAAGATCACCTTATTGAAACTCTCCATATTTATTCATATAGAATACAATATGGAGCTATTCCAAAGTCAGTAAGGAATCTAAGTGTGTCCTCTATAATCGAACTTCCTGTTCCTGATTTTGTTCAGACTCTTTTTTTGGTGGATTACTTTAATCAAGAGATTCCTGTGGATTCACTACCGAGCAGTATTAGATTCCTACATTTTGGAGATGTCTATAATCAACGAATGGTCCCAGGATCGATACCAAATGGTGTAGTGGAAATTTCATTTGGAAATTCATTTGATAAACTTATCAGTCATGAAGTGATACCGACATCAGTTAGAAAAATTAAATTTGGCGACTCTTTTAATCAGAACCTCCAAAGCAATGGTGTTTTACCCTCAGGTTTGAACTTCATTGAATTTGGAAAGACTTTTAATATGCCCATTTCAGAGACATTCAGTCATATGAATTCTATAAAATCAATCAAGTTTGGAACTAATTTTGACAATTCAATAGAAGCAAGTGATCTACCAGATGGCTTGGAATCATTGGAGTTTGGAGAGAAATTCAATCATGAAATTTCTCAATCACTGCCTGCTACTTTGAAAAATCTGGTATTTGGAAATAACTTTAATCAAAAACTAGATCAACTTCCAGGGAAATTGAAACATCTTGTTCTTGGAAAGGGATTCAACCAAAAGATTAATTTTTCAAATTCAGAAATCAAGTCTTTAGTAATTGGTTCAGTAGATTTGCTACAAGAGAATCAATTTAACCTACCAAAGTCTCTTCGAAGTATGGATATTACAATTTCAGATTGTAAATACAAATTAAGATTATTACAGAATGAAGAAAAGCTATTCGTTTCCAATAATAATTTAGTTGGTGGATTCATAAGTCAATCAAAATTTTTAGAAAAATTTAAATAAAACTAAAAATAGCATACTTATTGATTAATTTAACTTATATTCTTTTTATTATATATTTGTTTAAATTTTCCAAAAGCTTTTCAGTACTATCTCTATTTTTTTCCAATATCTTTAAAAAATTGGTTATCCTTTTAAATATTACTTTAAATATCTATCATATGAAACTTTATTTTGGATACAGTTAAAATTATCTATTTAAGTTTAATTTTTTTGAAAAAAAATATTTTAAAATTAAAAAATTTCCCAAAAAAAAAATTCATTTTCATTTTGAATACAGATAACAAGCATTATAGCAGAAAATAAGAGAGATAGATATTTGTATAAATAATAATAATAATATTATATATATATTCACACAGACATCTGTTTTAAGATGTTAAATTATATTAATGATTTAGAAGAAGATGATTTTAGTCATTCAAAAGCTACAACCTCAACAACTTTATCTTCATCATCTTCATCTTCATTTAAGAATATATCAAACAGAAAGAAATTAGGTAAACCTATATTAACTTTTAACAACAATAATAATAATAGTAGTAACAGTAATCATAATAACAATAACAGAGGTGGTAAAAGTAAAGTTATACCGATAATGTCAAGTTATTCAGAGTTTAATAAAAAGAAGAAACAAATGAATGGCGGAAAAGTAGGTGGTGGATCACCTTTGGGAAGTAGACACTCTTTTGAACATGAAGAGAATTCCGATGGTGAAAACAGTAATAATACCTATGACGATGAAGATACTTTAGAGGAAGAAGATATCATACCTATAATCAACGGAAAAAGAGGTAGATACGAAGATAATAATAATAACAACAATAATAATAATAATGGCAATATTGTTGAAAAAGAAGAAGAAAAGGATTCAAAGTATTTCAAGTTGTTTAATGACTATCAACAGGAAGAGGAAGAGAGAAAGAAAGAAACACAACATAAGAGACCAAAGATAGAGTTTCAAACAAATATGTATCATTATCAGAATCAGAATAATAACAATAATAACAGCAGGCATAATGGTCATGGAAAGAATAGTAATCATAATGGATATTCTCATACCAACAATGTTAATGGCAGTGGAAATACACACCATCATAATAATAATGATAACAATGATAATAATACAATTGTAGTTGATGATAGTGATGAAGAAAATACTCCAACAACTACTACAACCACTACAACAACAACGACTACATCATCATCATCGTCATCATCAAACAATAGACCTAAAAGAAATCCAGAACAACTTGTTTATAATTCAGTTCCAATCATTCATAATAATAATCATAGTAGCAGCGGCAGCAGATTGAATATGACTTCTAGTCATCCAATTACTAGAAGTGGAACAGCTCAGAGAAATAACAGTGCCAGCTCCTCCTCGACCACTACCACCACCACCAACAACAACCGAGCTTTACCAGAGTTACGAAGAAACAATACTGCGCCACCAGTTGTACAATCACATGCCCCTCCACCTCCTCAAAGAGCTGCAAGAAAATCCAACAAACGATCAACGACTACCACCACCACTACAACTACCACAAACAATCGTAATAACAATGTACATTTAAATAATAACCTTGCTACTGTAAATGATAATGGAACGACTGACCTTGACAACGAATTGGCATTGGCAATAAGCATAACGGATACACCACCACGCGCAAACCATCGTCATAACAATCATAATCACAATCATCGTAATACTAATAATAACCAACAACATGTACAAGAGCAATTGGACTATCAGGTCGCACTCCAACTTCAACTGCAGTTCCAACAATTAGAACAACAACAACAACAACAGCAACAAACCCATCAAGAATTGAACCGTCAACTTCACCAACGTGCAATCAATCATAGAATATATGAAAGATTCCAACAGCAACAGAATCAACGTCACCATCATTATCATCCACATGCTCATGCACATGGACATCCACAAGTCGATCCGAATCTCTTCAACTTGATGGCAATCAATAGGTAAGTTATTTAATAGACCACCATAGATGATTATAGATTACTAATTCGTACGATTGTTTCAATATCAATACAGAGATTTCAATGAGAATGATTATGAAATGTTGTTAAGATTAGATGAAAATGTAAATAATAAGGGTGCCAATATACAATCTATAAAGACTCTACCAATAAGAAAGATAGAGAAAAACACAAAGATTGAAACCTGTTGTATCTGTTTATCACAAATGGAGGTTAATGAAGAAGTTAAAACTTTACCATGTTTACATTTCTTTCATATTGACGTAAGTTTTATTTAACTTTATTTAATACTAATAAGTAATAACAATTGTTTAAATATATTATATATAGTGTATAGATCAATGGCTGAAAGTTAATAAGATATGTCCTATCGATAAACAATCAATTACTGAATAAAATATATAAATATTATTTTATTACATCATTATAAAGAACAATTGTCATTATTTAGAATGAGTATTTATTTTTTAAAACTTTTTGAGCTAATATCAATGCTAGCGATACTGTTATACCAACACTGATTAGCTCTGACCATACTATAGATGACTGTTGACAATCTAAAAATGAATGTCTTGTTTTGTGGTTGATGTAGATGGTTTCTGTGAGTTGTTGGATCAGTGATTGCAAAGAGTTTACCTTTTCGAATGCCTCTGCTTCTTGGTGATTAGAAAGATCCTGTCCGACTTCATGCAATATCTCATGAATCTTCTGCTTTAATTGATAAATAGATTGAATTCCTGGATTTGATTTACTAAACTCTTCCCATGTTTCATCATCCTATAAATAAATAAAAAAACAAAACATCAATAAAACTTATCATTTAAATGATTAATAATAATAATTGTTAACATACATCAATATGTTGATAAACAGCTTGTAAATATACTAGTGAATCTACTATATTGAAATATACAATGTTTCTAATTGCAGCATCGGCCTGTGAGAAACTAATCGATTTATGTGGTGAGAATATACTGAAAGGATTGAATCCTAACGACCAAATATAATTGAAATCCGGTGTATCACTGTTCTTTGCTAATGATAACTGAGTCGGTGAAATACCCCATATTGTTTCTAATAATGATGCTAACACTGGTCTTGTTGCATCTGTGGCATCTATTTGTAAAATTTGATCACACCTAAAGTTTATGATTAATTGGTCAAACACTTTCTATTTAGTTAATTATAGATATAACTATACTTACTTGAAATCAGATATTCTTTGAGATTGAGTTTGAATTGCAATGACCATGTCGTTGAAACTGACTGCTTGATGTGTACGATCGAGTAATAGCAGATCTTTAAATGAAATGTCAAACAAAAACACTGGTATAATGAGTCGGTTGTTACGATAGTCAAGCTCTGGTACGAATTGAAGGTTGTGTTGTTTCAACCAGTAGTGTAGCTCCTTGGAGTCTAGATATTGTTGTGTTCCTTTGGTGCCAGAGTGATGAACTCTGAGCGATGACTGTTTCGCCTGAGCGGCGTGTACATTGTCCAACAACGAGATCTCTGCCTTTGAAAAGGTAATCGATTGGTGCGGTAGTCTTTTGATTCTAGAGAGTTCACCCTGTATCGCTGGCCAATCGAAATTCTCGGATTGCTCGATCATGCCGACTTGATGGTCGTGCACCATGATCAGACGAACCTCGAGCTCCGTCCAGTGGTAGTTGGAAGCGTGACTCACCACCGGAGTGATCAGCTGTCTTGTCGAGTGATGAATGAACGTTGCGATGTTGTAGAGGAATTCATTGGTGTTGCTACCGGTTCGTCGGTTTGGAAGCGTGTCCGGGAGGATGGAACCTGTACCCTTGGTGAGCGGACCGTACGACGGAGTGTCTGCACCCAAGTCAATCCACATATATCTTCCTTCGCCCTGTGCAGCTCCGGTGGAGGAACTAGCTTTCAAGTTGGGTGCCATCGATTGCCATACTTTGGTAGTGCAAAGGAGTGTACGGTTGTCGGCGTGTGTGATGATCGGTAACTGAGAGTAGGTGTATCGCTCTCCCAGATCACTGTTGATTATGTAGATCGTATAGGCGTTGGATTTCTCAGTTACATAGTCATTCCATACCAACTTGTCAACGGTGACATACGGTAGTGTGGTGATAGCCATCGATGGATGTATAACCTCTCTCTTTGCCAAACCATTCTTAATGGCATTCTGTATGTTATCTTTAAGTTGTATCGATGCAGTCGATACGAAATATAAATATTTTTGTTTAATAAAAGGTATAGTTGAATACTATTAATTTAATCAATGAATTTTGTTAGTTATTATTTCAACATCATCATCATCATTATCGTCATCAATCAAATGATTTGATCTTGTGTAAAAGTATGAGAACAAACCTACAGGTGTCAATATGGTAGGTATATTTGTATTATCCAAGTGATTCAACAGCTTTTGTAGATCATTATAATTTGAAGTGGTGAAACCAACCAACTTTACATTGATATTGATTGGATGTTCGAATGCAAAGGTCGATGTGAATGTATCAGACTTTGAGTGAACGTGATCATCATCATCATGATCATGCTGTGCAATCACCACTATTGAACATAAATAAAACAATAATATTATATATAAATAACTACCATAGGTACTACTACTACTCCTATAAACACTTATTTTATTATATATATACATTTAATTAATAAATTTATTTAAAAAAAAAAATGTTCTTTAAATTAAATAAAATGAGAACTTCAATATTTTTTTTTTTGACTGCCAAGTGACTTAGGTGGGCCACAAGTTGGTGAGTAAAAACACAATCATCTTTTCTATATATATAATAGTAAGACTATTGTTTATTTTTATGATTGTTTTTATTATAATTAAAGATATTTCAAAAAGTGAATTTAGAACAAAACATAATAATAATAAATATAGTTAAATTAAATCACAAGATCGTGATTGATTTATTAAATTTATAGTTTTTGGATGCACGCTTAGAGACGATCTAAAAATTCGTTGAGTGGTGGAATCTCTTGTCTTAAACCTTTTCTTATACGGATGTCTTGGACGATCTTGTTGGTGACTGAATTTGGTTCGAGTGGATCTTGAGACATCATCGACCAGTGATCGAATGTCATTTGGAGGAAAGCCAAACCACTGGTTTCAGATTGGAGATAGGCACTGAATCCAAACGATTCGGAAACGGGTAGATGTGCACGGATTGAGAACACTCCATTCATACCGAGCTTCTCTTCTTCAGAGATGGTGACACCACGACGACGATTTAGACACTTGTGCACACCTTTGAGTACTCTCGACGGTGCTTGGATATCGACAAGATACATCGGTTCCAACAGACGTGGCTGAGCGGAAAGTTCGGCGGCGTAGAGAACCTTACGCGATGCCGGCATGATTTGGGCAACACGACGATGTGCACCGTCGGCGATCAGTGTGATATCAGACATATCGAAACGAACACCATACATCTCTTCGGAACATAGAACACCTTCTTTCGATGCCCACTGGAATCCCTGGACAATCGAGTCACGCACTTCATTGAGGTACTGCGTTCCGACAGTTCGGTCGAGGAACATGTTTGGTCCATTCAGGTTTGGACCGAACGACCAGATTTGCTTGGCTTCATTCGCTTCCCAGCTGTGGTTTCTCACGAGGAATTGTGTTCTTCCGGCAATGTCATTGCTGTTTGGATCGAGTTCTTTCGATTCGATCTGGTTGGCGAGCTCGGCACCGAGTGGAGAGGCACTGACATAGATACGATTGTGCTTGTTGGCCGATTTGGCCATGCAGACAGGTGATGTTCCTTGAACAGTCTCACGATAGCTTACCACTGGATTGGATGCTTCGATTTCACAGTTGGAATACTCTTGTAGATCTTTGAGACAAATTTCGAGTTGGAGTTCACCAACTGTCGCCAGGACTTGCTCACCAGTGTTAGCGGTGTAGTGTTGAATGGCCGGATCGGTTTTGATAACCTTACGGATACCTTCTACTAACTTTGGAAGATGAGTTGGATCCTTTGGTTTGACTGCCACCTTGACCACTGGAGACACAGAGAATTTCATGGAGACAATACCTCTTGCCTCTGGCGCAGAAGTGATCGTTCCCGATTTAATGAGATATTGATCGATTCCCATCAAACCAATAATATTACCACATGGACAGCTTTCGATGGTTTCACTCTTACGGCCCATCATCAAAACTATACTGGTGATCTTCTTGGTGTTGAAGTCGTTTGGACTGGTCTCGGGATCGTACGAAGGCTGGAGAATTCGAACGGTTTGACCACTGGTGATGGTTCCAGAGAAGACACGACCGAACGCAACGAAACGTTCGCCGAATGGAATCATCTTGCTTACGAACATCATGACTGGACCGTTTGGATCGCAAGCCTTCATTGCTTTAGCACACTCGTCGTCCATTGGACCGGTGTAGAGTGACTCTGTACGGTACCGCTGCGCCACTATCGGCGAAGGCAGATGATGCACCACCATTGAGAGAATACACTCATCGGCAGGCAAGAACTTCTTCATAACAGTTCTCAGAAGATCCTTACCACGCAACTCCAGCTCGGCTTTGGAAAGCTTGATATCCAAGTTGTCCAACTTTCCGATGAGACTATCGATGTTGGACTCATCCTTGGCGGCGAGAATGAGAGCACGCAGTGGCTCGTAGATGAGACGACAGAATCCACGCTCGAGAGTACGTCCATCTTCAGAGGTTTGATTTGGTCCCCATTTCTTGGTGACGCTATCGTAGAAGTTGTCACCCCAGAGACGATTGAGAAGCTTCTCCTTGGAGAGTCCAAGCTTGGCTTCGTAGAGTTTTACCCAGTTTTCAAGAGTAAATCCCCATCCTTGATATCCACTACCAAAACCAACGTTTCCAACCTTTGGGTCGAGCATCTTTTGATTCTCACCCATTTGGACGACGGCATTGGTAGCTTCAATGGCGTTACGAAGAGCAAGATAGGCATCCTCAGGTGCGACCTGGAGTTCCAGGAACAATCTATCCATTTTGTTAACAAAGAGAACTGGTACAATACGCTCGGACAATGCTTGACGCAAGACTGTCTCGGTTTGGACACAAACACCCTCGATGGCGTCGACAACGACAAGAGCACCATCAGTGACACGCAAGGCGGCAGTAACTTCAGAGGAGAAGTCGACGTGACCCGGAGAATCAATGAGATTGAGGAGGAATTGACGGTCAGTTGAGCCAGCTGGCAATGGGGCAGACTCTGGCAACTCTAAGTGCAAAGAGACACTGGACGACTTGATGGTGATACCACGAGCAATTTCATCATCACGTGCACTCAGGTAACGGAGATCACCGGCTTTACCTTCTGGAATGATACCGGCACGTGCAACGAGCGAATCAGACAGAGTAGTCTTACCGTGATCGACATGAGCAATAACTGAGAAATTACGGATGTTGTTTCTTTCATTCATTGATTGTGAGATCTTATCAACAGTGAACTTGACCATCTATTTATAAAAAAAATAAAAATAAAAATAAAAATAAAAATAAAAGTTAAATTAATATTTTGTTTCAATTTGACATATATTATATAAATATTTTTACATACTTTTTGATTGTTTGTTTAGTTCTTTTTAAAAAAAAAAGAGAAAGATGGAGGGTTGGTTATTTGGATTTGGCTTGGGTTATGGAAAGGGAATTTAAAATCTTGTTTCTAATACTATCTTACATAATTTACCTTTTTCAATTGGAACAATTAAAAATAGGTAAGTAGAAAGTTTAGAAAATAACTTGATTGCTAATACTTGAATATATCAGTTTATTTGTAACAAAGTTGTTTGATTTGAATGAAATTTCAGGTTTGGATGGAATTATTTATAGTATTAGTCGAGTTGGATGAGGGATCATTATAGGGAATTATAATAGAAACTATTAAATAATTTTTTAAAGTTGAGAAGTATGCCACATATTAAATGACTTCTCAACTTTAACTAAAAAATTCAACAATTTTGTTTGAGAAATTGTGTCCATATAAATTTGTTTCTCACTTTTTGCGTTCCCCCACCAATTTCAAATTTTTTTCTTTGTTTTGTATGTTTTGTTTTTGATTTTAAAGATTTTTTTACCTCATCTTGCAAGCTATAGCTCTGTATGTAATGCCTCAGGTTACCATCTTAAATTTTGAGTAGAATCGATATTTCTTTGCTAAAGGGATCGATCGGTAATCAGTAATTATGATAATTGATTTACAAATAAAACACATTTATACACTAAATTCAAATTACAATTTTATTTATAATCTTTAACTAACTTTGTTGACGATTAGTTATTGTTTTGTTGTTTCTGTTGATGTTTTTTTTTGGTTTATAAAAATATGGTTGTTTGGTTGTTGGTTATTATGATTACTGCATTGTTTGTTTCGTATGTATTAAATTACTTTGCTATTTAAACAATCTAATTTGTTTGCATTGGTTCTGCTTGTTCATCATCAATCATTTCAAGCTAAAAATAGTAATAAATAATAAAAATATAAAAGTTAGTGTTTATGAATTACGATATGACGATATGGATGAATGATAGTTACGTATGGAGCAGTATGTTCATCTTCGATGATCTTAAAAGGTTGATCGTGACCAACTATACCGATTGAAACGTTCTTTGAAGTTAGACCAGTGTCACTGTTTGGAATGGTTTCTCTGAGTGCACGCAAACCGTGTACAATCAATTCTTGTAATGAACATCCTTCGAATGCTTCAAAGTGCTTCTCAAGATAGGTCTTGGCCGATTGTGATCTTGCACCAATCGAAATAGATTTATATGAATAAAAGTTACCTGATGGACATGTTTGATAAATATGAGCTCCGGTTTGCTATAACGATTGTTAAATTAAATTAAATTTAAATTTAAATTAAATTAAATTAAATAAAAATAAATTAATATTCAAAACATCCTATCTATACTATCTAATATTCTACTACTTACATCGTATCCAGCAACTAATAAACCAACACCATATGGTCTTCTACCATATCTTTGAGTATGAACTTGTGATTCTTTAATGATAAACAATTAAAAAAAAAAAAGTTAGTTTAGTTTATATTATATTATGATAATTAATAATTAATAACATACTATCAGCAACTTTTGTAACTAAACGTTCAACTCTCATATCTGATTCGTAGACGTATTTATAGTTTGCACATTCGTTTCTCATATAGTTACAGAGGACTCTGGCGTCAGCGGTCAAACCAGAGATGGCAATACCAATGTGATCGTCGACGACAAATATTTTCTTTTGATATGAACCCAACTCTGAACTGGATCTCTTGAGTGATACCAACACTGCGTACTGTTTCGACTTGAGTGCAACAGCAGCACTACCTTGCTTCACTGCCTCCATAGCATACTCTATCTGATGAATACGTCCCGATGGACTGAATGTTGTGATATCTGAATCATATTGATTTCTGTACATCTTTTAATGATATTTATTTATTTAAACTAAAAAACAAAAAATAAACTACTTATATTATTATTACTATTTACAAAAAATAAAAAAATAAATTTAATTTTGGAAAATGAACATCAAAAAAAAAAAAATTTTTAAAAAATTGATGATTAATTTTTTTATTAGATTAAATTGTTTTAAAATTTACAAATGGTGGTTGAACTTCAACAATAACTTAAAAAATTGATGAAGATGTTCAGTTACATTATTATTATTTAACCTAACATGTTTTTGATTCGTAGTTTTTATTTATTGATAAAATTGATGTTTAAAATGTGAGTTACTTTCTAAGTATGATTAAATGAAATGCCAAAACTTTTTTTTTTTTTAGAGTTTAAACCTTTAATTATGAAATAATGTTACTGTTTCTCGTTGATTTTATAAGTTTAGTTTCTCAATCGGTTTAAGAAATTGTGCATGCACCACGGAAGCCATGGATTCAGCGGCTGCAAATGGACATCTCAAGTTTAATTTGGTTGCATAAGAATCGCACTGAAGGATGTACCACTAAAACAATTGACATATCATCAGAAAATGGTTGGGTTGATGTTGTGGAATGGCTCATTAACAACAGAACCGAGATTGAGGTGGAATCTATCAAGGTTCGTTCTGGAAATGGGTACAAGACAGTCAATGAGTGGCTTGACAGCAGACCATTTTCCGAGAGTAAAGTTAAAAATCTAAAGAGGATGAGAGAAGAAGATTTGGGCACAAATAGTAATAAAATAAGATTAAATAAAGAGAATTAATTGATAACATCATCCACACTGTCAAATATTTTTATTAATAATACTCCAATACCACTGGATTGATTTATAATAAAGTTATTTTTTTATTCTTGTGAAACATATGCTTTGACTTTGATGATTATCTTTCTAAGGAGTGATGGTAACCACGCAGTTGTGTTGACGAAATGATCTACCTTACGACCGACTTCAGCGAACATCATACGACTCATTTGGTTGGTGGCATAACGAATCTTTAAGAACTTATAATATGCAAATACGCAAATCGGTGATGCTCCTCTATATATTGTTAAATAGCTATTAATAAGTGTTATTACAAAGACGATCTATATCAATTGAAACCTTACCTAAATATACTGAAAATAAGGAATACCATGATCCACATCTCCATTTGAACAGCAAATTCGATGGCTCTCTGTCTCTTTGATTGCAACAATGTTACATACTTGTAGATGAATGCATTGTTTCTAACTTTTGGTGCAAGAACACCGAGCAAGTGGAATAATGAATATGTAAAGTTGGGCATTAACAAAACTATATTTATATAAAGATAGAGATAGTAAGTTAGTTAGTAATCAAGTATGATAACGAACGTTAATTATCAATCAGCTTACCTAATGATGGTGGACCAAGGAAATACATGATTAGACCCAACATGAGGAAATGAGCATTATCATTTTTCAAGGCAGTATCAATGAGACGTTCTCTATCGAATGTACCTTCATAGGTTTGGAACAGTGGGATCGAATAGGAGATGATCGATGCTAGGAATGCTCTGTAAAAGTAGGTTGGATTGTTGGTGAACAAGAACAGTATAGTCAATAGGAATATTGCAAGTTGTGCAACCACCCATGAAACATATAAGAAATGTGAATATTGTGGTGATGCTCTTGCTGCTGCTGCTGGTTGTGGTTGTTGTTGTGATTGTTGTGTAGGTGGAGGTGAAGATGATCTTTGTTGATTATTATTACTATTATTATTATTAGATGGTGAGGTTCTTTGATTGGTAGTATTTGATGAAGTTGTTGATGTTGATGATGATGCATTAGCTTTATAATCTCTTACAACATAATCTGGATCCTATTAATATATATTTTAAAAATACCAATCAATCAGTTAGTAAGATAGCATTCAAATTGGTCATTTAAGATTTGTTATAAAGTTTGACACATTACAATCTGATCTTTATAGTATCTCTGTTTAAATTTGAATATTAAATGTTCGCGCATAGTGTCGTTTGGAAAGTAAAGATTATTTAAATAACGGTTCCATTCAGCATCATTCTCCCAATCATGACTATCAAATGATTTAGCCATTATTACTTTATTAAAAATATATCTATATTATAAATATATAATTTATAAATAACTAAAATAAATAATGTTGTTTGTTCACAAAGTGAAATGATGACTCAAAAACTCATATAATTCTTTTTTTATTTTGTTTTTATTTTTATTTTTATTTTTGCAGATGTGTGTTGTTTAGACTGTGTTTAAAATTGAATACAATTTTTGATCGATCAAAATTTAAATAGTCTTGACATTTGAAAATTTTTGATATGAACGTCTTATTTATTTATAAATGAATATAATGTATCTATATTTAAATCTCTTCTAATTCACCTTGATCGTTGGATTTGAAGAAAGTGTAACTTAGAGTGATGTCAGTGATACCTTTGAGACTCTTATCGTCAAGTAAGTCTGGTTCGATTACAAACAAAACTGGCATGTCGATTGTTTCATTTGATTTAATACGTTGTTCGTCAAAACAGAAACATTGGATCTTGGTAAAATAAGGTCCTGCCTTCATAGGTGTAATATTATATGTTGCTACTCCAATAATTGGCGCATCTGTATTATTTGTTGCCTTTTATGTTTATAAAATATAATTTGTTTTTTTTTAAAAAAAAGTTAATTTCTTTTGTACAAATATTTATCAGTTATCATTTATATTATATTACCCTGTAGAATGCTAAAACAGGTTCACCTGGTAAAACTTCGATTGATTGTTGAGTTGGTTTGAATGTCCATGGAATCTTGTTACCAACCGATGATGTAAAGGTAACCTTGATTGGATAGACCTCACGATTGAGATTACGTTTCGATGTGTCCAATAGAAGATCTTCTGACTCACGTACGGTACCACCATAACCTGTCACTCTACAAAATACACGATACAAAGGTACTGCTGCATAAGATGCACCCAACACTGCAATAATCGATGCAAGTACCCACATTCCAACATTCTTATTCTTTTCTTTCAACTCTTCACTATAATCTCTTCTATCTCTTCTTTGTTGTTGCTGTTGCTGTTGCTGTTGTTGTTGTTGTTGTTGTTGTGATTGATCTTCTTTTGGTTGTTGTTGATCTGGTTTATTCTCTGTAGGTTGTTTTGGTGGTGGTTGTTGTTGTTCGGTAGAATAACTTCTAATACTACCTAGACTCTTACTATAATCTAAATTTCTATATAAACAATTATTATTATTATTACTTTTTATATTATATATTGAATTTAATGAAGAAGTAGATGTTGTGAAACTCTTATTAAAATTTGAATTGAATGATGGACGTCCAACATTTTTTGTAGCTGATACAGCCCATGTTATACTAGACTTATTTAAAAATCTTTTTACATTAAACATTATTATAACAACAATGGTTTAATATCAGATTGAATAGTTTGTTTTCGAAACTGATCAACTTCTAAAGTAATATGCAATCTGTGTGGGTTGATCAAATAAAACACACGAATCATTGGGTGTCAGAAAACAAAAAAAAAAACAAAAAACAAAATAAGATTTTTTTTTTTTTTTTTAATTAAAAAGAATTTAGAATAGATACTTATTGATTAGTTGTTTAAACAAAAAAAAAATCAAAAACAAATAATTAATTATAATAAGTAAGAGTTAATTTTTTTTTATTTTGAAATAACAATTTTTTTACACTTCTTGTTCTTGCACTTTATTATTTTCATTTGGGATGATTGGGTCACCCATTTTATCGACCTGAAGAGGATCACCCATTTTGTCAACTGGAACATCGGATTCACTGGTTTGAGTATCGACTTCCTCCATTTGTTGACCACCTTTGAGATTTGGAAGGAAGAGGTAAAGACAAACTGTACAAACGATACCGACACCACCGAAAATCCAAAACATCGTACTCTGACCAAGATACTTTACTACTGTCAAGAAGACAAATGATAAAATCAAATTAAAGAACCATTGTAAAGCATTGACAAGTGGTGCTCCAATATTTTTAATATCTTCTGGCATAATTTCATTAATCGTAAACCAAAACTAAATATTAAGTAAAAACAAAATAATTAATAAGCTTGTTTATAGAATCGATCAATCAAATGATCTACATACCAAGGTACCAATAGATGCCTCAAAAGCACCAACAAAGATAAACAGGAAAACAATTGATGTCCAACCTTTGGCAGTTCCATGAGCAGCCAAAAAGACAATGGCAATGATGATATCACTCATTGTCATAACAATGGAACCGCTGAACAATAGAATCTTTCTACCAACTCTCTCTACCAAGGAAATAGCAATCAAAGTTGTTGAAACATTCCAAATTTGTAAAATAACTGCTGCTATTTCTGGTGCATCTCTTCCTTCAATACCAGCATCAGAGAAAATGGTTGTTGAGAAATACCTGTAAATAAATAAGTGTAAGTAGTTTGATTTTAATTTACTTTGAGAATTAAATTACATACATAAAAGCATTGATACCTGTTAATTGAGCAAAAGCAGCTAAAATAAATCCTAAGAATAATGGTTTTCTTGCTCTCTTTGACAACAATAGTTTGATAGTGCTAACACGAGGAGTCGAACTGGTTTCTTCTTGTTGTTTTCTTTGTTTCTTTTCAAGGAAAACAGGTGATTCTTTCATAATTAACCAACATGCAAATAACATAATTCCTGGGACACTTCCAATTGCAAACATCCATCTCCAGTTATTGGTTGATCTCTTAAGAACTAAACCAATAATATTGGCAATTAAAATACCGACTGTAATAGAAATCTAAATTACAAATAATTAATAATTGAATTTTACTTGCAATAATAAAAAATATTTACTTGGAAGAATGAACCCAAAAATCCTTTTTTTTCTTTGGGTACAATTTCAGCAACCATAATAGGACAAACTGATGATGCACAACCAACTCCCAATCCCAGGAGAATTCTTAGAATACCAACAGCTACAATAGAGTCGACAGCACATGACGCTATTGCTCCGGCGACTGTAGAGAGAGCAGTAAACAAGACAACAGGTTTTCTTCCAATCTTATCAGCTATGAAACCACTAGTCACAGAACCAATAACAGCTCCAACCAAAATACTACAAACAATAAGTCCCTGAGCAACCGTACCCAAATTATATTGATCTGTCAATGGTTTTAATGCTCCCGCAATAATACCTTAAAGAATGGTTTATAAGTTAAGAGAAACTAATTAAAGTCTATAAATAAAAAAAATGATTATTACCTGTGTTGTATCCAAAAATTAGACCACCACAGCACGACAATGATACCAGAAACCAATGATTAAATGCTAATCTATTTAATTTTTCTTGAAATGTCATTTTATACTATTTAAAAATTAAACATAATAGATAGAAATATTATATAAATAATAAATTAATAAAAGGAAATTTAAAATTTTTTTTTTATTTGATTTGGTTTTTTTTTAAAAAATAATTAAATGGATAAAATACTTTAAACAAATCATATGACTTATTTTAAAATCGAAGATTACAAGTTGAAATATATTAAACAAAGATTTAATTACTATTATAATTTTAAAATATGTTAACTTTTGATTATTAATTACAATATTATAGATTTTTAGCTGTTGATTGAATATGTATACAAATTTGATTAATTGTGTTGAAATGTTAATTTATGATATTTAAAGAATAGCAACAACATTAAGATAAAAACAATTATAGTAGGAGAGAGATAACTTTGTTGCTAACACTCGGAAATTTTGAGATTTCAAAAATAGTTTTAACCTTATTAAATATTACTATTTTTTCTATTGTATAATATGAGTAGTATGGAGGTAAATTACATTACACCATACCCCTTTACTACAATTAAAAATACTATAATGGTAATTAAATATATACCAACCAACACTGAAACAGTTAAATACACAAAAAATTTAAATTTGTACATAAACCACTTTCATTTTATTCAACACAACACTTGTCTATAAAATAATAATTGGGTGGTGTGAATTATCGGTGTGATGTTGTGGTGATTTCGATTGTTTAGATATCCATATATATATGGTTGCATATCCCATTGATTTTCTTGCGAAATTTTAATTTATTTGAGATTTCCAAGTTGAATTTCAATCAAATGAAAATGATTGAATTGGAAATTTCCCAATCTCAAATTCATTGATGAGTGGTAGTGGTTAGAATTATATTGTGAGGTTAGTGTTTTTGATTAAACTACAAGTATCAGTGTAGATATATAAAAAAGAGATTTGTTTTCTGAAATGATTTTTTCATTGCACAGTGGTTGGTTAAATTAATATCTCACCACCAAAAATATTGATTCGGTAATAAAATAAGTATTATAAAAAAATACATACCAATGATTATTAATTGTAGAATTCGATGATTTGAAGATATATGATTAAAAATGAAAATGATTTTACAAAAATAATCTTTCAAGTTTAATTTGAAAAAGAAAAAAAACAAAATAAAATACAATTATTATTTAGAATTTCCGATACTCTTCAAATTCCAACGATCAATTAATTAAATAAAAATAAGTTTTTTTTCTTTAAAACTAATGATCGGAATCCAATGTAATTTTTAACTTCCTCTAGATCGAAAAAAGAGTGCCAATCAAGCTAAAGAAAGAATTGGAATGGAATTGAATTTGTTAAAAAAAAAAAAACCTAAATTTAACTGATTTTGGTTTGAAAAAATGAGATTTGATTTTTTTTGGTAGGGAATGTTGAACCATTTATATTCCGATTCTATTTTTCATGTTTTTGCACACCATATGATGGTATTCACGATAATATTATTAAAATTTACCAACTTTGATTGATTTGTATAAATCTGCAAATAAACAAAAAAAAAATATTAAATTTAAATAAAGTTGAAATTTAACAAAAAAAAACATTGGTAAATAAATAAAACCAAACACCAAATAAAATTGAGTTAAAACATTATTAGAATATTATAATTAATTATAATTTGTTTTAAAAGTTTAACTGAATTATTATTATTAATAACAAACGATGATATAAATGAATTGTAAAATAGTATCGTAGAATTAATGGAGTGGGCTGTTGTTTGTTATCAAAAATGTAAACTTTAATATAATTTGATTAGTTATAAAGAAAAAGTAGGTTGAATTTAAATTTTAGTTTGAGGATGATATTATGATAAATTAGAAGAGATGTTAGTATAAAGATAATTATATGAAAATGTTGATAAAACCAAAAATGAATGAATATTAAAAAACATGAAATTGGAGGAGTTAGCTATATTAATTTTACAAATATTAAAAATGGAACTTTCGTTATTATGCACCTATTCTCTTGTAAAGTTTATGTTTGAAACGTGATAGGCTAAACTCTTCCATTGGAATGGGTGGTTCAATATCCATGGCGAGGTCCAAAACTAGTTGTCCAATGGCCGGTCCAAATTTGAAACCGTGTCCGCTGCACGGACTTACAATGATGAGATTTCGATGCGCTGGATGTCTGTCGATGATAAAGTTGAAATCCAATGCACTTGTGTAGTGACAGGTGAGTGAGCTTATCTCTTGTTCGCTTTCGAGCGATGGCATGTAGTGGTGCACAAACTCACGCACCGCCTTGGTGTGCTCCTCTGGATATGGCTTCTTGGCGCCGTCCATCGATTCGAGAATGGGACCACTTCTATGCAGTCCGACCTTGACTCCTCGCACCTCAATCTGCGGCAGTGTATAAAAGATGGATTCGCCAGCGTAGTAGATCGACACTGGACACGAATGCATTGAATGGTCGATAGTTGGTGGTGTAGTGGGTTTCGGTGCAAAGTAGAATACCTTTTCCTGTGTGACATTGACTGGAACTCGCACCTCGAGTTGCGATCGCAACAACACGTCATTAATCCAACCTCCACACGCCAACACAATCTTCTTTGCCTGGTAGGTACTGTGGTCGAATGTCTTGACCGTAACCAAACTCTCAGAATCAACGGTGATTGTATCGACACGTTTATTGGCAAGTGTGGTGGCACCATATTTTCTCGCCAATTTCCACATGGTGGAAACAGCTTTGGAAGCGAAAACCACACCACTATCCGGTTGGTAAACTACCAATGTTTCTTTTTGGAATTTGAATTGTGGGAATCTTTTATTTGCTTCTTTATAATTTAATATACTATAATTTATTTTATTCTTTAAAGAAATAAACCTGCTGTATTAGAAAATCTATCTTTATGTATATACATATGAACATGTTTAAATTGAATCATCAAAAATTAACAAACACTTACATTATCATAGGCTATTAATAACTGTTTGAGTGCTTCCTCTTGGTAACCACCAAAGTCAATACCACCGGTGATGTGAATGAGTTTCTCTTGTGATTCTTTCTCGGCTTGTGCCCAGAGAGGATAAGCTAGTTTCGATAGTTTTATATAGATGTCCTCTGGGTAGCTGTATCTGATGATTCTACCGTCACCGTGGGACGATGCATTTGTGTGACACATGTCGTATTGCTCCAACAACAGTACTTTCAATCCGCTCTTTGCTAGCATGTAGGCACTCGATGATCCGGTGATACCACCACCAACCACAATGACATCATAGAACTTGTCGTCCTCCTCCTCTTCATCCTCGTGCTTCACTGCCTTTTGGTGGGAACGATCAACCTTTCCTTCCTCTTGACTCGCACCGATATGAGATTTCAAAGATCTCAATCTTCTAAAGATACTACCTGTATTCATTGCGTATATAATATATGGATAGTATAACCTTTCAAATGCACTATAAAACTGGTTAAATAAAAAAAAACAAATAAAAGTCAACTGAAATTTAAAAATTCGCAAAGGTCAATTCAAAAAAAAATCTTTAGATTAAATTTTATCTTTTTTTATTTTCATAAAAATATCTTTAGAGAATAAATTTGAAGAATAAGTTCTCTAATTCCATCAAGGATTCAAAAACACTCTTTGGTTGGTTCTGAAGTTAAAAGTCATGATGTTAACATCATTTTGTAAAAAATGATTATTCTTTGATAATTATTTTATTATTATTTGTTTTTTCTTATGAGGTCTAAAAACAAGACAATGTATGAATGTCAAATACAAATGAATTCATATATTTTCTTAAATTTTAATAATGATTCATTTCAATTTATTAATTTAAAAAAAAAGATAATAAAAAAAATAAATTAAAAAAAATGAAAGAAAAAAAAAACGAAGAAAATCAATTTTGACGCTTCGTTGTTGGTTGTTTGGAGACAAGCTCTTGTTTTATTTCGAATTAGTTTTATTCCTTTTTCTAGAACTAGATAGATTTATAAAGATATGCCAAAATCAGAAGCTTCAGCCGCATCATCACATTCTGTAGATGCACATGATAAAGCAGCATTGCTATGCAGCAGAGCCAACGATCTATTGACTTGTTTTAGAGAGTGGTGTTTTACATGGTGGTTGTGATCATGACCATGCTGATGGACATGGTCATAGTCACGGTGGTGAACACCATGGTCATTCACATTCACATGGACATAGTCATGGTGGTGGACACGGACATAGTCACGGACATGGTGGATGTAACCATGATCATGGTGAGGAAGAGGAAGAAGAATCACATGATCATCACGGACATAGTCATGGAGGACATGGACATAGTCACGGTCACGGTGGACATGGACATAGTCATGGTGGACATGGTGAATGCAATCATGATCATGATGAAGAAGAGGAGGAGGAAGAGGAGGAGGAGGAAGATTATTCAGAGGAAGTAGATGAAGAAGAACAGATTTTAGATGAAGCAGCATCACTTTTCACACAAGCATTGTCATTGGATGGTGAATCGATTGAAGCTATCTTGGGACTTGCATATATTGCCGGTCTTAGAAACGAAAACACCGAATCACAAGAGTTACTCAATAGAGCAGAGCGTATCTCACCAGGAGACGAGCGTACCAAAGCACTTAAAGAGGCACTCGCTGAGAAGATTGAAAGACAAACAAGACATGAACTACAGAAACAAGAGAATGCCAACGAAGGTGATGATCTAGAGGGTGTATTACCAGTTGGTCCAGACGTACCAGATATGCCATTCATCATTGAGGTAAGAGCTTAGCTTATACATAGCTTTATCAAAATTAGATTTCATTTGAATTTGACAATCTAACTAACCAACTGATATTGATCAATATCATTGTTATATTATTAACTTTTTTTATTTTTTAGAAAGGATCAGTTACAAAGAAATTTATCGTTACACTTAGATCTATTTTCGATAGATTCGATTTAAACAAAGATAATTCACTTAGTGTAAAGGAACTGCAAGCATACTCTCAATTTGTCAGCAATCAAACACTAGATAAGAATACAATCAACTTTTTAATGAAAACATACGACTCTGACAAGAAAGGTTTGACATTTACCGGATTCGTAGAACTCTATGTCAATCAAACAATGACAGAACCAGAAGAAACTATCAAGGATTTACAAACATTGGGATATAATGCAAGACTTGAGAGAATGGCATTATAAACAAAACAACAATAATAAACGTCAATATAATAAATTAATAAAATAACCCTAGTTAAATAACTACTACTAATTGAATTATTTGAGTTCAAGATAATAATAATAATGTTAACAACTTTATCAAGTTAATGATCTAATTGTGTTTTGTATTAAAAAAAAAAAAATAGTTGAATTTCAAATTATTTTATTTTTTTCGAAAATAGCAGTTAGATTTCATAACACTAAAAGCTAAGATTAGACTGAGTAGTATATAATTATAAATACTCTATCAAAAATGTCACAAAATGGTGTAAATAACACTAATCATAATAGTAATAATAACAATAATAATAATAATCATCATAATAGTAGTCAAAAACCAAGACCATCAACAGATTCAACAGCATCTTCATCTTCACATAGTAGACATAGTAGTAGTGGTGGT
Organism: Heterostelium album PN500; assembly: GCF_000004825.1. Taxonomy (NCBI): domain Eukaryota; phylum Evosea; class Eumycetozoa; order Acytosteliales; family Acytosteliaceae; genus Heterostelium; species Heterostelium album. The sequence goes on along the minus strand of NW_008805070.1, from coordinate 741,305 downwards.
CACAGTCATGGTCACGGTCATCATGGACATCATCATAGCAGTAGTAGTAGCAGTGGAAAGAGAGATAGTACATCAGCATCACTACCAGGTTCATCACAGTCACACAAGAGAGCATCGACTTCATCGTCGAGTGGATCAGACTATGCTTGTCAGCTGCGTCTAAGCAACAAGTTGGCAGACACACCATTCGATCCAAAGTTCCTAGTGATTCCATCGGATTTCAATAAATTCGTACACTACAAGACAACTTCGCTCGAGAAGAACTATAAATACCCGTTGCTAACCGAGCCGAATCTTGGTATTCCGATCGAGTTGATCGACCCCGAAGTCTACAACATTCCAAAGACCAAGGTGGCAGTGCCCGAAGAAGATCAGCCACTGCTTCGCTCGCTCGACGAGCAAGACGCAGAGCTAAGACGTGCACCTATCAATCGTGGTTCGGCACTGCTACGTCCTGCCGTATCGTGGCTGCGTAAGACAGAGTATCTCTCGTCGCACGACAACCAGATGGGTCGTCCTGTCAAGCGTGCCTCAGAGTCGAACGCGCCGACCTCCACACAGTCGCCATACCAACAGCAGCAACAACAGGATGCCGCCGACATCGTACTGGTCGAGAACACCTTTGACGCCATCAACAACACCAACTTTGTTCACCCGACCAATCCATCGCTCAAACCGGTCAGCATTCTCCCGGTGTTCCCAGACTTTGATCTCTGGGCGAACGACTATACTGAGACGGTGTTCGATGCCGATCCACTCGAGTTGCCACCCGACAACATGAGAGGCGAGAAATTCCATGAGTACATTCAAGAGCAAGCCTATATCAGATCGAAAGGTATCATCAAGGGTATCACTGATAAATTTGTATATTACATTGCACCAAAGAATCGTGTTGAAGATAAGAACAACAACAACAATAACAACAACAGTAGTAGTCTTGATGATGATCTAGAGGATGATCAACACCCATATAAAATGTATAAAGTATTCACTTCCGATATCTTCCAAGCACAAGAAGAAAACTACTTTATGGTTATCAAAGATGATGGTGTTTACTACAATCGTTTACCAACTAAAGTTAATTTAAAGAGAGTTAAATCAAGAGTAAGTTTTGTTTTTCTTCATTAACGCTACTTCTTTTTTAGTACTAATCTATAATATCTAATAATGATGATCACTTTTTAATTAATTAGGATGATAAGATATTGGAAAAGAAGACAATTGGTAGACCAGAATTTGTAACTTATGAATCAAGAGAAATGACAAGACAAGAGATCGATCAAAAAGAAGAAAGTATTTCAAATTTAATCAAAGAAGATAGATCTATGTTTGCTTCAATGAAGAAATAAAAAATAAAATAAAATAAAACAAAATTAATATTAATAATAAAAAAAAGAAATTGAAATAATAATAATTATTGATCAAACAATTGATGATGATGATGATGATTTGTTTCTTAAATTATATATATTAATTTTATTTAATTTGAAATAAAATAATCAAGTAGTTTAGTTTAAGCACTCTTTGTCTTGTTGTTCTTCTTTGGTACAACGTATTGTGGGGTAGATTTGACGGGGACGGAGAATTGTCTACCGATGGCAACGAACGATTGGATGATCATGATGATTGGAACCAACAACCAGAGTCCGTTCAATCCAACGACGTATACCCAGAGTTCAAATGGATCCGATGAGATTTGTTCAGCCCACTTTCCGTAGATGTATGGTGTGATAAAGTAGAAGACGGTTCCGAGAGCTTGGAGCGAGCAGAGGAAGATTTGGAGGGCGTGACGGATACGCGATTGGAAGATCACCGACAACACCAACAAGAAACAAGCAGTTCCTTGGACCAACTCGAGGAAGCAGAAAGAAGACAACCATTGGGTCAGCAATGGCATAACGAAGGTCGTACTTGGCGTATTGCGAGTAGAGTGAGGCGTACCAGTGGAGGTCCAATGCCTTCTCCATTGGGACGTCTTCGAACATCTTCACCATGAAGTCGACCTTGGATGGCTCGGTGACTTCGTGGGCAAAGAAACCATAGCTACCTTCCAAGATGATGTGAATGAGACCTGACCATAACAACCAGAAAACAACCAACTTTTCCTTCTTGACGGTGAGTGCCAACAAGACACAAATACCAGTCAATGCTGCCAATGGAACGAATGTATACATAATTACTTTATATCGATTGAAATTGAATATAAAATATATAATTGTTTTTATGATTAACAAAAAACTACAAAAAAAAATCAAAAAAATCAATCTTAATTAGGTGCATTGCTTGATCATCAAAAAACAAAAAAAAATAATAAAAAAATAGAAAAAAAACATCATAAAAAAAAAAAGAAAAGTAAAGAAATCAAAGTTTTTGATATAACTTTCCTTTTTAGTAACCAAAATAAGAAAAAAAAAAACTAAATAAACAAATATCATAAAAAGATAAAAACATAGATTGATTATAACAAAATATTATAATTTTTTGTATAAGTTTTAACCCTCATTCATTTGAATATTTATAAAAACACTCGTGTTTTTTGTAACGAGACTTAATCGTTTTTTGAAAAATTGAAAAAATAATTTTAAATCATATTTTTAAATATTAAAAAACGAATCTTTTTTTATCAATCAAATAACTATATTTATTAATTTATATATTAAAATTAGTGAATAGTGAATAGTTTGATGTTTATAGAATTAAAAAGATGGTAAAGACACATCACTGTAAATTGACAACATGGAAGCCATCTGCTATCACATCGATCTCTGTCCACTCTAAATCACCATATATCATCGCTGTTGGTCGTGAAGATTCAACCATTGAAATCTATAAAAGATTTCAATTCGACAGATATGCTATTTCCTATGTATGTGTTTATTAGCTATTAGTTACGAAAAATAAATAAATATTAATCAAAGATAATATATTATAATTTAATTAGGTATTGGGAGGATTGAAATTCGATGGAAAAGTATTAAAAACAATTTGGAAACAATTTAAAGATTCGAATAGATTGATTTCAGTTACAGAGAATCATATTTATCAATGGGATGTCGACTCTATGAGTCAGATTCAATCGTTGTCGTCGTTTGGTGGTGATATTATCAATGTTGCTCTGAGTAACAATGGTGAGATGTTGGCTGTTGCCAGTAGCAGTATGGTGGTACATATTTATAGATTCGATGAAGACGACGGTTTGGTAGAGTTCTCCAAGTCATTCCCAAAGCTGACAGAGGGTACTCTCAAGTGTTTGGCATGGAGCACCGACGACAAACAGGTCATCGTTGGTTCCGACTCGGATCTGGTCGGATACTCGGTGGAGAAGATGCAACAGTCGTTCAATGTACACAGCTCCGATATCACTGCGCTCTGTATCATCGATGAAGACAATGTGGCGTGTGGACATGCCGGTGGACATATCACATTCCACGAGTTGAAGTACGGATCGCAAATCTCTGAGATCAAACAACACATTGCTGCCATTCGCGCCATGGTACTGGTCAATGGAAAATCGATCTATGCATCGGGAGACGATCCAACATTGGTCCGTTTCACACAGGATTCAGTTACCCATCGTTGGTATCTCGATGGATTGGTACGTAGCCACACCCACGACGTCTTAGCTATGGACACCAACAAAGACAGCCTTTTCACCGGTGGAATCGACACCATTATGCTCGCTACCAACCTCGAGTGTTTCGGTCAACCACGTAACAAGCCAACCAAATATAAATCATATCCAAGCGCCTCACTCATGTCGGTAGGAAGCAGCGAGTCTGGACAGAGCTTTATGGTGGATGCCGCTCGATCGTCAATTAACATCTGGAGACTTGGAGACTCTGATGATTCCGTCAAATCCACCAAAAACATGGCATTGATCAACGGTATTCACTTGCCAATCGCTAAAGAAGTATCGAAAATGATTCAATTCGACATAAAAGACAAAGAGTATATTAGAGCGGTGGCAATGTCACCGGACGCCACTACATTTGCTTATTGCACATCACGTGCAACCAGACTCTACAGATTCGATCCAGCAGCTATCAAAGTAAATAGAATCAAAGTGTTGGAAGGTGGAGATATCATTAAATTTACATCAAACTCAAAGAACTTGGTCATTGCCAACTCACAGTCCATTGTCAACTATTCATTGGAGAACGACACCCTTTCAACCATTCAGTGCGAGCAATCGAGAGACTCTAAAATCATTAGATCCGCAATCAACTCGCTGGCTATCTCTCCATGTTCCACCACAAGCAAAGGAGCCGCCGTCTACGCAGCTCTCTTTGACGCCAATGCAGTGGCATCGATCTACAACCTCACCGAAGAGAAATTCATTATCAACCTCCCAACCAATTTCAACAGTAGCACACTCCATTTCCACGATACTAAACTTTACATAGTTGGATCGGAAGTAATTGTTTACGATGTCAGCAAACTAAAGCACGTCGGATCACTCCAGTTCCCACGCTCACCCAAACCAACAACCGCTATCACCACACTCAACAGTCAAAGTTTGCTATTTTGGAATCAAGGATCGAAACTCTTTAAAATTGTAGATGCCAACAAACCGCAGACCATCGAAATTAAAACTGTACCAAATCAAATTTATTCAGCTGGTGTCACCCAAGATCAACAGGTTGTCATTTGCTCTCTACAATATAAAGACCAGGTATTTCCACAATTACCTCCTGCTATCAGACTTAAAGTTTTCGGCAGAAATTAATAATATCAAAAATAAATCAAATAAAAGTTTAACATTAAATCAAATATTTTAGAAATGATAGTAAATTCATTTAAATAAACCTTTCTTTTATAAAGAACATTATGAAATGTAATATAAGAGTAATAACAAAATAAAAAGGAGTAAAGTCATCAAAAAATAAATTTGCTCATCTTTTAATGTTTTTGATGAATAAATACCTTAAGATTGTATTCTTACTCAACGATGTATATCAACCAACTTTTAACTTCACCTAGTTTTTAAAAAAATATCAAAGAAATCTCTAATAAATAAAAAAATTTGAACAAACTTTTATTAAAAAGAAACTATTATTAATTTATTTCTTAAAAAATCGATTTATTTAATTTATTGAACCCAGGTCATGCTCAACTCTTTAACAATCAAAGATTCTCCTGGTTGGATAACAACACTGATTAAAGAAGCATCGGCTAAAGAAACTGTGAAATCATTGAGACTGTTAATCATACTCAAAGCCTATGATAAAAAAAATATTAGAAAAAACTTGAAATAACTAAAGTTTACTAAAAAAAAATTCAACTTACAGCAAAATAGTCATGAACACCAGTTGATGGACGATAAAGTTGAATAAGACCATTTCCATAAGCAACCTTGTTTGGTCTGATAGCGGAAGTCAATGGAAGAGAAAGAGCAGAGATAAATGAGACTGTTGCAACTGGAGTTTCCAAATTGTTCTTGAAAACCATTTGGTTGGTTTGAAGTTGAATTGCATTGTTGTACTTTGAGAAACGGAATTGAGTTGGTGCAGAGGTTAATTCTTCGAAAGTTCCGGTAACATTGAAGGTTGTTGTTGATGAAATGAATTGGACATTGGTTTGGGCACTGATGCTAGAAGCAATTGACAAAATTGCAATAATTAAAATAATAAATTTCATTTTATAGAATATATAAGTATATAAGTATATGTGTGTATATATGTAAGACAAGTTGCTTTACGAGTGTGAAGTGATTTGATGATCATCTTAAGTGCAGAAACTGAGTATTTATAGCCTCCTCTTTTATTAATAACCGAATTAATCGATTCAATTAAGATCTGCAATCAAGATTTTTAAAAAATCTTAATAATTTTATAAAAATTGGTGTCAAATATGAGGTGCGAATCTACAATCCAATCAAATTTGAAACAAATTATTCATCAAACGCAGTTTGAACAACGAAATATCAAAAAAAAATCAGATCGATATTTCTATATCTCGGTTAAACGTATTTTAGAATCTCGTTCTGAAAAGTAAGATGAATCATTTTGCAAATGAATCGTTCATCTTAAATTAATGTGAAAACAACATATGTTTGCTGGTCGATCGATGAATTAGGTGGGAAAGGACGACGTTGTTAATGTTACAAAATATTTGAAATTCATTCAGTTTATTTGTGAATAATAAAGTGTTTATTGTAATTCTTTCTCAGCCATCTCCAATGATATCTTTTGATAATCAATGAGTGGTTCTAATATATCTGATGTTGGCTTCTTACTGCTACCACTAAAATAAACAATTACCTTACTGTTAATATTATATATTATTATATATTATTATTCTTTTAACTTTTTACATACTCTTTTTCTATATGTGATTTTACAAAGTGAATGATCGACTCTACACTTCTACTTCCGTTGTAGGTGATTGGGTGTTGAGTGTCGTCACCCAAGAATAACGATATATGAGGAAATCCATCGATGATTGGTTTCATAATGGTCGGTACACTATTTACACTACAGTCATAATCTAGAATCTGTACAAAACTTCCAAACTTACTAACAAGCTCTTCAGCTGCCTTTTCGAAATATATATTCATTGTCTTACAAAATCCACACCCTATATTGATATGATAATTAATTATTTAGTTTGTGTTAACAATGTTTATATATTATTACAATCTTTCTTTCATCAATCTATCTATCTTTAATACAATAACTTACATGGTTCATAAAAATAAACAAGTGTATTCTTCTTTGAATTTAAAACGATATCACCAAAGTTATCGTAAACTGCCTTCGAAACGAATCTAGGTTTCTGTCTATAGTCTGTTGTTCTATCGGAACTATGTTGTGGTTCAAGCTTGTGTTCGAGGAAGTCTTGTAAGAATTTCCTTATATTATTTATATTGATATCTTGATTCGCTGGATAGATATAGTGTGACTCATTTCTAACATCTATGATTGCCACCGATGGAATCTTTGTAATACCTAATTTTTCATAAAAGTCTCTATATGATACACTTTTTAAAATATGGTTTTATATTAATAATTAATCGACTAAATAAACGATCTAATACAACTAGAATGATGATGATGATGATGATGCTATACATACCCATCAGTATAATAAATATCAAAAGTTGTCTTGAATTCATGTGCCAATGTATAAATATCAAGTAAGTGTTGTGATAGTGGCTTATCGAATATCGGTTGTATCATATCATTACTATAATTCAAAAACAATGTAACTGATGGTTTCTTTGCATTTGCTAATTTTGAAAGATTATCTGATGTTAATTCATTCTAATAATTAAATTATAAAGTTAGTATATATATATATATATATATATGATTGAATAGTTTTAAAAACATATACATACAACAGATGGTTGAGTTAATGTTAACCATTTGAATACACCCGGTGCATCATGAACATCACATCTATTAAGATAGAATATATTCTCTTGTGGGATGGCAAGTACGATGCCAGAGATTGGTGTAGAGAATCGATGCTTTGTGAATATCTCTTTGGCTAGTTCGGTGTTGTTGACATAACCAATCGGTATCTTGTACGATAGCTTCTTGGCGATGAATGCAAACTTGTGATACTCGAGCGTTGCGTTGTTGGGGAATACACCGATGAAAGAATGACCTGCTACCTTAAGGAATTGCTCGTATTGCTCCATCGATTCGATGTGTTCGATAGGTGGAAGAGTTGAACGTCTGATGAGTGCAGCCAGAGAGTATGGATGAGTTGGTCCGCGTGGAATCACGTTGCCACCGTGACGACGATAGAGTTGAATCACCGGGTATCCTCCGATCGATTGTTTGTCACGAATCTCGATATTATCATGACCGTTCACCTTGGCAAACAAAACCTTGCTATTGTTGAACCGGTAGATACGTCTGGTCTCCTCGATCTCCTTGGTGATAGTTTGTGACCTGTGACACCATGGCGCGTAGAACAGCACGCACACAAACTCATTCTCCTCGATGGCACGATCGAAATTGTATTTGTTCAGCTCAACCAAATCCGTCTCGCTATAGTTATATACGGATGCCGGTCCCCAAGCTTGCTTCTTGCTTGCTGCTGGGCCGCCAGTAGAGTTGCCTGTTGTCGCGGTGTTGTCAACGCTAGCACCCTGTGTATCGATAACAAGATGTTCAAATCCAACTGGTGGTTGTTGTTGTTGAGATGCAGAACCAGATGTAATAATTGTCTTTACCGTTGTTGTTGTAGTTCCACCAGTTGTGATAGTGGTAGTCACCACATCAGTCTCTCTTATCTCATTGATGAGATCGGTCGACAAGTACTGTAAGAACTCTACGAAATCCTTGAGATTCTCTGTTGCAACTTTGTCACTAACAACAAGTTCTTCGTTGTTATTGCTGTTTCTGTTGTATGTCTCCAGTCTCTTCTCTAGTGTAATCATATGGTTGTGTGCATTGACCAGTGTGTTCATACAGAGATGCATCTTTCTGAGAAGTTGCGGTTCTTCGAGAATGACGCGTGACGCCTGCATAAAAAGCGCTCGCTTCTGGTCGGTATCGGCAGAGACGTCGAGTTTCAGTAACTCGTCGAACATCGCTGTGATTGGTTGCTGTGAGATTTCTAGCTGTCGCTCGTAGAGACGCTGGTCGCGCTGCGTTGCGACATAGTTGACGACGAGCTGCGCCACTTCCTGCACCTGTTGGCTGAGCTCTACAGAGTCGATGCCATTACCGAGATAGGCAGTGTCAAAGTATTCGTCTACATAGCTCTTGATGTCCGACGTCAGATGCTCGTGATCCTGTGCGTCGACCTCGACCTCTTCCGACACGGTCACCCTGCCAATTGCAGAGTCGGACGCACGTCTTGGTGTGATAGGTGTATCGGGTTGTCCAACGTTGTTTTCAATGTTTGACTCTAAGACTTGTACTTTTCCAGCAAACTGTCCGATGAGCGAAGAAACTAACGTCGCCAGACCATCTTCATTCAAATCGCCACTCTGACCCTCATTGATTTTCTGTAGCAATGCCGATTTGATTTTCTCTATATTCAAAAGATTGCCACTACCAACAACATTATTATTACTATCACTTTCAATTGTTACTTCACTATTTTCATTCTCTTTAACAATATTATTATTACTCTCTGCGTTATTTAACTCTTGACACTGACATAAATTAATATATAAACATGTTGAAATTAACAATATGTATATCAGTTTATTTTTAAATATTTTGTTCATCATCATTATTATTTATAAGTATATAAATAAAATAATAAATAAATAAATAAATCAACTTATAATTTTAACATATATGTTGTGTTTTAAAAAACACATTAATTTAATTTGGTTTTCAACCCAGAATCTGAAATCAACCTGATAAACTTAGGATTATTCATGAAGCAAGCAAATGTTGTTTTTGATGACAGGTCACCACCATTCAAAAAATAATTTTATGCATGAGTGTTAAATCTTAATAACGTTATTTTTTGAATAATGAAAAAAAATTAATTTAATTGTAAATTTTTGAAATTCGTGGTGTGTGGGGTGTCGCACTGTTGCTCGCAGAGACTCCTCAGCGAACCTGTCACACCTCTCACTCTAGCAGCAGCAGTAAAGATTGGTATAAGTCTTCTACAGTATACCACTATCCTCGATCCATCGAAGTGTAGGTACATCACATACATATTATTACATCTATCATTTATCATCTATCACTCTGGTATTAGAATTAAGAAAGAAGATATGATTAAAGGAAATAGATAGAACAAAGACTAGATAGATTTAGAGATGATGTGATGATGTAAAATAGAATAGTTTGTTAACATGTCGAATCTACCTATTTATTATAGATCAACATGCAGATCTTTGTTAAGACTTTAACAGGAAAGACCATCACCCTCGAAGTTGAGGGTTCAGACACCATCGAGAATGTCAAGGCTAAGATCCAAGACAAGGAAGGTATCCCACCCGACCAACAACGTTTGATCTTTGCCGGTAAGCAATTGGAAGATGGTCGTACCCTCTCCGATTACAATATCCAAAAGGAATCAACCCTCCACTTGGTTCTCCGTCTTCGTGGTGGTCTCGAGCCAACCCTCGCCGCTTTGGCCAGATCATACAAGTGTGACAAAAAGATTTGCAGAAAGTAAGTTGTCACACGGAACAAAAGAAGAGATTTAGTATTATCATGAGAACATCACTCTAATCAATCACTTTTTTCTATCTATAGGTGTTATGCCCGTCTTCACCCACGTGCTGTTAACTGCCGTAAGAAGAAGTGCGGTCACTCCAACAATTTGAGACCAAAGAAGAAGCTCCTTAAATAAACTAATTACTTCAGGGTGTATGATGATCTTGTTGCATGTTTTAGGTTAAAAACAACACTATTACTATTTTCAATATACAGAGTTTCATTTATTTAGTTAGGAATTAAAAGACATTCGCAGGAATCATTCAAATCAATATTATTTAGCACAATTTTAATTTATTATTGGAGTATTAGATAGATATGAGTTTGAATTTATGAAAGTAAAGTAACGTTATTCATTATCTATGTATATTGTTTTTTTTTTTTTTATTTCTTTATTTTATTTTATTTATAAATAAATGTTTTTTTTTTTTGATATGGATACAGAATAATAAATTGTTTAATTGTTTTTAATATTGAATATATGGTGAAGTTCAACTATTTAAAAATGGATGCTCTAAAAGTTTGGGTATGGTTGGTCTTGCAAGTGGATCTCTCTGAAGACATCGTTTTAAAACATCCAAGAGAGCGGCATTGCGGTGTGGTGGATAGGTGATTTGGTGTTTGGGATTTACAATGGCTTGGTATTTGGTGAGGAGGTTGGTGAATTGTTTGAACGGCGAGTAGCCATAGGTCATTTCGTAGAGGATGCAGCCAAGCGACCAGATATCACTGGCACGTCCCAGCTTCATCTTTGGTGAGTTATCGTTGCCACCAGTGTCGATCAGCGCCTCCGGTGAAATATAGTTGAGTGTTCCGACGTGTGAGTCACGAACGATATTGGTGGTGTCATTTTGAATCGCTTTGGCAATGCCAAAGTCGATCAGCTTGAGATTGCCCTGCACCGATACAAAGTTGGCAGGCTTCAGATCACCGTGGATAATACGCTCTTCGTGAATCGTGTGTACAGAGTGTAGCATCTGCTGCCAGTAGATCCTCAGTAGATTCTCGTTGATACCCTTGACATTGGAGGTAAGCTGGTGACGGTGTAACAACCTCGCCAGATCAATATCGCCCAGTTCCAAAACCAAAAGAATATGTCCTTGATTCAAATCCACCTCGTTATCTATCAATTTTATAATATTATCGAATCTATTAAGTTTCTTTAACATTTCTATTTCATTCAGTTGTGATTCTATATCATTATCTCCTGACCTATATATATAATAATGTATAATTTATCATATTAATAAATTAGTATTTGTTTTTTTTAAAAAAAATAATAATAATAAACATAAAAATACTTACTTTAAACAAACATATTTCAAAGCATAAATCTTTAAATCCTGACTTAAAACCTTGTATACTTTACCACTTCCACCTTTACCTATAAATTCAATCTTTAAATATGATTTGCCATTGACTATGGTGGTTTCACTCCAACTCTTTGCTATTTCAAAAGTACGTGATGGATCTATGACCTCATTATCAATATTACTATTGTTGTTTTGATTGTGATGATTGTTATTGTGATTCTGTTTGTTATTGTTTTGATGGTTGTTGTTAGGTTGTTGATTCATAGGTTGGTGTATAGCTGTTACATTATGAGTTGGTGTGGTTGGAGTGGGTGTTGGTGCTGTTGGTTTAGGAGCAATGTTACGTTTGGGAATCTGTTGGATCTTTGGTATCGAGTGTATTGGATGTCTTATTGGTTGCGGTTTAAATGTTGGTTGTGCTGGCTGCTGTTGTTGTTGTTGTTGTTGATAGTTTGATTGTGGTGAGTTGGATGGAGATGACTCAGCATCCATTTGCTCACTTTCATTGGAAATATTCAAATCGTTGAGTGGATCTGTAACATTCGATGGCGAAAGCGGGTTAGATGGTGTAGAGTCATCACTCATCTGATCATCGGTATTCAATGGCTCGTGATCGATCTTTTCTTTCTCCTCAATGGTTTCCTCGTCTTCGCCATTTCCACTGACTTTAACTCGTATTGGCTGTGATCTCGATGCCAGTCCCAATGGTCTGAAGGTTCTGGAGAACGACTTTCCAGAGCTGATACTATTGGCAGTGATACTTGAAGTTGAGAGACGTGCTTTGTTGACATTCTCATAGTGCTGTTGTTGTTGTTGTTGTTGATGGTTATTATGTTGTTGTTGTTGATTTATTAAATCTGGAACATTTGTTGATTCGGGAAGTGTAACTGATCCACTCACTCTGTTAATATTAATATTCATATTGGAGTTGTTATTAATATTGTTGTGGAGAGAGGATGCTGAAATGGGTGGTGAGGAGGTTGGTGTTGTTGCTGTATCGACGGTGCCAGGCGATGGAGTGGGTGTAGTATGGTCGGACACAACCGGTGAAATGGGTGAAGTCATAGCACCACTTTGGCGTAGTTGTTGTTTGTTCAAGTGTTTCTCCTCGGCCTTGTCAATGTGTGTAAAAAAAGCATGTAAATCGCTCAAGGGTTGTGCATCCTTATCGATACCCTCTTGGATTTTTGCACGTGACTTTTCGAAATGTTTATTCAGCATCTCGATGTAAGCCAACTTTGTATAGAAATCCGCTCTTTTCAATCCAATATGATGAACTTTCATAAATTTCAATATTTCTCTAGCATCTTCAATCTCATTGATACGCCTAGTTAATTTAGTTTTAAAACGTAGTTACGTTTTTTAATTTGAAATTAGTAATTGAATTTATAAAGTAAAAGTTATTAACTATATATATTTATAATTACAATTGAAATCCGGCATATGCAGAATAGATATTTTCTAAATCCGGATTATTTTCATGTTCTTTGTGATTTATCATTTGGTGGGAGCGCTGGAAGATGTAGAGCAGTCTGGCGACATCGTCTGGATTTGGTTTTTGAGTATCTGGATTCTTGGTATTGAACGCATCGAGTTCATGTAGAAATATTGGTGCCCACCATGATGGATCTGTTGTGTTCTGTTGTGTTGCGTCACCTTCTCGCATCGCCATAGTAATCGGTGAAAGTGTAGTCTCTTGTTTCGGCATTTTTATCATCGGTGTCTTCAGAGTATCTACTCCACTCGTTGAATTTGATTGTTTTTGATGTTGCATTATTTTTATATTTGGATTGTAATTCTCTTGATTGTTAAACATGATCTGGTATCTATCTTTGTATTATTATTATTATTATCATACTTTAATTTCAAACAACAACATGGAAAACAACAAACAACTCTTGATTCATAAAAAATAAAATAAACCAAATAAACTTTCTTTTTATATAATTTATCTATCCTATCTATTCTATATTTATTGCTTAAAGGTTTTATAATTCTATTTATGATTTCTAAAACAAACCTAAAAATTATAACAGTTAAAAATCTTGATTGACGATTTTTTTAAATTTTGGGCGGGTTGATCAAAGTTTTTTTTTTAATTATTTTTGTGGAAAGTGTGATGATCAAACCAGTGAAGAAATTGCATTGTTATTTACTTTTTTACAACTTTATATTTATTTATATTCTTTTTTTTTAATATATACAATCATCATGCCAAGAGAAATTATAACATTACAAGCAGGTCAATGTGGAAATCAAAGTACGTTTTTAAAACTAAAAATAATCATAATAGTTTGCTAATGGTGATATTGATATTACTTATGAAAAATAGTTGGATCAGAGTTTTGGAAACAATTATGTACGGAACATGGAATTAGTCCGGATGGATATTTAATGGATGATGTACAAGCAGGTATCGATAGAAAGGATGTGTTCTTTTATCAGTCAGACGACGATCACTATGTACCACGTGCACTACTTCTCGATTTAGAGCCTGGTGTCATCAACAGCATTAAAACATCAAGCTATCATAATCTATATAACAATGAGAATATCTATGTATCGCCAGCCGGTAGCGGTGCAGGTAACAACTGGGCATCCGGTTACAATCAAGCCGAGAAAGTACACGAAACCATCTTTGACATGATCGATCGTGAAGCCGATGGAAGTGATTCGCTCGAAGGTTTCATGTTGTGTCACTCGATTTCCGGTGGCACTGGAAGTGGTATGGGATCGCTGCTACTCGAAAAGCTGGCTGATCGCTACCCAAAGAAACTGGTTCAAACCTACTCAGTGTTTCCAGATCCTGGCGGTATCGTAGTGCAGTCGTACAACTCGCTTCTCACGCTTGCGCGTCTGACAAACTATGTCGATAGCACCGTTGTTCTCGACAATATTGCACTGAATCGTATTTGCTCGGAGCATTTACACATCGACGCACCAACCGTCAATCAGATGAATTCGCTCGTCTCTACAGTGATGTCTGCCTCGACTACCACACTGAGATATCCTGGATACATGAATAACGATCTCGTCGGTATGTTGGCGTCGTTGATTCCAACACCCCGATGCCATTTCCTCATTACTGGATACACTCCGCTCACTGTCGAGCGTCAGTCGGAATCGGTGCGAAAGACATCGGTGCTCGATGTGATGCGTCGTCTGCTGCAGCAACAGAACATCATGGTTTCGTCGCCGTACAAGAGCGGCAAGTACATATCGTGTCTCAACATCATCCAAGGTGAAGTCGATCCCACACAAGTACACAACAGTCTGCAGCGTATTCGTGAGAGAAAGCTAGTAAATTTTATCAATTGGGGACCGGCATCCATACAAGTTGCACTCACAAAGAAATCACCATTTATACAATCATCTCATAAAGTTAGTGGATTAATGTTGGCCAATCATACATCTGTATATCATGTATGTAGTAGTAGTAATTATTAATGTGATTTAACTATTCAAACAAATATTAACATATTACCATTTTTACTGTATGATATCATATCTAGTTATTTTCAAATATAGTCGACGAATATGAGAAACTAAGAAAGAAGAATGCATTTATACAAAACTATTCAAAAGAATATAGTAATATATTGGATGAATTTAATCAATCAAGGTAATACTTTACAATCATATATATAAATAATTCGATCAATAATAAATAGCTACTAACATTCTTTAAATTTATTATACAACTTAACTAATAATAAATAGGGATTCTGTTCAATCATTGATAGATGAATACAAAGCATCAGAGAGTTCAAACTACATAAACTATGCAATGGAGAAAGATTTGATACAACAAAATCTAATGTAAATAAAACTATATTTTGTAAATATATTTGGATTGCTCGCAACAATCGCTAGGAATCTGGAACTTTTAAATTATTTTAATAATATTAACATCTGATAAATTAACAACAAAAAATATTAAAAGTTTTGAATCGATCAACTTTATTTGTTTTTTTTTTATTTATTTAATAAATTCTTTATTTAGAGAGGATGCTATTTTCAACAAAAGATATCTTTAAGGAAGATAACAATAATAAATTATTTGAAAATATTGATATTCCTTCAAAAATAATTGACATCAATAAAGCAAATGGAGTTTACCTTTTATTTTATTCTCAAACAATCAACTCCAAAATTACTTCGAATAGTCATTATTCAATAGTTATAGATCCTATGGGAGTCACCTCAAAATCCAAACACTGTAAACCCACCTGTTGGAATAGAGTTTCTCTTGGTAATGGTAGAACCAGTAATTAGTAATAGAATAGAATTTGGAGTTCGTAGACTTCCTCCAAACTATTCGAGCAAAATATTGATCTCAATTTACTATCTTGGAAAATCAATTCATGATTTATTTAGTACCCCCAGGAACTCATATAGTTATGTGGGCTTTGCTAATTATAGTTTTGCAATGCTTATTGAAACTGAGGGCCAAAAAAACAAGATTTGGAATTCCAAGTCAATTGCCAAAGATATTGCAAAGTTTCTTTCACAAGAATTACGTGGATTGGCGAGAATCTTTACCTATATCAAACTAGTATTTTCATTTTGCTATTGATTTGATAGTTTTTGATCCTAATAATGTTCTACAAAAATATTGTCATTCTCTCCAAAATTCTAGAATAAATATAAAAACATTTTTTTTTATTTCTTATAATTGTTAGTTAAACTATAGATATGAAAATGCCAGTATGTTTTTTTTAGAACAAGACTAGTCTTCATTCAAAAAAAAAAAAAAGAATATTAAAAAAAAAATATCCAAAAGTAGATAATTAATTTTGTCAGATTGTATTTTTAAATTTTAAACTTCATTGAATATTCGTATATTAATGTTAATATAGATACTTACAGCATCATTATAATTAAATGAATAGAAAAAAGCAACAACCAAAGAATAGACCAACGGATATCTTCAATTTTGATAAAAGTAATAAAATATCCTATACAAGAAATGAATCATCGACAAGACACGAAGAAATAAATATTCTACCTTGGGTATGATATTCGATCATATTATATACAAAAAAAAAAAGTATTTTAAATTCAATAATATTTATTTATTTATTTATTTGAATTGAATGTAGAAATTGAATCTATTGGCAGTTAGCAATAGAGAAAAGAAAATATTCATTGCTGGTAACTATCATTGCTAATCACCAATAGGAGAACTTGTTAATATTGATATTGCTCTAATTGTTTAGAATCACAAAACATTGGTGTATATGATCTTGATAACCCAACAACATTAATAGAGACACTTCATCTAGATAATAACAATGTAAATATATATCAAAAATATCAATGATGATTCTTTGAAAAGATGAATAACAACAACAATATTAAAACAAAATTCAATTCAACCAAACAAAAAAACAAACAAACAAGGCTTCTATCAATCAGATAAAGATTGGAATAACTTGTGGTCAAGAGATATTGGTTACTGTAGATGACGAAGGTTATATTAGAGTGATTTTCGTTGATGATTTAACAAGACTACCCTTACGTTTCTTGTAGGTTATTTTTAGATCTAAAAACAGAATTTCTATGTACTTACTGACTGACATACTGCTTGACTGGCTGACTATTTCTCTTTATCTAGTAATGGATCATCTACATGGGGAATTACAATATGTCAGAGTAAACCAATGATTGCTGTGAGTTCCAACAACTTTAAGATAACTGTTTGGGATCTGTCGTTGGGAGAGGAAGCACATTACTATAGGAAAACACTGCAAGGACATCGACATAACATACCTTGTGTTGATTTTAGTAGTTGTGGAAACTACTTGGTTTCAATATCGATAGACAAACTCGTTAGAATATGGGATGTAAACAGCCAACAGACCATTACAATGCTGAAGCTATCGCAGTGGGGATGGGGTTGCAGGTGGATCGAGCTCGATAGTTTAGATACAGACACTCGATATGCTGTCAGCGAAGAAGATCAGCTTGCATTCCATCGCGACAATTGGCGAGGTATAACAAGAGAACAAGAGCAGCAAGAAGTACAAGAAGCTGCTGCAGAAGTACAACCACAAGTACCACTTCCACCAATGAACGATGCACAACAAGAAGAGGTAGAGGAAGTAGAACAACCAATAGAACAAGAACAACCTCAAGAAGAAACAAATGTAAATTTAGGTGATGAGAGTCAGGTTGAAGATGAAGAAGAAGCAGAAGGTGAAGAGGGTAATGATATGGATTACGACGATATAGATATTCAATATATATTAGAGAAAAACAAGAAACTTATGGAAGAAGTACTTGCACAAAATCAACAGGTTCGATTCAATTTGATCAACTCATTGGTCGATTCGAATAAGAGTCAAAGACCACCTAGTCATCTGGTATTCTCGTGCTTTCACAATCTATACTTTTCCAGCTCGTCACTAGAGGAAGCAATCACCATTACCAATCCATCACCGACACTATTCCCGATTGCACAATCACAAATCGAAAGAGTTTCAATGTTGGAAGTCATCCCCGAACTCTCTATCTGTATAGCTGCATCTCAAGGACCCGCTCGTCAGATTGCTCTCTTCAAAATAAAAAAGATCGACCGTAATTCAACTATAAATATTAATAAATTAAAGAATAATAATAATAACAGTAAAAATAATAATAATAACAATAATAATAGTAAAGAAAACAATAATAATAATGACAATGATGACGATTTAGATGAAGAAAAAGAAGAAGAAGATGGAGATTGTAAAGAAATGAGATTAGGATACACTATGGAATTCGAACAGATTATAACATCGGATGACGGTCCCTCCATTATCGTTGGTATGAGCATCGCAAGGAATCACTCAAACAATCCATCGCTATTCAGTGTTTCACTCTATGTTTTATATATTAACGGTGTCTTTTGTAAATATACAATACAAAGAAAAGATAATAGTTCTTCATCGTTTGATATATCCGATTGTTATATTTGATAAAACTATAAAAATAAAGAAAAAGTTAAGAATAGATAAATACTTATAACATCTATCTCTAATGAATTAAACTAATAGATCTAGCTTTATTATTTTATATTCTACAATATTATTTTGTTGTTTTGTTTTATTTTTGGTTGGTGATTGATTGATGGCTATTTAGCTGTTAGTTTGGTTTAATTCTTCTTCATCAATATCGTCGTCGAATGCTAAAATAGATTAATGATAGATAGTAGATTAGTAATGTAATCTATAGCAAACAAATTATATTAACAATAGTTACCGTTAAAAAAGTCTTGATGTACAATTTGTTTGTTATTATCATTCATTGGATCTAGAGAGAGAGAATCTTCATCGAAATCTTCATATATTTGATCATCGATCTCCATTTTACCCATTTGGTTGTATCTCATATTCATCATTGGATGACTCATTCTTTTTTAAATTCTATTTATTGAAATATAATAAAATAATAATAGTAATAATCTGTATCTATTAATTTAAAATTAAATTAAAAATTTGTTCATCACTTAATCATATCAAAAAAAAAATTAAAAAAAATTAAGAAAAAAAAACTTTGAATTCTCATAAAAAAAAAAAAGAATATTAATAACAGTTGTATTTTATTGAATTTTTATTGATTGTTTAACTTATTTAACACACTGCAATTGATAGTCATTGTTTAAGCACATATTAACCATAGACTTCTATAACAACAACAAAAAAATATCATTTTTAATTTCGACAATGAAATAAAACAAAAAAATCTAATCTTGTATTATTGAATTTTCAAAAAAAAATATATTAGTGGATGGTAGGGTGTCAAAGTTCATAATTTCTATTTGTAGAGTTTAATAATAGCTATGTTTGACTATAAATCTGATGGTGAATCATCTGATTCAGAAGATGAAGATATTAAAAGTGAAAGCAGTAAAAGTCATAAAAGTGAACCTCTAATTAAAAATAATATTATAAATTTAAATAATAATAATAAGGAAACATTGGCACACACCACTGTTAACAGTAACAGTAGTACTAATAACAATAAGAGAAAGATAGTAAATAGCAGCACATCACTTTTTAGAGATAATCAAAATGATAATATAAGAGAAACGAAAAGACAATCAACTGAATCATCGTCATCAAAGAATGATCAACACTCAAACTCTTTTTTAGCATCACTTCCTGCACCTAAATCCTCAACGACTTCGACCAATACGCAAAAGAATAACAACAATAACAGTATAGCTAAAGAAAGTAATAAGAATACAACAAATAAGAATAATAATAACAGCAATATAGATAATGAATTGAACGAAAATGAAAAAAAGATAATTAATAACTCAATGATACCTGGTGCACTAAGGAAGAATATGTTAAAGAAATTAAAAGAAAATAATAATAATAATAATACCGATGTAAATAAGAACAATAAAAATAAAGTTGAATCAATGAAGGCTAATGATAATGTGAAACAGAAAAAAGATAGCCAAGTGGAAGAAAAAGAAGAGGAAGAAGAAATATCATTCTTTTCATTTGGTGATGAAACTTCTGAATCTATCGATGAAGAACAATTACAGAAAGAGATTGAAGAACAACAAGCATTACAACAACAACAACAACAACATCCTTTGACAGCAGGTGAATCAGATTACCAATATGAAAATGGCTATGGTTATGAGTATGAAAATGAAGATGAAGAAAATGGCGGTGTTGACGAATACTCTCAAGAATACTATGAGTACCAACAACAACAACAGCAATATCAACAAATGGAACAATTTCAAAATAGACATTTCGATAGAGTAAGTTTTCCTTTTTTTTTTTTTGTCTTTATAATGAATTAAACTCATAAGAAAACAAAAGAAGTAGACACAATAGATTACTTACTAATCATCAATTTTTATTTGTTTTCTCTGCAGTATAATATTGAAAAATCAGCATCTGGAATTGTGGAAATCAATCAGAGCAGTCTACTGGCATCAGACCAACAGAGAATCCGAGATCTTAGAGAGAGACAATCGCAATTGGGACCAAGAGCACCGTCGTCCTCTGGATCACACCGAGCTAAACACCAGTGGACAAGTCTCCTAACAGATTTTCACGCAAAAAAGCAACAAATCGCTGAGAAAAAATTGGAAAATCAGCATGCGTACAATTCTCGCAAGCTCTAAATGATTAACTTGTCGAATAAAAAAATGAAAAAAAAAAAAAAATTTGGATTGGTGTATCGACTTTCAAGATGACAACTGAATTCCTTTATGAGCTATTTTAAGTCATTTTTATTAACGTACATGAAAACGTAAAACTAAAAAATTGATTTATATTTTTTTTTCAAAAAATAAAAAAATATTAATTTTATTTATATTTTTTTTCTATGACATGATCTCAATCATTCTCATTCATCGTTGGAAAATCAATCAAACAACACTAATTAGTTTTCCATTTCGATTGTTTAGTTTCCTTTTAATAATATTTATATATATTTATTTATTTATTTATATATCTTATATTTATTTTTAATTAAACTTTTAGTTAATAAAAAGGTAGATAGATTTAAAATCAGATAATAATAATAATAGAAACAGCACAGAAGAAATAATTAATGTTTAATAGCATCAAAAATACATATTGTTTGTTGTTAATGTTTAAAAAATGTTTTGTTTTATTTAGTTTTGTTTCGTTAGTTTAGTTTATTTTGAATATTTCAGATCTCCATTGGGAGAAATAAAAAAGAATAAAGAAAGGAAGTTCTTTTTGTTCATTTTGTTTCATGTTTCATTAACTCATTCATTTACTCACAGTAAATGTTCGTCCAAGTCAACCACTATCTTTTTTTTTTTTGTTAAAACCAATCATTAAAACTCAATCAAAACAATCAATCGAATCAAAACTCACCCAAAAAAAAAAAAAAAAAGTAACAATTTCGATTTGATCTGAGTGATTCATTCCCAACAAATTAAATAGATAGATTTGCAAGATATCCTACATCCAAAGAACCAAAGAAAGATCTGTAATATTACAAATAGTTAATGATCATTCGAATGAGTGAAATGAATGTGATGCATCACCACTCACTCAGATTTAAATATTACATACCCACGCACTTTAATTTAATTAATTTCATATAACACTCATTCATTCATTTGGACATATACCAAACCAATCGACCATTCTACACTCACATACTATTACTACTACTATTACTCCTGCAACTATAATAATCTATTTTTATCAAATTGTGTATGTGGGTGTGTGTGTGTTGGTGTTTGTTTTATTTTAAATAACAATTTTGTTGGAGTTAGTTTTTTTTTTTTTTTTTTTTTTTTTTTTTAATGGCTGATCAAAATATATGGTAACAATTGTTGTGAATCGAACAACAACACATCTATCTACTCAAGTGGAACTATTACTACTTTGCATATTTTCTTGGCTTGACTATATATATGTACAAAAAATACTTTAATATATTTACATATTTATCAAATCATCCACACACACACTCATTACCTTAACATTAACAATAACATCACAAAGGAAGAAGACAGATAAAACAATAAATAATAAAATAATAATTAAAAAAAAAAAAAACTATCAAAACATAAAAATAAGTTTCATTCAATTTAATTACATTGTTTATTTCAATTTTAAAGTACAATAACCTACTTATTTTATAGCTTTGGTTTTTTAATTTTAATTTTTGTTTTTATTTTTTTTTGTTTTTTTGTTTTTATTTTTTTCACCAAAAAAAATTGTTATTTTGTTTTGTTTTGTTGTTTAATCAATGTGATTTCATTCATTGTTCTGTTGTAATTTTAAAATATATTAATTTTTTGTTGTATTATTATTATTGTTTTCAGTTTTATTCTTCACACTTAAAATTTAAATTGCAATATATATATTAAGTAAAGTTTTTTTCTTTTTTTTCTTTTTCAAAATTAGGAACTTGTCATCAACCAGTAGTGGTAAAAACTACAATAACAACAACAAACAAAACAAACAACAACCTATATATTAATAATAATAATAGATTGTTTTTTTTTTTATTTTTCAAATTTCCCAATTCAGTTAGTTAACCTAGGACAATAATTCAAAACGATTTTGTTATCCTAGGATAGAAATTCCAATATAAAGCTCTGGATCATCAATATCTTCATCAACAACAGCAGCTCTCAGAGATGATGAAGGAGGATGAGGACGATCAGGAGTTGCTGAGTAATCTCAACTTTAAGCCACCCGATCGTTCCACCTCTGCGCCGCCCATTCTCTCTCTGAACAGTAACTCTCTCTTTGCATTTCGTGCCAACGACATCTTCTACGACATTCGATGCGATGAGAACTACTTTGAGTTCTACCACAAACACCAGAATCAAGACAAGCTGCCGCCACCCCTTGAAACAACACCCTCCTTCTACAACATTCCTGATTTCGACGAAGCCGGTGCCGATGTCATTACCAACAATGGATTCAATGAAGTATGTTGGAAGATTTCTTACTATTATATTCTGAATTCAAAAAAAGATTAATTAATATTATTTTATTGTAGGCATTTTTCAGACAAAACATTATGGGTATGATACAACAACATCAGCAACAACAACAACAGCAGCAACAGTTGTATCAACAAATGCAAAGACAACAGCAACAACAACAACAACAACAGCACCAGCAACAATACTATCAACAACAACAAAATAAGCAGCAGCAACAACACTCATACCAACAGCAGCAGCATCAACCGCACCCACAACAACAATACTTTGCTCAACAGCAACATAAGCCACAACACAAGAGCAATAGTAACTTGTCTTCATATCTTCAAAACAATCAACCGAGCAACCTTCAAAAAGATAACTACAGTCCATTTAATAACAAGTCATATTTTGAGATGTCAGGTGCAGCTGCACAGGGAGCCAATACGCAACAGCAACAACAGCAGCAACAACAACAACAATGGTCCGGCCCTCCACCAGGAATGGGCAATCTCCCAAGAAACATCGGTCAATTAAACCACATGAACAACGACCAGCAGCACTTTAACGGACAGCCAAACAAGGTGGTAGGCAACGGAGACGAAATGATGATCAAGTCATCCTACGAGGTTGCAATGTCCACTGTCAACCGTCTAATGGAAGAGGGAATGAACATCGGTGGACCACTGACAAAGAGCACCTCCAACTCTGGACTGCACAAGGCATTCGAACCACAGCCCCGCATCGTCCAACCCCAAGCCATCTCTAGCAAGATTCACGCCCCCACTCCAATATCCTCCTCCAACAAGATCATCGGTGGTGATATTGAGTCATCGTTCGAGCGATTCTACATTGATCCTCCATCTGCAGCCATCAACGCACTCGAGAAAAAGAATCAACATCATCATCAACAGCAACAACAGCAGCAGCAACAGAATAATATTATACCATCTAGAACGCCAACTCCACCAAACAACAATGATATCTCTTCACCTTCACAAGTCTGTCGATACTACACCCAAGGTTATTGTAGCAGAGGAAGCAAATGCAACTACGTCCACGATCATGATGAAAAGTTAGCATCTGCATCTGAACCATTGCAACAGCAGCAACAACAGCAACAACAGCAGCAACAACAGCAGCAACAGCAACAGCAACAGCATCACCACCAGTCACAACAGCAACAATCATATAATGAAAAGAACTCACCAAATGTTACACAATCGCCAATTGGTAAGCTCAACAACTCGACTGGTGTCTCCAATAGTAATCACAACTCTCCATCGTCTGCCTCATCTAACCACTCTAATAATAATAATAACAATAATAATAAGAAGAACCAGAGAAAGAGCTTACCAACTAATCATTCAGTTGGAAACAATAACAACAACAACAACAGTAACAATCATAATAATAATAATAATGATAACGAAAAGAAGAGTGGTGGAAACAAACAAAACAATATGGGTGGTAATAGCAATAGCAATAATAGCAAGCAACAAGCAGCGGCAGCAGCAGCAGCGGCAGCCACTCTCACATCACAGCCATCGCTCGATATCAATGGTAAGATCGAGATGATTTCAAACAAACAATATACCTCGATTGAGCAGCTCACCGGTTCCATCTACCCATTGTGCCGAGACCAACACGGTTGTCGTTTCCTCCAGAAGAAATTGGAAGATGGTGACGAACCACTCACTGAAATCATATTCAAAGAGGTCTGTGAGTACATGTTGGAGTTGATGACCGATCCATTCGGTAACTACCTCTGTCAGAAGTTGCTCGAGCACTGCAACGATCGTCAGCGTCTGATGATCATTGACAAGGTTGGACCTGACATTGTGCGTATCTCAATGAACATGCACGGAACACGTGCCGTTCAAAAGATGATCGAGTTCCTCACCACACCCGAGCAGATTGCACTCATCAAGAAATCACTGGCAAACTACGTCGTGCCATTGATCCAAGATCTCAACGGTAATCACGTCATCCAGAAATGCCTTAATAAGCTATCGCCACCCGACAACCAATTCATCTACGATTCGGTGTCGTCCTCAGCCAACTGTATCGCCGTAGCCACACATCGTCATGGTTGCTGTGTATTGCAGCGATGCATCGACCACGCTTCCGAGTCGCAAAAGTTCCAGTTGATCAACGAAGTCATTTCCAACTCGTTGGTTCTCGTCCAAGATCCATTCGGTAACTACGTTGTCCAGTACGTCCTGGACTTGCCATTCCCCGGTCTCGCCACCGAGATGGCCAAACGTTTCTTGGGTAACGTACCAATTTTGGCCACCCAAAAGTTTTCGTCGAATGTAGTAGAGAAGTGTTTGCACGTCGCCGACCCAATGACTCGTGGAAACTTGATCCAAGAGATCATCGACTGTGACATTCTTCACAACCTACTACAGGATCCATTCGCAAACTATGTCATCCAAACTTCACTAACCATCGCTGAGCCACACCAACACACCAAGTTGGTCGAGGCAATTCGTCCACATCTCCCCATGTTGAAAAACACTCCATACGGAAAACGTATTCAAAATAAGATCATGAAGGAGGGTAGAGAATATTTTTAATTAACTAAAAAAAAAAAAAAAAAAAAAAAAAAAAAAATCATATGAAAAAAAAAAAAAAAAAAAGAAAAGAAAAGAAAGAATGAAAAAAAATATAATATATAGATGGTATGTTTTTCTGACATTTTATTTATAGAACAAAAAAAAAACCAAACTAACATAAAATCCATTTTAGTTTTTATTTCTATTCTTTATTTTTTAATTTTTTTTTTTAGATACTATTTATATAACTTGTTGTTGTTGTATCCTTTAAAATCCAAACTATGAAAAAATCGATTCATAAAAAAAACATATAATAAAAAATATTAACCAATTAAATCATTATTCATCGATAATTCATTTGAGTTGAAAAGAGAGATAATTACTTTAATTCATTTTCCATTTTTGGAGTTTCAAAAATGATTAAGAAAAAATTGAAAAAATAAAAACTCGATTGAAATTTGATTTTTTTTTTATTTTTATTTTTTAATTTTTTTTTTTTTAAAAAAATACTTTAGTATCATTTTTTTTATATTTTTATTATTATTATTTAACTTATAAACTAGCTACATATATAATTATAACAATATTTAATCATCAAACAATGTCTACACTCGATAATCACGAAGATGACGAATTGAATAGCTTTTTCGCCAAGAAAGACAAGGTATCGAAGAACAAGAAGGTCACAACCAAACCAATCAACACTTTAAATAGTTCATCATCATCACTAAATACATCAAACAGCTCAGTTCAAACTGTATCTGCATCGACCACCACCACCGCCACTACCATCACTGCCGATAGCACTTCACCAACCAACTCGCTCGAATCATCACAATCAACTTCACCAGTTTTGTCTGCCGCCGCCGTAATTGCCGCCAAGCAAAAGACTGTTGTAGATCTTTCACAAATCTCTAAACCAAAGTATGATCATCAATCTAATCTACTACTACTACTACTATTTATCTGTTAGTAATTTACTAACCTATTTTTTATCTAATAAACCAACTATAGAGAAACAGCACCAATTTCTACTATTTCAGATGTCAAAGAGGCTAAAATCGATACAGTTCGTAAGTTTTCATCATTATGCTATCAAACAAACCTGATTCGAATAAACTAACATTAGAGTGTGTGTGCAATTAAATGATCATAGATATTCCAAACAACATGAGATGGGCTGAGAAAGCAGATTCTCAATCAGTTAATACACCAGCTACCGCTTCAAAGAGTAATAAACAATACCCATCACTTTCAGCTGCAAAGTAAGTAGTACCACTATTTTTTTTTTACTAGTCAGACAGGTTTGATTCGAGTGAGCGTGGACTAACAGATCGATTCGATGATAGGGATGAGAAGAAGAAACCAGAGATTGACCATGACAAATATGTAAACCAAGATAAAGAGCAAGATCCACAGGAATCCGTCGTTGAAAGCTCGACATCAAGCAAGAAAACAAAGAAGACACAACCAAAGCCAAAGAAGAAATCAAAGTCAGAGTTGGAAGCTGAGGCATTGATGAAGCAATTAGGTTTGGAAGAGGAGGGTGCCGCCATTCCAAAATCAAAAAAGAAATAAATAAATAAAATAAAAAATATTGATAGAATAATATTATTACACAGTCAGGTGATTCAAATATTTTTTTCATTAAATGAAACTTATGTGTGTGTGTTAGTGTGTGTGTGTTTGATAGAGTGGGTGGTGGTAGTGTTGTTAAGTGTTTGATTTGATTGTTTATATTACTGTGTGTTTTAATTTTAGTTTATAAATGATATTATTTTATTAATTGATTGATTGATTGATTGATGTATGTATATAGGTGTGTTTTATTGATACATTATTATTTGAAGAAAATAAATTCAATTTATTGCATTTAAATAATTTTTTAATATATTAATTTTTTTTTTTTTGGGTTAGTTGTTGTATTTTGGAATTTATTTATATATATAAATAACTTGATGTTTTCAATAATTTAGACTTAACCAACTCATAAAGATAACATTCCAAAAGTTAATTATAATAATAAAAACAATTTTCTTGAAAATGAAAAATCCTTTCAAAAGTGTTTTGTCAAAAATCAGTAATCGCCTTCACAAAAGAAAATTACGACAGATCCGCAAAAAACAACAGAAGGAATATGATAAGAATAGAGCAAATTCAGTGTTCACACATCCTAATAATATACCTAGTTCACCATTAACCAATAATAATCAACATAATCCAAATGGTAATGATAGTACAATATTACCGTTGAACGGTAATGTTGTAGATACTTTGACAGCACAACCAGTTACCATATCAGAGAGCAACAGAGATCAAGTGGTTTCACTTTCAAAAGTTGGAACCAATGGTAATGAATTGGAGAATGCAAACGGAGTACTGCTTTCTCCAAAGAGTACGTGTTCTTCCACTGGTAGTAATAGTTCGACGCCAACCGTTGATAGTCCTGCATTTGATGAGCAGTTATCCGATTATAAGAAGATACAGAGGGAACGATACCAAAAGATGCAACAAGAAAGACCGGTTATTCTCACAAAGTCTAGCAACGGATCACCATACAATCGAACACCTTCCACATTCTCCAAATCAAAGATATTAAAGAAAGCAAGTATCAATGGAATGAAATCGAAATACACCATCAAACAATATCCATCACTCGATTTCAAATCAAAAGATGGTTGTCTATGGGTGAATGATCATGTCTTCAAGTTGAAAGGTGTAAATTGGTTTGGTTGCGAAACTGAAACTTCAGTAGTACACGGACTTTGGTCGAGGGATTATAAACAATATATCGAATTCTTATCAGTTAATAATTTCAATGCCATTAGAGTATGTTATTTTAAAAAAACTATTCAATATTTCATGTTACTTATTGTTAATTGTTATTTTTCATATAAAAGATTCCATTTTCATTAGAGATGGTATTAAAAGATCCTTTCCCAACATCTATCTCTATTTCACCGGCAATGAATTCAGATTTACATGGATTGAGATCACTATCTGTATTAGATATTATAATTGAAGCTGCTGGTGAAAAAGGAATGTTAGTTTTATTGGACTTGCATTCATTTGGACCAAATGACAGATTACATGATGGACTTTGGTATAACAGTGTATATAGTGAACAGGAAACATTGAAAGCATGGGTATAGTATTCTTTTTTATTTTAATTCATCTAAAAACATGCTAATTTAATTTTATTTAGTATATATTAATATTGAGATATGGTAAAACATGGAATGTTTTGGGTGTGGATTTAAAGAATGAACCATACTCTGCAACGTGGAACACTGGAAACCCAATGACCGATTGGGACAAAGCAATCAATAGAATTGGAAGTTACATTCAGAACAACGGTGGAAACAGATGGCTTATCTTTGGACAGGGTGTCCCATCACAGCAATCATCACAATTCTCTTGTTGTTGGGGAGAGTCTTTTGAAACAGAAGGTCGACCAGATTCGACTATCAGTCTGCCAAACATGGAGAAGTTTGTATACTCACCACATTGCTATGGTCCAAGCGTTGTGAACCACGCCCACTTTAGAAATCCAGGATTTCCAGGTATCATGGTGGAACATTGGGATCTCAATTTTGGTTTGTTACCGACTTCCACCAAGCGTGCCGTTGTAGTAGGTGAGTGGGGTGGTCGATACACTGAGCAACTCGATCGTGTCTGGATGGATTGCTTCGTAAGGTATCTCAAAGACAAGGGTTGTACAGACAGTTTCTATTGGTGTCTCAATCCAAATAGTGGTGACACTGGTGGTATCCTTGCAGATGATTGGATAACAATCAACCAAGAGAAATTGGAATTACTAGGTAGGCTATGTCCTCATCCAACCAAAATACAATATGATAAAGACACCCAAGTTTTCACTGTAATTTCACACATAAAGAATAATAATATTCATGAAGCATAACTAAAATTCAAACAGACCTATAAAATTTAAATCTAACAAATATTGTTTACATATTTAATAAAAATTTATACAAGAGTCATTATAATTATAGTTTCCAGAATACTCTATAGAAATACTATTATTTATATTCTATTTTCTTTTTTTCTCCCAATCAACAAAACTATAACATCATTAAAGATCGTTGGTATTTTATCGATTTCACTCGTAGAAATTGATTCCCAACTTAAAGCGGAGAAAGAAGGTGATAGTGATGATGAACCCACTTTTATTTTCCATCTTTTTTTAAACAAAACAAAAATTTTAGTAGCTCTTCAGGTTTCATCTCATTGTTATTCCTAGTTACCATTCCAGTTTATTTATTTCCTTTATTTTTTAATTGAATCAATCCCAATACAAATTAATTTAATATTTCAAATAAACTAAAAAAATATATAGATTTTTACAAATCTTTTTTTTTATTTCTATTCCATGTCGGAAACTGTTAATATTTATGAACAAATAAAAAGATTTTTTTTAAATAGCTTTATGGTTACATTTATTATAGAATATGGATTGTTATTTACATTTCTGGAGTTTAATTATTTAATTATTATTGATAATAGCCACCTTGAGTGTTATAAGCTGGATAATGAGACTGGTTGAATTGAGTAGCAGGTAATTCATTAGTTACACAATGAATTCCGCCACCACCTACAGCTATCGCATCGATGTTTACTAAAACAACTTTCCTAGTGGGATAGAGTTCGGACAGCAATCGGTATGCTTCTTCGTCGGCATCATCATCACCAAATTCGGGAGCAATCACGGCACCGTTAACTATTATGTAGTTGATATAGCCAGCTGCAAAATCATCTTCGTCAGTGAATCGATTCTCTCTCGGGTAGAGTGGTGGCGAAAGACAATATACTTGAAGTGGACGACCGTCGGCATCAGTAGATTGTCTCAGAATATCTAGTTGCACCTTGGTGACATTGTAGTCGTGTGAGTGCTTATCGGTATCGAGATTGGCAATCACCACACCAGGTCTGACAAAACGCGCATAGAAATCGACATGCCCATCGGTAATATCTTTTCCTCTGATGCCTGGCAGCCAGATGATTTTTCTCAAGCCGAGTTGCTCCTTCAGTTCCTGCTCGATTTGGTCACGACTCCAGCCTGGGTTTCGGTTGGCATTGACCCAGCAGCTCTCGGTCATTATCGCAGTTCCATGTCCGTCGACTTCGATGCCACCGCCTTCACCAACAAGTGCACTTCTTCTAAAAGTTGATGGGCAATAGAGTTCCGACATGAAAGCAGCAAGCTTGGCATCCTTTGAGTGTTTCTGCTTGTTTCCCCAGCCATTAAAGTTGAAACCAACAGAACTCAGTTGGCCGGTGGCAGGTGATATTTGTATGAATGCACCTGAATCTCTAATCCAGATATCATCTAGTTCCGTGATGATATACGTTACATTGTGGCTACCGCATTTCTCCTCTGCTAGATCACGTTCGTTGGCACGACAGAAAACAGTCAATGGCTGATACTGGGAGATGGCACGAGCAACACGACCAAGAGCATTCTGACAATCACGTGTAAAGTCTTTCCAAAGTGATTTATCGGCACCAAAAGCCATAAATGAACGTTGTTGTACTTCTGACATTATTTATTACGTTTATTTATTTTTTATTTATTTATTGATCTTGGTTATTTGATGAATGATTAGTATAAAAAAGGTTAAATATTTATAGTTTTTTTTTATAAATATTTATAGATTTGTATCTTAAAATAAAGAAAATCTATTATGAGGTTCTAGTTTTCTGTTGTCTACCTCGTACACATTGTTTAAATTGAAAAAAATGAAAGCATATTCTATATATGGTAATAGCTCATGAGTTTTTTAAAACATGGATTCGGACAATGTAACCTTATGTATAAAATACTTTGATGAGAAAATATGAATAACATTTTAAAAAAAATTCCTAAATCACACAGATTTGAAAAATAATCCAAGACAATTTATCATACGGAGTGTGACTTACAAACCTCGGTGTAAAATTGACCGTTTTTTGAAATTTAAAAAATTGTTATCAAGATTAAATTACTTGGGTACCAATTCCCAAGAAATTGTCAATCTCTTTAAGAGGAGGTATCCTCTGGGTAAAATTCAAGAAAATAACTCTTTTGAATCCAGTGTATTCTGAGCTAAAATTAATTTACAAAAATTGGTAACATTTATACACAATCAAGAAATTTTCTAATTGTTTTTAATTAAACATAATTATCACAAATGAATAAATTGAGATTGAAAGTTCACAGACAAAAAGCATTTAAATTAAGAAATAAAAATTACAAAATTGATCATTTTTGTGTTTGTAAATGGATCTCTAAAAATTTTTTAATTTGGAAATTTCATATGGCTGAGAAAGATATGAAATAGTTATTATTAATGTTGTAGTTGAACATTCAATAAAAAATGAATGGTCTATCGATTTTATGTTGTGTATGTACGAAGCTGATTACCATTTCAGAATTGTCGCTTTTGACTCCTTGTAATTATCATCAATAGTTATAGTAATTTATCGTTTAACAATTGAAACTAATCTATATCATTCATTTATCATCAACTTTTATATGTATAGGTGGTCACTTTATGTGTTCATATCACGATCTCAAAGATGATTCCAAATGTCCAAATTGTGAAAAAGAGGTTATTACTCAACAGCATCTCGATGTGAACGTAAAACGACAAAAGACAGATACACCTACAGCTGCATCCACCACATCTTCACCAACACTCTTGTTATCACCGATAGGTGGTACTTCCTCTACAACAACTACATCTAAACAACTACAGCTTACACCAACAACAACAACAACAACTACGACTTCTACTTCTACTTCTTCATCTTCTTTATCAACAAGCACAGTAATAATAGCTACACCAACCACCACCACTACTACGAAATCACAAGAAGATAAATCACTACAAGATGAAAAGGATTTGAAACCAAAGAATATACTACAAAAGAGGTATTGTCAGATTCATCATTACAAACTACGATGTTTGTGTTTGAATTGTCAGGTCGCTGTTTGTACAGAGTGCTTCATGGACAACCACGAAGGACACAAGATCGTTCCGTTCAAGAAGGAAACGATCGATAAGATCAGAGATCTCAGTCAGGAGATGAGAACCAATCTCGAAGCCAACTCTGACCGCACCACCCAACAGATTCAACTCGATCAAAGCACACTGGATCTGACACTGCTCAAGCGAAAATACATCCAAGACTTTATCACCAAGAGCTGTCAGATCATGGAGAGATCGCTACTCACCACCACCGACGACTTTTTCGAACCGTTTACATCGCTGCTCAGAGGCGATCTCGAGAGCAATCAGAAGCATCTCAACCAACTCGAAACCATGAAGAATCTGGCGTTGTACGACGGCTACGACGACGATCAGCTGATACGCACGGCAATCTTTGATTTCATCGAAGACATCAATGTCACACAACAATGGAACCAAGAGTCACCGACTACCGATAAATTCCAGTTTTTCACCTCCGAGCGAAGACAACTCTGTAATAAGCTTGACACTACCTTTAAAGAGACAATAAAGGCTGTCAATGAGGTCAGTACGGCCACAGGGGAGATCGCCAAGCTTAAAGAACGCAACAGTCATCTACACAAGTTTGAAATCGATAAGTACTACGAACTTGTATCGGTAAAGATCGATAGGGACGACCGATCTTGGTTCACAATGGAACGATTCCACATTGGTTCTGGCAAGTTGGTCAGTGGATCTACCAAGCGCTTCCAAATTCGAAACTCACAGGGTGCACTTGAAGTTATGGGTCCGATAAGCATAGCAACCAACAACAACAGCATTCATATACTTTGTGACAAAGAAATGAGACGTTGTGACTTGGACTTTGACGAGAAGAAACCACACATCAAATCTCTTAAATTCCAAAATCAGGAGAACTTAAACACTCTCTTTGACGACTGTAAGCTAATGGTATTAGACCGTGAACTTAAACATTTCTTTTACAGTATCATCTATGCTGATGAAGAGTCAAATAATGAAGATATTGCTGATAATAATAATGATAATAATAACAATAATAATAATGACATTGATATGAATAACAATAATAATAACAATGAAAATGATAATAACAACTATAATGACGTTGATATGAATAACAACAACAATAACAATATATTTGGTAATAATAGCAATAACGAAAATGATAATGCTGATGATAAGGATGATAATGATAATTCAAGTGATAGTAGTAGCACAAAAGATGGAGATGAAGATGATGACGATGATGACAGTGACAATGATTCAGAGAGTGATAAGGATGACAATGATCACGATATGATAAAGTCAGAATTAAATGAAGATAAAAAACAATTTAATCAATCTGAACAACCAAAGATGTTGTTGGTAAATGTAAAGGAGGAGTCTGATGACAGTAAAGATCAAACAACACCCGAGCTTAAATCGATATCTTCACCACCTCTCTTTGGAGATAATGAAAAGTTAGAGTCACCTAAAGCAATCAATAGTCTATCTCCAACAACAACAGCAGCATCATCATCATTAACAACAACATCGACAGCAGCAACAACAACAACAACAACAACAACAACAGACCAACAAAAAATAACTAATTCACCATCTACACCAGTGTTGTTAACAGAACCATCAATAACAACAACATCATCATCATCAAAGAAATCATATTTTATAGAGCAAATCATACCGTCGATTCCTGTTGGTTTCTCTGGTAAGATATTCAATAACCATACACTGTTCAGACTAGGCAGAGTAAATGGAATACCATTCATTTGCAAGACCGACGACAACAATGCATTTGATGCAATGATTCAAATCGATGAAGAGTCGAACCTCTACAACTTCCAGCGTGTCAAACCAAAGAATATCACTCATCTAGTATGCTTAGCAAGCTACTACGACAAAGAGTCAGACTTCCTCTATTTGCTGTGGAATTTCAAATTCGAACGTATGAAGCTACGTGAGAACACCATCGAGATGTTGCCATTGAACCCACTCATCACTTCGATCTACACCGAATTCAATGCAAAAGCTGAAAACGTCACTCCCAATTGCTTTAGCGAGCTCAGATTACCGTATGCTGTATCGGATCGCCAGCTCAACTTTTTGCTAACGGACAACAAGAACAGAGCGGTGATACTACAATTCCACCTCGATTATTTACTTTGGTCCAATGGATATCCTTTAGATACAGAGGGTGACGCATATTGTTTCTATGAAAAACCTCAACCATCATCAACAACTTCCTCAGCATCAGCAACAACGACATCATCATCACAAGCAACTCAATCATCAAACTACGATAGTGTAATCGATCTTGACAACGAAAAACATGAAACAACCTCCAAGAAAAGGACAAGAAGTAAAAAATTTTAAATTAAAATAACTAAATTTAAATGGCACAGCTGTGAATTAAATTGAAATGTGTGTTTAGAATACTATTCACTTAATTTAATGATTAACTCGATTGTGTCATAACCATTGAAATCACCAAATCTATCATTGTATTTAACATTCTTTTCTCAGACTTTTCAACTATGTTTATCAGCATTGAGTGGTGTGAATTAAGCTGTTTAATTCTTGTGGATTTTAAAACAATACACACATTTAAATATATATTTGTTTTTTTTGTTTTTTTTATTAAAAAAGTCATTCTAAAATTAAAATATTTAATTAGTTGTCAATTTTTATAATATATACAAGTGTGTGAGTGAGTGTGAGTGTGGTTTGACATATTTGTTTGAATTCAAACACTTGTGGTTGTTATTTTTTAAAAATCAAAATTTTTAATTTGTGATAGAGGGTTTATTTATAAATACACATATCATTCAATAAATGTGTTGTTTGGTGTCATCTTTTGATAATAGATAGAATAATCAATATATATATTATGATTGATTGAGGGTAGTTTTATATGAGATTATAGAGTGAATTTATTATGAATAAACAAAGGAAAGATAGCAACTATCATCTTTTTTTATTATATTTTAATAATTGTTTTATTTAGTTTATTATTGTAATATATAATAATTATAGGTTTTAAATATTTTAAATTAAAATAAACTTTTTAATTAATCTTTATTAGATTAAGAAAAACAAGTAGTAGAAATAGGAGCAGGATTTATTGTATGTGTTAATGATTAAAAAAAAAAAAGATAAATGTTAAAACATTAATGTTTAATATTTTCTGAATTACAAGAAATATTAACTATTTTTTTTAATACTATAATTTATTTAAATAGATAAACTTATAGAGAAAATAAAATAATAATAATCTCTTCATTGTCGAATTTTATCTATTAAATTATAAACAGATACATCATCAAATAGTATATCAAAATCCCTAACAAACATATTAGCAAATAATCCAAAACTCAATTCAACGATATCCAAATCTACCTCTGAATATTTTTACAGACAGATAAAAATATAATAAACACTTATTTGTTATTACCATCCACAAAAATAATCAAAATTAAAAAAAAAACCTGTAAGTATCATACTCTATCAATTCACAATCCACAAATAAAAACCATGACAACTAATCAAATACTATTTATAATCAATAAAAATTAATTTTAAATAAATAATAAAAAAATAATAATTATATTAAATAATATAATAATTTTAATAACAATTCCAATCATTATTTGTTCTTTGTACATTTTTAATTTATAAAAAACAAAAATAATATTCGATCACTATTATTTTATTAATAGTTAACTAATTACTTCATTCAGTCATCATAGAAAAACTGTAGAATACCTTTAGATTTTATTATTCCAACTTTTATTTATTTTACACAATTGGTGATTCCTTTAGTTTGGAAATCACATAACCCAATAATAAAGTTCAAAGATGATGCACGCAGTTGGTGAAATCTTCCAGCCTAATGAGCCACCATTAGAAAGAAGTAAAGAGCCTTGTGGATTTGTATGCTGTCTACTATTTTCATTTAAAATATGTAAGTAGTCCTGGAAAGAAATAGAATATTTTTGAAAGTTTATTGACCAATAATATGTTGATAATCAAAAAACAAAACTAAAGTTGTAAGAATATTTTGTTTAATTTGTGGTATTGCACAGTGTGGTATGGGAGCCTGGAGTTTTTATTCAATGGCAACAACTAATGACCACTCGATTCAGAGCTATCTACAATATGCTGTAATTGGATTCTATGGTATTCTCTCTGGTTTGATGATCATCTATGCTGAAATAAGAAATAGATGGACAAGAAAAGCTATTCGTGTATTTATATTCCTTGCCAATGGTTTAGCAAGAGGTTTAGTTTATTTCTTGTATGTATAGATAGTTAATTTTAGTTTTTTTTTTTTTTGAAAATACTTACTAATAATAACATTTTTTATTATTCCTATTTTAGAATTGGTGTTGTAAACGTACCAATACCAATTACAATTATGAAGATCAAATTGTTAACTGCAAGATATATTGGATTTGTAATTATCGGTGGTGGTCTTTTGTCAATTCTATCTTTCTTGCTCGGTTGGAGAAGAAAGAGATTGAGAAAGAACTACGATTTGACCGTCGCTCAAGAGAAAGCAAAGAAGACTCAAATCTATGAGTTGTTCGAACAAACTGAAGATGATAAGAAGAAAACCGATATTAACAAAGATAAGGATTTGGAAATGCAAAACTTTGAAGAAGCATAATTAAAATAACTATATATAGTCTTCAAATATAATATATAAAAATAAAATATATAAAATTAATAATGTTTTGTTTGATTTTTTATTGCAAAGACAAAAAATTTATTTTTTCGGCGCTTTTTTTAGAAAATATGGGATTAATGTTTTTTAATTTTATTGGTAGTGTCGTCTATTATAAAACAGATAAATAAGATATGTCAGATGATGAGAATGAAGATTATGTTGGAGCACTAGAGATATTAGAAGCAAAATATCAAACACTCTTACAAACATTTATAGAGAGAAGAATCATTGAACAAAAAACTGTAGATAATATCGTTGCATGTATAAATAGACATTATGGAGGTAAATTTTATATTTGATTTGTTATAATATTATATAGATATAAAAAGAAATTGATGTTAATTTTATTGCTATTATTATTATCTTTCTAGATAGAGAAGCTTCAAGCGAATACATACGTTCTATAAATTCAACAATCATCAGTTTAAACTTACAGATAAAAGATTTGAGAACTAGCGATAAACATTTTTGGTGTCTGGTCAACTTGAAACCAGATGAATCATCGAAATTGACTACAAACTACAATGCAAACGAAACTACTTTATTTAAATTAACTGTATGTCTGTTTATAAACAACCACCAAAATGATTTAATAGTATATTTACAAATAATAATAATAATACGTTGTTGCTCTTTATTATTTATATACAGATGGAAACACTCATTGCCAATGGAGGTGAGGCAAAGTCTAGTGAATGTATAAACCTGGCGAATCGTGCAGCGATTTCACTCTCAATGGCAGAGATGACCCTCCAAAAATTCAAAGTAGACGGTTGGCTAAAAGACTCTGGCACCACAATGATTTCACTTACAGAGAGAGCTATACTCGACTTGAATCCGATCTTGACTGAACTACCGCATTGTCAACTATGTAAACAAATAGTATTACCAGTAAATGTATGTTATATATCTTACTAAACTAATAAACAAAAACAAACAAACATTTCCTTATTAATTACTCATTCATTTTATATATTATATAGGGAGTTGTAGAAGAATGTATGAATTGTCAAATTAGATTACATCCACATTGTTCAAATCAATATTTCAAAAAGACTGCCAATTGTCCGGCATGTAAACAAAGATTCAAATAAGACATTTCAAACGATCGTTATCTTTTTAAAAATCTAAAAACTATAGAGAATATAGAGTATTATTTTATATATATGTTAATGTACAATGGTTAAAGGATGGTTTATATAAAGTTGGTTTGGGATTGTTGGATTAAAATTTTCATTCAAACATGAAGCTTTTTTGTTAATTTGATTATATAATGTTGTTTCTTTTTTATATCTATTTTGTAAACTTTAATACAATTGGTACAATGATAATGGCCAATAGAAGTAGTACTACAAGAACAATAATTAATGTCATCTACATTGTTTTGTTTTTATTTAGAATTGTTAGTGATTCGCATTTTGTTTAATTGACAGTAGTTGTATATGTGCATACCTTCATATTTCTACACCACATTAGGCGTTTGACTTCCTTTGTGTTCTTCTTGAATTGTGAGGCACTTTCCTTCATATTCTCTGACTTGGACTGAAGGTCGGAAACCTTTTGTTGGTTATGAATCATCTGACCGATGGCATCGTTCATAATACCTGTGACTTCATTCACCTGGTTTTGAGTCTGATAGACCTTATCAACTTTGGGTTGTGCATGACTATTATTAATTAATTTTAATTAATGGATTAGAACTTTCTTTGTGTAAACAATCTTATATATATAGGAATATATAATTTAATCTAAAGAAATCTGATATTCTGTATGTTCTGTTGTGGTTTCATTATAATAGGTTGAATGGTTTCTTTCTTTAGATTCAAAAGAATAAAATACAATTCCGACTGACTAACTATTTATTTTATTTATCTAAAAAGTATATACTTACGACATGTTTTAATGTTTATAGATTTTATATTAAAATAAATATAAATTTATTGATTGAATAAAGAGTTTATATGTTTGAGAATAATATAATAAAAATAAATAAGGAGATTATTTGTAATAATACGTGATGTTTAAAAAAAAAAAAGTAAAATGTGTTGTGAATAAATAAATAAATAAATTAAACAAAGAAAATAAACTTTTTGGTTATGTTTTTTTTTTTTTTTTAATTAAACGGAATGTATAAAGTAATAAATATAGTGTGTGTGTTTGGTGTTTGTGTGTTGGAATGTGAAAATTTGTAATTCGTTTGTTTGTTTATGACTACTATTTAAATAAAATCTCTAAAGAACTCTTTAAAAATTGAATTATCCTTTTTTATTAATTTATTTTTTTTAAAATTTGAAAAATTATGAAGTTTAAAACATTTTTTTTTTGTTTAAATGAAAATTGTTCATGGTACCATTCTCTTGTAACCTGCCGAGTTGTTTTGTCAAAAAAACAATTTAAATGAAAATGCAAAAAAAATAATATTTTTTAATTAAAGTAGTTGAAAAAGGTATCTTTTTTGATCTTTTTGTACTCTACAAAATAATAAAGTATAATTAAGCAAAAATAATAAAATTAGATTTACTTTAAATTTAATTCGGTTACAGTTGTCTACAACAAAATGTCTTTGCTTAACAAAAACCACAATAAGGTCCTATATTTGTTTTCTTTGCTTTCTTTTAATTAGCTCTATTGTACACTGATTAAGAAATGCCTAATCTTTCAAATATATTTTTATCTAAAAAGAAATAATAAATATGTTGTTGTTGTTCTATTAGAAGTTCAAGAATGTACTTATTATTATTATTGGTATTATTTAACTAAAAGTAATCTAATGTTATTATTCATATTTATTTGTACAAAGCTTTCACTTTCACAATTCTTTTTTGCTAAAACCAAAGAACGATGACCATGTCTGGCTTTAAAAATTTATCATTACATAAGATTAATAAAACATTAAAAACATTACAGGTTAATATTTATTTTGGATATTTTATTTATCGGTTGATGAATTTAAATCTATGTACAATTGGTTTAGGTAATAAGTGAATTTAAATCTATGTACAATAATAAATAAAGATTAGTTATAATCATAAAGATTTAACTGCTGCTACAAGTTCCAATGGCTTCACAGATGAGTGTTGGTAAATTGAGTAAGATGGTTGCAATCGAAACTGAAGCAACAGTACCAATGGTTTTAATAAGACCAGCGGCAACAGTTGAAGCAACAGCAGCAGTGATATCGAACCAAGTAACTAAATATGCAGCAATACCACCGATAGCAGCAGCACCAGCACCTGTTGGAATCAATGCAATCAATGCAACGGTTATCGCACAAGTCAATAGAGTGATGATGATTCCAAATCCAACTTGACACCACCAACATCCCCATCCAAGTGCAACATCATGTTTGGCTGATACGATTGCATTTGGTCCTTTTGATTTAATTGCTTCTTTCAATTGATTGAATGAGTCACTGTATTGATTCAATAGAATTTGAATGTTATTGGTGACATCGGTTGTGAAGAAACCTTGTGGAACACCATAATCATGCAATTCAGAGATTGTTTGACTGAGTGATGGAAGTTGTGGATCTTCACCTGCTGTCAATCTTGCGAGACTATTTTGTTGTTGAGCTGTAACCCAAGCATTAACTCCAGTATTGATTGAATCAATCACTGAATCTGGTGTGTATGGTCCAGCTAAATATTTAACAATAGAAATTAGTAATCATTTATATTTTAAATTAAATATATTTTTATAACTTACCAGCAGTAAAAGTGATATAACCTGGAAT
Organism: Heterostelium album PN500; assembly: GCF_000004825.1. Taxonomy (NCBI): domain Eukaryota; phylum Evosea; class Eumycetozoa; order Acytosteliales; family Acytosteliaceae; genus Heterostelium; species Heterostelium album. The sequence continues at coordinate 700,413 of NW_008805070.1, read as the reverse complement.
GGTTAAGATATCACCAGCAGGTAATGTTGATGGATAACTGGTTTGGTTTGAAACATAGATTGCATAATATGCAGCACATTCAGTTTGAGTTGGAGTATAAGTGTAATGACGAGCACTTGTACATTGAATGGCGGTCGTGAAGTTCAAAGTCATAACAGTATCATGATTATCTGGTAAACAATAGAGTAAGATACTGTGGTTTTGTGGTTTGGCATATCCTCTGGTTTTGATATGGATTTGACCATTTCCAAGATAATCTGGAACTTCAACGAATCTGAATTTCTTACTGTTGGTCGATGGAGTTACTGAATCTTCAATATGTCCACTGATTTGTGGAATATTTAATTTTTTTGAAACTGGATCCATTGTTTTTTGTTATTGAATTGATAAAATAGAGATAATATGTTAATTATTTATAATTTGTTTGTTTTAATATTTGATTGATTGTTGTGATTTGAAATTGTCATTTACTTCTGGTATTTATAGATTCTCAAAATAATTTGCCCCAAAACAAAGATATGTTGAAATTATTAATTCAAGTCCAAAAAACTATTGAATATCAAATTGATTGTCTTTTTTAAAACAGATATATTATTGAATAAAACCTCAATCTTGAAATAATCCAAACTATTCAAATAAAAGATCTGTGTTATTTGAATGAAAGTATCATTCTATCATTTAGTGTTTTTTTTAAAGATTTCAGACTATATTTGATTCATTAATTAATCAATTTTGTGGTGTGGTGGTGTGGGGTGGGGTTACCTTTTAACAACACATAATTCTCACAAAACCACAATAAAGCCAAACACAAAATCGAGTAAAAATAAAAAAAAAAACTAAAAAAGAATTTTTTTTAAGTTTTTATTTTTAAATTAAAAAAAATAATTAAAAAACCTTTTAAGATTTTTTGCTAGTTGTTAGCATTTCGAAATCGTGCTATCGATTGAGTAAGTGTTGTTGATTGGTTTATTGTTTGATTTTAATATATATTTAGAACTATTCTCGAAAAAACATTTTAAAGATTGAGTAAAATATGAATTAGTTTTTAATAAATTTTTACTTCGAAACAAGGTTGTATTCTTTACACTTCCTTTCTACAGTTTTGGTATTCCATCTGTGGGTGTGCGAAGTGTTTTTCAACGGAGGATGCACGTTATTTTCCGCTACAATTTTTCTCATTGAATTGGGTCATAATTTTATCTATCCCTCAAAGAATTTTCAAAACGATTAACACAAAAAGAAATTGATATTCCTTTTTTAAACATTATTTCTTCTTCTTTTTTTTAAAATAATATGGAAAATAAAAAACAAGACATATCTGAATGCAATCAACATCAATCCAAATGATAAAGATGCACTATTCCAACTTGCAATAACAATTGATCATATTTCCAAAGATCAACAAGAAATCACACTTCTATCAGGTGAATCAATGACGAAAGAACAACTCCTATTGAAAGTCATCATTCTGGATCCAAACTATGCAGGTGCTTATTACAAGTTGGCAATCGTTCTTGCAGATGAGAATCGATCATCGATCATACTTCCATCAGGTGAATCGATGACAGAAAAACAATTATACTTGAAAGCAATAGAGTGTGATCCAACTTATTCAAGTGCATTTCATAACCTTGCAACTACTCTTTCAGATGGCGAATCAATCACATTACACAATGGAATATCGATGACAGAACAACAATTATACTTGAAAGCAATAGAGTATGATCAAACATCTTCGGATTCATATGACAACCTTTCTTTATTACTAACAGGAGGCACAATAACACTTAATAATGGAAAATCAATGACAAAACGACAATTACTCTTGAAGTCAATAGAATATAATCCAACTGATTCCGGATTATACTATCGACTTGCATTAACACTCTCTAAAAGAAAACCAATTACATTACACAATGGACAAACATTGACACAACAACAATTATACTTGAAAGCAATAGAGTATGATCCAAGTCATGCAATTTTATATAATAACCTTGCGGTTGGTCTTTCAATCGGTGGATCAATAACACTCAACAATTATATTTGAAAACAATAGAGTGTGATCCAAAACTTTCACATCCATATCATAACCTTGCAGATACACTCTCACATAGTGGAACAATCATTTTGAATAATGGACGATCAATGAATAAAAAACAACTTTTGTTACATGCGATAGAGTGTGATCCAGAGTATCCTAATTCCTATTTTGATCTTTCATTACTACTTACAACCGGCGCTTCAATCACACTACTAAATGGACAATCAATGACAAAACAACAACTATGGTTTGAAGCACTCAAATTAGATTACACACGATCATTGATTTACAAAGAAATTGGATTATCTCTTTTGAACAACAAGCAAACTATTACACTTCCAGATGGTGAACAAATGACAAGGAGACAACTTCTTCAAAAAGCAAGACAATTTAAAACAAAACGGTCAAGAGAATAAACAAAAAACAAATATTCTAAAGGTTTTATAGATTTAACATCTTATTTTATTAATTTTTTTAATTAAAGATTGTTTTAAAATTATGTACAATAACTAAATAGGATTAATTATTCTTGCAGATTTAACTGCTGCTACAAGTTCCAATGGCTTCACAGATGAGTGTTGGTAAACTTAGTAAGATGGTTGCAATCGAAACTGAAGCAACAGTACCAATGGTTTTAATAAGACCAGCGGCAACAGTTGAAGCAACAGCAGCAGTGATATCGAACCAAGTAACTAAATATGCAGCAATACCACCGATAGCAGCAGCACCAGCACCTGTTGGAATCAATGCAATCAATGCAACGGTTATCGCACAAGTCAATAGAGTGATGATGATTCCAAATCCAACTTGACACCACCAACATCCCCATCCAAGTGCAACATCATGTTTGGCTGATACGATTGCATTTGGTCCTTTTGATTTAATTGCTTCTTTCAATTGATTGAATGAATCACTGTATTGATTCAATAGAATCTGAATGTTATTGGTTACATCGGTTGTGAAGAAACCTTGTGGAACACCATAATCATGCAATTCAGAGATTGTTTGACTGAGTGATGGAAGTTGTGGATCTTCACCTGCTGTCAATCTTGTGAGACTATTTTGTTGTTGAGCTGTAACCCAAGCATTAACTCCGGTATTGATTGACTCAATCACTGAATCTGGTGTGTATGGTCCAGCTAAATATTAAAAAATAGAAATTAGTATTGATTTTATATTTTAAATTAAATATATTTTTCAAACTTACAAGCAGTAAAAGTGATATAACCTGGAATGGTTAAGATATCACCAGCAGGTAATGTTGATGGATAACTGGTTTGGTTTGAAACATAGATTGCATAATATGCAGCACATTCAGTTTGAGTTGGAGTATAAGTGTAATGACGAGCACTTGTACATTGAATGGCGGTCGTGAAGTTCAAAGTCATAACAGTATCATGATTATCTGGTAAACAATAGAGTAGGATACTATGATTTTCTGGTTTGGCATAACCTCTGGTTTTGATATGGATTTGACCATTTCCAAGATAATCTGGAACTTCAACGAATCTGAATTTCTTACTGTTGGTCGATGGAGTTACTGAATCTTCAATATGTCCACTGATTTGTGGAATATTTAATTTTTTTGAAACTGGATCCATTGTTTTTTGTTATTGAATTGATAAAATAGAGATAATATGTTAATTTATTGCTTAATAAAAAAATAATTATTTGATTGTTTGATAAGTATTTGATTTTTTGTGATTTGGAAATATCCTTGACTTCAGGTATTTATAGATTCTCAAAATAATTTGCCCCAAAAATAAAAGGTTTAGAAGTAGTTGGATATTATTAATTCAAGTCCAAAAACGAATCAAAAATACTCGAATTTTGTACAATAGAAAGGATATATATTTTTTTCAAATAATTGCCCAATAGTCAGATCAATCTTGAATAATTCAATCAATTAAAATAATAGATCTGCATTCTTGATTTTGATTTACTTTGAGAAATTTGACCATCATTTTGTTTTGTTATTTTTTCATAGATTTTAAACCACATCTAATTCATTAATTAATCAATTTTGTGGTGTGGTTTGGGGTTACCTACAAACAGTGCTAAAAACTCGAAAAAAAAAAAATTGTGAACTTACACCGAATCGAGAAATTACAAAAACTGTGTAACCAAAAAAACAAAAAGTATGATTTTTTCAAATTTTTTTTGAAACAAAAAAGTCTCGTTAACTCAAATTGCTTTCTTTTCTTTATTAATAGAAAAGTCGTTATTTATTGAATAAAATGTTTGTCAACTTGTATTGTTGGTCCGTTATAGTTAGAATACAATGTGATTATATGGTCTGCCTATGATAGATGTTGAAATAAATATAGTTAATTGCCAATAGAGCAGTGATACCTGAAATAAATCTAAAATAATTTGAAATAATTTCCTAATAATCAATTGGTTCTCTTTACAAAAAATGTATGACTAATCATAATTATATTTTCACTTAGTAATTTTTTATAGTTGGTTAAAATATTTTTTACATATTAAGGGAAATGTTGCCAAGGTGCAATGTAACCTTGTTTGGTGGAATCGAGTTAGGTCAAATTTCATAAGATCTTTACACTTTCGAAATATTAATTTTTGTTTTTAATTTATTTTTTTGAATTGTAACCATTTGGATAGAATTTGAGTTCCGGATAACACTAAAAAAAAGGGGTTATGCGAATGAACAATTTAAATTAAATTAGTTTTTTTGTTTTTATTACAATTTTTAACACATTATATATGTTCAAAATTTTATATCATATTGTTGAAATCATATCATATTGCTAAATTTTCCAACAAAGATAGATAAAAAATTAAAAAAGATATTTATTTCGAAATTTACACTAAAAAAATTAATATTTTGTAAAATTATTATTACAACAAAGAACAATTAAATTAAATTATATTTTTTTTTCATTAATGAAAAATTAAAAATTTTTTAAAAAACACTTTGCACTCAAACATTAATGTTCACCTTTACATTCATATAAAGTAGTAGAATAATAGATTTATATATATATTTATAACATTATATTAAAAAGTAAAATAGATAGATAGATTAGATAATAAATAGATTGATAAAGCTATAATTATTTTGATAAAGATTTAGATTTGATTAGATAGAATAAATAGAATAGATAGATAGATTTGAGTAAGTGGGGAAGTTAACTAGTTGCTGACAACAAACAAAGTTGGCAAAAGACATTTACATTCAAAAAAAAGATGAAGACTCTACAAAGAATTATGGGTGGTCACCAAAGTAAATCCCACAAGATAGGTCATTATAATCTAAATGTTGTTAAACAGATTGCAGAGGGTGGATTTTCATATGTATACCTTGTAAAAGATCACTCTACTTCAAAGCATTTCGCATTAAAGAGAATATTGGTTAGAGATCAAGAAGAACTTGCACATGTACAACATGAAATAGATATAATGGTAATTATAGATAAATAATTTATCAAAAGTAAACATTGTCAATATAGTTCATACTACTAACTCTTAAGAATTCTACGACAGCAAAAATTGAATAAACATAGAAATATAGTAAAGTTTATAGATTATAATCATTCGAAATCGACCAATGAAATATTTATATTAATGGAATATTGTGCTGGTATGTTTGTTTTCTTTTGAATAGTTATATTAGTTACACATTAGTTAATGACTAAATATTGTTGTTGTTGTTGTTGTTGCTGATGTTTAGGTGGAATGCTTGTAGATTTGATGATGAAGCGACAGAACAATAGATTGAATGAATCAGAGATATTGGCTATTTTCACGGATATTTGTGAGTCAGTTGCTTATATGCATTCACAGAGTCCACCGGTGATTCATCGTGATCTCAAGGTGGAGAATGTATTGTTGGATGAAGAGACCGGTATCTACAAGCTGTGTGACTTTGGCAGTGCGATTGTCGGTGTCGTTCACCTCAATAACAAGTCGGATATGACTGTCGCCGAAGAGGACATCGCTAAACACACCACACCGCAATACAGGCCGCCAGAGATGATCGATCTCTACCGCTCAAAGGTGATCAACGAGAAGGTCGATATATGGGCACTGGGCTGTCTGCTTTACAAACTACTCTTTTACACCACGCCCTTTGAGGAGGCCGGATCACTCGGTATTCTCAACGGAAACTACCAGATACCGACGCCAACCTCCTACTCAAACGAGATGATCTCACTGATTCGCTACATGCTCCACCCGGAAGTAGACACTCGTCCCGATATCTATTACATCACCAACGAAGTCTGTAGACTACGTGGCATTCCACAGATATTCCCTGGCAAAGGACAACAATATCACAACAATCCTTATACTTCACCGAATCTTTCATCATCCATAAGTAATAACAATAGCAACAACAGCAACAACAACAACAATAGTAATTTCTCAACTTCATCAACAGTTACAAATAACAATAACAGTAGTAATATAAATGGTGGTGGTATTGGACATTCGATGAGCAGTAAACCACCAAAACCACCAATACAACAACAACAGCAGCAGCCAACATTTGATGGATTTGAACAAATGGAAGATGATGAATTCTCTAATCCTAATATTGCTTTGGATCAGACATCACCACACATCAGAAGAAAATCACCATCCGCACCGATGCAACCTATTATTATTCAGCAACAGCCACAACTATCGAGTGCAGCAGCCAAACGAAGACCTGTTGGTGGATCAACTAGTAAACCAAATACACCTGCAACAACACCTTCAATGGCACCATTAGCTATACCGAATACATCGAAATTGGAATCACCTTTAGCTTTTAACCTTGAACCATCAAGTGTAAAATCATATGAAATCGAAGAAATTACTTCATTGGTTGCAATTGCTACAAACTCTGATCCAATATTTGATATGGAATCATTTTCAAGTAAGATATCTTTTTTATTAATTAATATTAATTAGTGGCTATAGTTATTAATATCATTATTAATTAAATTTAGAATTAAAATCAATATCATTAAATTATAATCTAACACCTGGAAATGGAATAATGAGCGAGGTTGTAAAGCGACCACTTAGAGAACCTGCTGTCTGCTTGAAATCACTGCTACTTGTACATAAATTGATGGTCGAAGGCAACCAAACTTTCAAAATAGATGCCTACGATAGTAAAGATCTTTTCAATAATCTATATCTTGGTTGGTTAAAACAAAAAGAGAAATGTATGTCGTAACTTTTTATTTCATTATTAAACCTAATTATCAAAATGCATATTTAAATTAACCTATTACAATTATAGTACTTATGGTAAGTGATTTCCTTTCACACTATTCATTGTTGATACATAAACTGGTTGTATTCTATCACAAGTATTATTTGGTGGATGGATTGTTTAGCTTTGACGAAAACAAATGGCCACTTCCAGAGTCGACCGACTCGAACCATCCCATTAGTATCTCCTGTATAAATGTCTTGATATCAGTGTTGGAGCAGATGTTTGTCACTCAGAATGCCATATTTGAGATGTCAATGTCGAGTGCATCGCTCGCATCCATTCCAATGCCACTAATCCAAACCTGTGTAAATATTCTTAATAGTACTTCATTTTCCATCTATTGCTATATCAGCGGTGCACTCGCCACTCTCTCGCGACTGCCCGACGCCGACCACTCACTGGCGTCGCTCGTCCAGAAGTTCCAGTCGTGCTACCAAATCCTGAGAGATCAATACTCCAAGCTAAGTGCACATCCCCCATTCTCCACCGACATCTTCTTCCCAACACTCCCGAAATCACCACCCGCTTTCCACCTTCCCAGCAACACATCACAGCAACATCAACATCAACAACAACAACAACAAACCATTTCGACAACCATCAATCCATTTGTCAGTGATAGTAATAACAATAGCAATAATAGTGCAGAACCAACTTTCAATCCATTTTCAAACTCAACCGATTCGATGGATCCATTTTCCAGTGCGTCGGTGTCGCCTGCACAATCACCGAGAAACTCATTGTATCTTCAACCGCAGCAGCAGCAACAACAACCGCAATCCAATACTAGTTTGTCACTTCCACAGTCACCAGTGATGTCTAGAAAGATGGTAGCACAACCAAATAACAATAACCAACCAATGATTGGAGGAGGACCACCACTGAGATTCCCTCATTCCGCTTCACTCGACGATGCTAGATTATATACACTTATCCTTACACCATCGCCATCACCACCAGTCTCTCCATCTTTCAATCGTAGTTCAAACAATATCCCTGTATCTGGATTCGATCAACTTTCAATCAATCCTTTCCAGTTACAACAACAACAGCAACAACAACAACAACAACCTCACCTTCTTCATCCACAATCTCATCACCAACAACAATCACATCATTTACATCCACAGCAACATTCACAACAACAACAACAACAACAACAACAATCTAGTGGTAATCCATTTGATGCGGTTCCATTTTATCCACAACATCTACCGACTGCTCTTCAAAAGTCAGCGGGTTCATTGATGCCACCACCCAAAGCACCTGTGCAAAGAGGTCACAGAAGATCACAAAGTAGTACAACCGATGATATGCGACGTCGTCAACTACTACAACAACAACTCGAACAAAACAAAGAGTTCCAAATGAATCAACGTAAGCAACGTAGTATGATGCACTCTAGCAGCAGTGAAGTTGTAACAAACACCCAAGAAGAAATGTTTGGTGATGATTTCGATGACGATTTCGACGAATCATCTTCAATCATGACTCGTAAAAGATAAACAAAACCAAACCAAACCAAACCAAAACACTTTTAACCCAATACCATACCATATAGTAATACAAATCAATACAATACAATACAATACAATATATAAACTATATTTATACTATTAACAAAAGTAAAATAAATAAATAAAATATACATATATATATTTATATAAATACAATCGATTTTCTATATACAATATTTTATGTTTTTTTATTATTTATATTATTATTATTTTGTGTTGTTGATATTGATCAGTATTAGTTTTGACTTCAGTTGATATCTTCTTTTAGTATTTCCTCCATCTCTTCAAGATGTAACAATATGATCTCTGTGAAATTATGTGATACATCGAGTTCACATTTGTTTGAATAGCTAGAGTGATCAAAAGGTGCAACATCTGTCATTGAATCTACAAATTCCATTAAACCTTTATATACATCTTTCTATTGTTTTAAAGTCGCAGAATGAATTGATTTAGTTCTTTTAAATCTGTAATAAAACAAACTAAATAATCTCTATAGTATTAATACTAACCTCAACGATATTAAAATAACGATCGGATAACTGTTTGAATTCTTGTATCGATGGTGTAGTTTGTTTTATATCTAATGATTTCGAGAGAATATTCAATGCTTTACCAGCGGTATTGATTGATTCGACTACACGATCTTCTATATTATTTAAAACTGTCAATGAATTCATAACTTTAACTATTTACATATATATATAAATGAATAATAATAATAAATAAAACGAAAGAAAATAAATTAAAAAAATGATCTAGATCTGCAAATACTTTTGAATGTTGATTTGTTAAATTGGTGTTTTTTAATATTTTTTTTTGTTTTTTGTCATTATCCACACACATGTGCAATATTGATTGTGTTTTTTTAATATTAACTTTTATCCAAACCACATTACCCCCATTAAACAAAAACAAAAAACAGATTGATTAATTATAAATTTTTAATATTTTGTTTTATTATTTCTTGACATTTTATATCAAATTAATTACACAATCATCTTTAACAATAATAATAATAATCTAAATCAATATAAAATCAATATATTTAGTAGTATTAGTTACCAAATGTTTAGTTTAATTTACTACATTGTATTCTAAATATAAATATTTTTGATTAATATATAAACATACACACATATATCATTTTTGTTTGTTTTTTTTATTTTGTATTAATATATAAATATATAAAGAATGAGTTCTATGAGGACATCCTCAGGTATTTCAAATAATAATAATAACAATAGTAATAATAATAATACAGTTTCAAATGTCATTGTAAATAATGGAGTGACAATAAGTTCAAGTCCAAACAGTTATTCTGGATTTCTCAATGTTGGAAGTAATAATGTAAATTCAATAACCAATAGTAATAGTAATAGTAGTAACAGTATCAATGGTAGCAATAATACCAACAGCAGCAGCAGCAACAACAACAATTTTCACAATAGTTCAAAGATTATTGATGCAGCTCGTAAAGGTAATGCAGAGTTGGTACAGAAGCTACTAAAGAAAGATCTAAAGAAACTGAATAAACGCGATGAAAAAGGTGATACCTGCTTGCATAAAGCTGCGTTGTTTGGTCACGCAGATTGTATAGAGGTAATACTAAAGAGTCAGTCCAGTGCAAACATGACACCGCTGCAGCAACAACAACTCTCTTCGATCATCAACGCAAAGAATGCAGAGGGATACACTCCTCTCATGTATTCAATGCTAAACGGGTGGCGTGAATGTGCGCGACTCTTGCTACACTACAACGCCGATGTCAATGACAAGCTTCCAACGAATCCTGGCATCCCACTGAGCTACTCTATCTCCAACTCTGTTGGCGTCTACACTTGGCGCATCGATAATTTCAGCAAGATCAAGGATAGAAAGGTCTATAGTAACACATTCCTGGTGAGTGGATGTTCTTGGAAGTTGGTTGCCTACCCAAAGGGTTCGCGCTCCGACGAGAATCTCTCACTGTATCTCGAGGTTGCCAATCACGACTCTCTGGCTGACGGCTGGTTCCATTTGGTTACATTCACCTTTATGATAGTGAATCATCTCGATCCGATGAACAAGATCAAACGTGAGGTGATTGCACATCGATTCCACAAGCATCATACCGATCTTGGTTTCTCACAGATTCTCAAGAAAGAGATGCTCAAGGACAAAAAGTCGGGTTGGCTACACAACGACCAGCTACTTGTAGAGTTTCGTATTGACATCATTCAGAACACCTCGTATTTCGATGAAGAGTCGTCAAGTGTCTACACATGGAAACTCCAGAAAGTATCGACGCTGCGTGAGCGTGCTATCAGTCCGGTATTCAAAGTTGGCCAATGCAAATGGATGATAGCCGTCTATCCAAAAGGCAAGAGTGGAGGTGACCACCTTTCGATCTATCTAAAGGTTGCAGAAACAGTTACACTCAACAACATACCGGAATGGTTCTTTTTAGTAAATTTCAAATTCTCTGTTATCAATCAACGTGATGGTTCTAAATTTACCAGACAAGGTAAGTTGTTATTTTATTTCAAAAACTAGCAACATTGTCAATCAAACTAATCGGTTTTTATTATTAGTGGAAGGAAAGAAGTTTAAAGCAAATGTTGAGGATTGGGGATTTCCACAGTTTTTTAAACTCTCGATACTATACGATGCCAAGAATGGATTCATTAATTATACTGATGATTCTATTCTGATAGAATTACAAATGGAAATTATAAATGATTTCTCAAGAAAGAAATTTAAAGTATGTTTGGTTATTCTTTTCTTTTCCTTTTTTTCTTTTTTTTTTTTTTATTAACAAAATTTAAAATTAGGATAATATTAGTGATTGGGGATTAACTTTATTACATTGGGTTGCATATAAAGGTAGTTATGATGGTGTTCGTTTCCTGCTTTCCAATGGTGCAAACCCAAATGTTACTGATTACAAAGGTAGAACACCATTGGATTGGTGTGCGTACAATGGTGATTTACCCACTTCAGAAATATTGATTAGTACTGGAATGGCCGATGTCAACTGTAAGGATCACGAAGGTTTCACTCCACTTCACAAAGCAGTGATGAACGGTCATCTTGAAGTGGCAAGACTACTCGTTAGATACGGTGCTCAGGTTAATGCAAAGAATACCTGTTTGACAACACCACTGTCTCTGGCGATACGTGTAAGCAGGCTATGGTGTGTTGAATCTCTTATAAAGTGGGGCGCTGACATCAACATTCCCGATAAACAAAACAGAACACCTCTTCACTGGGCAATATGTTTATCGGAATCAAGATTACTTGGTTTATTAATTAAATATGGTTGTTCAAATCAATCAAATAACAACAACAACAACAATAATAATTCAACACCAAATAATCAAAATAACAATGGAATTGAATTGAATATCGAAGATATTGCAGAGACGTCAGATAACTTTGATACAAGCGAAAATAATGAAACTCAAAATCAATCTGAAGGTCAAGAGAACCTTGAAGATACTGATAGCGATGACGATCAAAATGGTGGTAGAATTGCATTAAGTGGGTCACCAAATAATGTGAATCCAATCATTATCCATCAAAACAATGTAAATAATACAAAAGATGATAGATCTCTATCAATACCAAATACAACTATAACAACCACTACAAACAACAACAATAACTATAATAATAATAATACCATTATATATTTAAACAATAATGAATATCATTTCCAGAATAATCATTATGAAGAATTCATTGCTTCAGTTGTTCCACTGCAAATGAATGTAAGAGACCAAGATGGATATACACCTTTGCACAAAGCGATATGGGGCAAAGGAAAGATTTCATTTGTAAAGATCTTATTGGAGAGAGGTGCCGATCCAAAGATCTGTACAAAAGATGGAAGAAATGCTGTTCATCTTGCTGTTGCCGGAAATGAATACACTATTGCTCAGCTTTTGATCGAGCATTCTCCGCAATGCTTGCATCAATTTGATGAGAAAGGCCACACTCCTCTACACAAAGCAGTTATCAATGGAAACTTGGTGATGATGGAAATGCTCATTCAACATGGTGCCGATGTTAATCTATGTAGTCCTACTCACCCCGATGTAATACCACTTGCCGATGCATTAAGAGAATCCGATATCTCTTGTATAATATTTCTACTACAGAAAAATGCTGATCCCAAAAGATGTCAGAAATCCTTATTAAATCTACTTTATAAAAGAGGTATGCAATAGAATATATCACCACCTTCCATTAAAAATTCATTTTATTAATATCTTTGATTTCATAGTTAAAGTATATAAAAACAAAGAAATAGATCCAACGATACCTAAATGTACATTAAATAGCGATATGAAGTATCTGTTAAATAATATCAACTACAAAGATATAACGTTCATTGTAGAAAACAAACCAATATATGCATGGAAAGGTTTGTTGTGTGCCAGATCCGATTATTTTAGAGCAATGTTTGAACAACCACTGAAAGAGAGTTTGGAGAACGAAGTGCGAATTGAATCGGTTGACCACATAACATTCCTACATGTCATGGAGTACATCTATACTGGTGAGCTCTCATCAAAGCTGACTCTTGAAGAATCGATGCCTTTGTTGATCGCAGCCAACAGATTTATGCTTCCACGATTAAAACTACTGTGCGAAAGTCTTATCACCAAGGAATTCAACACTGACAACATCTATAATATATTCAAATTGGCTGACATGCACGAAACAACACTCTTGTTGGATGAATGTGTTCGATACTTGGCAGAGAATCATTTATACATACCTGAAACCGACGATATCGTAAAGATACCAAGCTTCAGAAAATCTGTTCTTGAATTTCTACACGATAGTTTGAATATTCATTGACCTATATAATCAACTATAATGAATAAAAAATGTGTATTAACAGATAAAAAAATTACATGAAAATTAAATTATATTATTTTATTATTTTTAATTAATCGAATAAACTATCAACATTAGCAGCTGCCTTCTTTGATTTTGCAGCCTTTGGTTTGGCTGGTGCTGCTGTTGGTTTATCATCGAAAAGATCATCTGCAGCTGCCTTCTTCTTTGCAGCTGGCTTAGATGGTGTAATGTCATCAAACAGATTGTCAGCCTCCTTCTTGGTTGATGTAGTAGTAGTTTTCTTTGCTGCTGGTTTAGTTGTCTTCTTGACTGTGGGAACTGAAGGCAAGTCATCGAAAATTGAATCTGGTGTTGCTTTGGTAGTTGATTTGGTTGATTTAGTGGTTGTTGATTTAGTAGCTGGTTTCACATCATCGTCATCCAATGACAATGAAGGTTTAGTTGAACCATTGGTGTGTTTTCCGTTGGTGGTAGTTTCTGTTGGCGAAGTGGTTGTTTTCTTTGTTGATGGGATACCCAATAGTGAATCCTCAGAAGTGGAAGCGGTGGTTGTTGATTTAGTAGATGGAGTGGTGGTTGTAGTTGGTGTTGGAATACTGTCAAAGATCGATGGTTCATTTGATGGTGTGATGGTTGATGCCTTGGAGGACGAGTCACTGCTAGCAGTAGCGGCAGCACTTGGTTTTCTTGATGGTGGTCTTCTTCCAGCAGATTTAGGTCTACTCTTGGTGACATGTGTAAGTTGAGCGGAATCACCAGCCGATTCGTCTGCTGATGATGATGAACGTTCACGTGGTCTACTCTCGCTACCACTACGTCCTCTCGATGGGAATGGACTCTCTCTACCGCTGTTGTCATCGGTATCACTCTTTTCGGTATTGCTTGTTGCACTGTTTTCTTCATCATCTGTTTCAACTTTCTTCTTTCTTGGTGGGGCTGCACCTGGTGCCATCTTTGATGGGTCCAATGCTAAAACACCCAAAAGTGCACCGATCTTTCCACTTGGTGCCTTCTTTGGTGCAGCAGCGGCAGCAGCTTCCTCTTTCTCCTTGGCAGCAGCTTGTTGTTGTGCCTCAAACATGGAACCAATGGACTTGTTTCTTGGCTTTGAAATTGGCAAAGATGAATCGCTATCACCAAACAAACCTCCGGAGCTCTTTGCTTCTTCAAGAGGTGATTTATTCTTGGCTGCACCCAAACCTAATGACATACCGTCATCAAAGAGTGAGTCCTTCTTGGCAGCTGGTTTCTCAACTGGCTTCTCAGCAACAACAGTTGGTTTTACAACTGGTTTCTCAGCGACTGCTGGTTTGGCAGCCTCAACTGGAACATCAAATATATCATCTTTGTTGAGTTTGGTTGTTGGCTTTTCATCGAAATCACTGAAAAAGTCTTTGTTTGGTTTTGTTGAGACGGCTGGTTTTGGTGTGTCACCAAACAATGAATCTGATTTAGTTGCTGTTGTTGGTTTGTCGAGATCACCAAAGAAGTCATTGGATTTTGGTTTGGATGTGGTGCTGGTAGTCGATGCTGTTGGGTTGAGTGGATCGAATGCAGACTCTGATGAGGCTATAACAGTTGGTTTCTTTTCGACTGGTTTAGAAACAGAAATAGATCCTCCAAATAAACTATCATCACCTCCGAGTGGTGATGAAACTGATGCTGTCGGTTTGGATGTAGCTGGAGCAGCTACTCCAAGTGGCGAATCGAGGTCACCAAAGAAATCCTTCTTGGCTGGGGCTGCTGTAGTGGCTGCAGGTTTCTTTGTAGAGCTACCACCCAATCCACCAAACAATGAATCGGGATCTGAAGAAGCAGTCTTCTTCAATGGACCATCATCAACATCGTCAAAGAAACTTGATTTACTTGGTTTGGAAACGGCTGGAGTTGGCTTAGTATCAGCTGCAGCCTTGGATGGTGGAGTTTTCAATGGATTGTCATCAGCATCATCAAAGAAACTTGATTTACTTGGTTTGGAAACGGCTGGGGTTGATGTTGGTGTTGAAGCTGCAGTTGCCAAGCCCAATGGTGAATCTACTTCAGTCGATGGTTTTGGTGTTGGTTCAGCTACTGGGGCAGCAGTAGCTGGTTTCTCTTCGACAGCAGCTTGTTTCTTTGGTGGTGTTACCAAAGGATCCTCAGCATCGTCAAAGAAACTTGATTTACTTGGTTTCGAAACAGCTGGTGCTGGTTTCTCTTCGACGGCTGCTTGCTTCTTTGGTGGTGCCTTTAATATGTCATCAGCTGATGATAAATTGAAAAAGTCATCTGAAATTGTTTTCTTTTCTGGAGCAGTGGTAGTTGTGGTGGTAGCTGCTGGCTTGGCAGCTTCTCCCAAACCTAAAATATCGGATGAATCATCGAATGTCTTTGGCTTGTGTTTCTTTACTGGGAGTACTGGCTTGTCCATAAGATCACCTTCCAGTCCAAGAATATCCGATGTCATATTCTTCTTTGTATCTGTTTTCTTTGTTGAAATACCTCCAAAGAGATCGGATTCGCTATCGGTACTGGTAGAGGCAGAAGCTGTTTCTTTAGGTTTAGTTGGGGTTGTATCTTTCTTCTTGATGGCCAAGATATCTTCGTCACCACCGAAATCAAACAATTTAACACCACCGACTGGTTTCTTTGCCTTTGGTGCAGCGGCGGGCTGTTCATCTGAAGATTTCTCAGAGTCGGAAGCAGCTGCTTTAGGTGCTGGCTCAGACAAGTCGTCACCCAATGGGTTTGAAGCTGGTTTTGGTGCGGCAGCTGGTTTGCTCTTTGGTTTGGCAGCGAACAAATCATCGTCATCGTCATCGAGGAAACTTATCGATTTCTTTGTATCCTTCTTTGGAGCTGCTGCTGGCTCATCATCACCAAACATACTGTCATCGGAGAACAAGTCAGAGAGTGACTTCTTGGCGGTAGAAGTGGTAGTGGTCTTTGGCTTCTCGGAAGGAGTATCTCCAAACATGCTATCATCGAATGTGACAGTTTTCTTTGCTGGCTTTTCAGCAGTGGAGGTGCTGGCGGCTGGTGAATCTTCAAAGAGATCGTCATCAAACATCGATTTGGGTTTGGTTGATTTGGTTGAAGTAGCAGGTGCATCATCACCAAACAAATCGTCGTCCTTGACAGCAGATTTCTTTGAACCACCACCGAGAGCATTTGCCAATTCGTCTTGGAAAGCATCTTTCTTCTCTGTTGTTGAGGTCGATGACTTTGGTGCCGATGAAAACAAATCACCGTCATCATCACCCAAAATATCTGATAAACTGGTAGTAAATGATTTTGGTTTAGAAGATGGTGCAGAAGTGAATATATCATCGTCGAAAAGATCACCTGATGATCCTTGTTTCTCCTATTAATAAATCGAAATAGAAATAGAAAATATAAGGTATGAATATTCTCTTTGGTCGTAAAGAAAAGATAGTAAAAGTACTACTTACATTATTATTACTAAATGTACTGTCGTCCTCCTGGAACAAGTTGCTGGATGAGGATTGATCTGGTTGTAAGAATGAGGAAGTTTGGTCCAAGAGAACTGGTGGTCTTGTTGGCTCGGTGGACAATGATAAACTTCCATCTGGATTAGCCTCCAAACCATCTGGAAGTTGTGGTACTTCATCCTCTGATTCTGACTCTGATTCTGACTCACTTGCTTCACTTGATTCTGTATCTGATTCTATAGATATATATTATGTTTTGTTATGATTGTTAGTATAAATATAGTACAAGTATTATTACTAATGATATGATATTTACCTTCAATGAAAAGACCACAATAATCATCTTCCTTGAATTGTTGTGAACCGATGATGTGTGGAAGTGGATAACGTAAGTAGTGGTCGAGTTTCTCTGGTTTCTTTGGTTGTTGATTGTTTTCGTCGGCTGGACGCTCACCTTCTGCCAACATTGTATCGATGTTGGATCCATCGACAATCGAGGAGGTTGGCGACAACTCTGACACCTCCATTGCATTGCTCATTGAGTTTGACTTTTCCAATGCTGCCAGACCCAATTGAATGGCACTGGTAAACTTTGGAATAAGAATCTCCTCTGTAATCTCTGGTTTTACTTCATTTGCCGATCCAGCAGTCTCCATCTCACCTGCTTTCTCAACCTCTGAATTATCTTCATAAACTCTCTATTATAATTGATTATTATTATTATTTATTATTATTATTATTATTATTATTTATGTTAGTAAATATATATATATATATATATATTTGATTATTAAGAATAATAATCTATTGGTTATTTATACAAACATTTTCAATGAATTGTGAATGTGAAAGCATTAAGAATTGATCAAAGGTGTTGTGTACTTTTACATGAGTTGACTTTACATCGTGAACTAGTGAATCGACGTGATTCTCCAACTCTTTTGTTTGATTGATTAAACGGTTTGCAAAGTCTTGCATGAAATTGAGCAGACCTGCATCGGAGGCGAGATTCCATTGTTTCGATGAATCTCTCATTTCACCCAATGACCAAACTCTCTTCCATGTTTCATCGATTGGTTGTGATTGTTGCTGTTGAACCGCTGTTGCTTGTCCACCAGCATCTAAATCATTCGTAGACATTTGTTATATAAAATATCTATATTATATAAATATCGTTAAAGACTATTTATGATCTATTCGCGATCTATTCTACTATCTATCTATCTATATCTATCTATCAACTCCACCTAACTAACTATTATAACAAAAAATAAACACTAATTTTTTTAAAAATAAAAAAAAAAGAATTAAAAATAAAAAAGTCAAAATAAATAAAAAATCTCAATTAATATTGAGAATATTGACAGTAATATATATAAAAATAGATAGATATAATAAAACAAAGGATTATTATAGTTTGATTTGACTTTTTTAAGAATCAAATCACAATAATACTATGTTTGCATTGACTATGATAATTAATAAATGACTTGCTCTCTTTAAATTTTGAGTAGCATTTTTGAATGAAAAATTGAAAAATCAAAAATATTTTTAAAAAATAAAAAATAAGAAAATTTAAATGGAATTTTCTTACAGCAACTGTTTTTGTAAAAATAAAAATCTAAAAAGTTTAATTTCACGAACATTAATGAGAATTCAATTCTCTACTTTTAACTATTTTAATGTTATATAATATATATATTTATATTTATAAGTATAAGTATTGATTGTTTTGTTTGTTTGTTTTATAGTTGGTTGATTTAGTTGAATTGTTGTGGTTACTTTTTTTTTCTTTTATTTTGATTTTTCATCAGAATGATCAGTTTCCTCTCCAGCGTCTTCATCACCCTCCTCTTCCTCCTCTTTATCCGGTATGATGGAATCGAGTGAATCGTAAAAGTCTTCCCAGTTCTCCATGGCCTCGCGATAGTATTGAGTCTGCATATCGGCAAACTCCTTTATCATACTCCTCAAATCCGCTTGAAACTTGGTCTTGTTACTCTTCATCACCTCGATAAACTCCTTGGTCGTAGAGTTATAGACAGTCTTGCAGTCCTCCTCGTTCTTTCGGGCATTCAGTGTCTTCATCGAGTAAATATCATTCTTTTTCTTTGTCTCCATTAAATTCTGTGAAGACTGTTCATATCTAATTCTTACTAAATTTTGTTTCTATTGCGGAAAAACAAGATTAATAAATTATTTTTTTAAAAAACACAATCAATTCTTTTTTTAAAAAGACATACTCTTTTAACTTCTCTTGCTTTCTTCAAATCTGTACTATAATAATTTAACATTGGTTCAATCATTCCACCCAAACCATTCGTATACTCCTCCATTCTATTCTCTTCGAAATTTACAATTTGTTCGCCAAGCTCTCTCATGGCCAATCCTTCTTCTGTGGATTTTAATGCACCTTCTCCAAACTCCAACAACATCTCTCCAAATTGTTTACCACTTGTTTCCTCTACAAAAAAAAAAAAGATATAAAAAAAACAAAATTAGTTAAAAATATTAAACCAATCTCTATCTCTCACTGATCCAACTTACTTTGTGCATCGATTGTAATTTGTCTTCCAAGTTTCTTGATACCTCTCAGATCTTTCTTTAAACCCTTCAGCAGAGTTTTAAGTTCTTTTATATCGTTGGTGTCGGTAGTGGTCTGCTTTCCCATCTTCTCAAGGTATTTTTGAGTGGAAACAGAGACAGTCAGGGATAATCTTCTCATTCTCGATTTGTTTGGTGGTGATGTATGTGCTGAATTCGACGAGTTTGAGCCCGATCCGGTGACGTCGGAATTATTGGGATTGTTTGTAAATAGCTTTCCATTGTATGAAAATGCTTTTGGGGATTCTTTGGGTGGTGATGTCAATGAAGTAGATCTATCTCTTGGCTCCATTTTTTAATTAATGGTTGAATTTTTGAAAGTATACTAATAAAGTTGTTTGTAATATATGGAGAATTTAAATATAGAATGTAAGTAAGAAAGTAAGAATAGAATTTAATTATAGTTTATTTAGTGAAACAGAATAATTATTATAATAATATAAAAATCAATTGGTCTTTTTTAGTTTGTGTTTATTGTTTTATTTTGATTAGTGATGTTGTTGATGGTTGGTTGATTGATTAGTTGGATGTTTACTGTTGTTGTTGTTTTTGGAATGTTTATAAATAGTAATAGAATTAAAATTAAAACCTCATATATATGTTGTACAAAATATACATATATCACAACCATATGATATACGATGTGATAACCGATAATAGAGAAGGAGTAGTGTTATTTTACCACTTGTGATGAACTTTAACAATGAAGCATTTAAAATGGAAAAATCTATTTGTTGTTATTGTTACTTTTGTTTTTTTTTTTTTTTGTTTTTGATGTGGAGTTTAAGTTATACAACTTCTCTCTGAAAAGATAACAAATAAACTAATACACCAAGAACACCTGGTAGAGGTGGTTATATAAAAAGCTCATTTTTATTCTTCTGAGTGTTTATTAATTGGTTTTTTTAATGTGGTGTCCATGAATGTTTGTGGTAGTGTTTTTATTGTTTGTGATTGCAATTGATTATATTTATGTGTGTGAGTTTTAGTTTTTTTTTCTGAGTGATTGCGTTCAAATGTTTGTATTTATATTCGTGGTTGTTTTATGTATAACTCAAAATTCTATTTTTTTTTATCTATTTTGGAATGATCAAATTAATTTAATTTGATACAGGTAATATGGAAATATATGAGTTGGGTGTCTTTATTTATTTGATTGGTCCATTAAGTGTTAGTTTTAGATTTGAGTTGGTGACAACCTGATTAGTGTATTTTGTGAAAGGGAGTGTAGAGTAAGTGTGAAAAAAGAAAAGAAAAGTGGTATATGGGTTTTAATTAAAAATTAGTTAGTACGAATTAATAATGAATCATAAAGAAGTAAGAATGTTGCAACAACAGAATTATCATCATAAAAAACAGAGTAGACAAGACCAATTGGAGAAATGAAATGCAACCTTCAAGCGATCCTACTATAACTATTCCATTCGAAATAGTGAGCAAGATATGAAAGATTGACGATTCTGATTTGCATAGTTAATATATTACCACTAATATTAAAGTTCCAAACTTGTTAAATGGTTGGCAATCACAACGTGAGTAATCCGTGAAGTATTGAACAAACAATATAGATCGTATCACTGATCTTGATCAATTGAGATATTACTAAATTAATTTCAGCTGGCTGATGTATGATAAAAAAAAATAGCAATCCTGACAATGATAATATGAATTTTTATTGATTAAAAAATGATCTATTTACTTTTTAATATATAAATAGATTGAGTATAATTATAAATATAAATGTAAAATATTCTAAATGTAGTAACTAGCTATGATAATAATAGATTTAACTTTTGAATTATAATATGTATGTAGTAATATTGTAATTTAAGAAATATGAATAAATAATAAATAAATAAATAAATAAACTTCCAACTGAAATAAATAATGTCAATAGTATTATCCTTGACAATTTGAATTAATTAGTTGAATTTGATTTTAAAATACAGAGGTGTTTGATCTAGATATATAATGAAAGTAATAAAGAGTAAATAAAGAATTAAATTAGATAGAAATTGTTTGAAAATTGATTCATACAATTAATATTATAGTTATTAGGATGATTCAAATCAAATCAAATTAAATTGAATTTGATGGTCGTAAATATTATAATATTTTGTCTATTATCATAATAATTAAAAAAAGTTTGAAAATTAAGAAATGCAATTATTGGATTATCTATTGTGATTAATTTATTAAAGGTGATGGTGATTCTTTTAAAACGAGAAAAAACAAGAACACCAAAGTAGAAGAAAACAACCAACACAATGCAAACAAAGAGATTAACAACCAGTGTTTTCAGTTGTTCATTATAAAGCCCAAAGTAAAAAGGTGTGTTCACTATAATTATTGTAGAAAAAAAAACAAAAGTTTAGACCCACACACCAACATTGTTTACACTGATGAATCTTTTGTTCAAAAAGGTAAGAAAAACACAAAACCAATCTTAATATTATTGCATACTCCCATTATAATATTTGCAAAAAAAAAAAAAAAAAAAAAAACAATAAAACATTTACATCGATGTATAATTCCTCTACAATGTCATGATGTTCGTTTGTTTGTTTCTTGTTTCTGAGTGGTTGTTGTAATTGTGTAGTGGGAGATTAAAAAAATATTATTATCATAAAATTGATTTTTGGCATTTTTTCTTTAAGAGAATTGGGAAAACTAAAAACATCAAGCACCATCATCAATAGGTATGTGATTCACAAAGTTTGAAAGGTCACAAAATTGAACTTATATAATGCATTGTCAAACAAATACAATCTTGTAAATCATATAATCATTGATCAATAGAGTAAATAATAAAAAGAAAAATGTAAAATATAGTTTTGTGATTTATACAGTGAGAGTAAAGGATAGAAACTATTTTATTATTTAAATGTATACAATAGATCAGGAGAGGTTAATTTTGGTTTTTTGCTTTTTTACTAGTAGGTTGTTGGTTAAGTTTATAATTATTATTTGGTTTTTTGTTTTTTACTTTTTTTTTTTAGTTGTTTTAAAATGTTTTTTTTTGTTATTTGTTTGTTAGTTAGGTTATTTACTTAACTTGCATGATTGTTCTTCTTGTTGTTGTTGTTGTTTGGTTTAGATGTGACGCGGCGTGTATTTAGTTTTCTTTAAACACATCTATTGACCAAAGGTGTTCTCACCACTGTAGGTGATGTACAAGAAACCATCCTCATCCTTATAACGTTCGTAAATTTGTGAAATAAAAGCGGCGGTTGGTGGTAAAGTATTATTGACAAACAAGTAAATAGCCTTCTCTGCGTTGATCTTTGGCATGTGCTTTCTAATTTCATAGACAAACTTTCCTACAGTGATATCGGCTGGTACAAGATATCTAAAGAGAATGAGCGAATAAAATTTGTGTTAGTCAATCGGGACAACGCTAGCACATTCATCATTAATTACATACTTCTTCTTGTCAATGTCTGGAGCATCGGATCTTGGTGCTTTTTCAACAATAACTGGTATTCTATCTTGATATTTTGATCTAATTCTTTCTGCAACCTCCTTTCTCTTTTCTGTATTATTTGAGAAATAATAAATAGACGTTAGTATTATTAGTTGATAGTGTTACAACTATTATTATTATACATACCGAATGGATGATCGTTCTTGAAACCAGATGAGTGAGTCATTTTTATATGATTTATGTTTAAATTAAAATATATGTAAAAGAAATATAGTAAAAAGATAATGATATTATATTAAAAATAAAAGGTAATGTACAAAGTAACCTAAAACTTAAAGTTTAGTTGTGATGTGTTGGGTAAATATGAATTATATACAATTAATTAATTACTGTTGCTGTTTGTTTGTTTATTATTAAATAATGTGAAACTTTTTTAAAATAAAAAAAAAAAACAAAACTTGACAAATTAATTAAAAAATAAAGAAATAAAAAAAAATAGAAAAAATAATAATTTAGAGAAAAAAACAATATTGTTATTTATTATTATATTTATATAAATTTAAAAATGAATGAATAGAATGTTTGTTGTATGATTTTTTTTGTTTTTTGCTTATGTATATATTAATATAGTGTTATTTTTTTTTAATTCACTAAAATTTCAAAAAAAAATAATAATAATAAAATAAAATAATTTTTTGTAATTCATTTGAATTTGTTTTTTTTTTAATTCTTTTCTTCTCAAGAGATTGGGATGATAACAATAAAGTGTGCATAATTAAAATTATCATTTAATTTAAAATTAAATTAGTGGTTGGTGTAAACCCAGGGTTCTACAAAACATTAAATTAAATGATAACTTTAAATTCATGGTCTTTACAACATTCAATAATATTAATAATTACACAATCACAATCATATGATGTTTGAAATTTCATTAACAGTGTAGAGAAGATGAGCAGTGTTAAATTTCTTTTTTGAGTAGCGAGTGCTATTAATAATTAAAATGGATGAGCAATAGTCATCATTATCATATTGATTATTTTTAGACCTAAGTTGTTAACCAAAAAAACATGTTTTAATATAGTAATTGTTAACAATCACTCATTATTTATTTAATAATTTGAATGAGTAGCTTAACAATAATATTAATTTGTTCATAAATAATAAATAAATGTTTTTTTTTTTTTTATTGA
This sequence comes from Heterostelium album PN500, assembly GCF_000004825.1. NCBI lineage: Eukaryota > Evosea > Eumycetozoa > Acytosteliales > Acytosteliaceae > Heterostelium > Heterostelium album. The sequence continues at coordinate 676,119 of NW_008805070.1, read as the reverse complement.
ACATAAATATATATTATATTTGGGATAAACAACTACAAAGGTATTACAAAACTTTGTCTATGAGGTATTTTTTTTTTTTTTATAAATGATTAAATAAATATATATAAATAGTTGAATATTATAAATATGAAGAATCTATCTGTTTTGTTTGTATCAATAAATTTTAAAATAAGAATACAGTTCTCTTGATGTTTTCTCTTCTCCATACGGGTATCTTTTCCCATTCTTTTCTGTTCATGTTGAAAATCTTTTCAAATTCATCGTCGGGAAGGTAAATCTCGAGTTTGGTTGCGTCGACTCCAGCTGGAAGTGGATCTGCAAGTAACTCTTGGTAGGTATAAACCTCTTTGAGATAGTCTTTGAGTACTCCTTCAACGGGAATACCGTCCTTCTCTTGAACCGGTAGTTTGTTCTTTGGATACTTGGCAGTGGTCCAAGCTCTAAAGTGTGATTTGAAAGCCAGAGGTTCCTCGAATGGATTCACAATGAGAATCGATGTGTTGTTGGAGTGTCCGAATTTCGATTGCTTACAGTACTCAATGAGCACCTCCATAGCAATCTTCTTGGTTCTGTGCGTCGATCTTGTGCCAAGCCAGACATAGACATGACTCTGGACGTCGAGAATTGCGACATTACCAATCTCAAGATCTTCCTGTGAGAATGGGTATTCCTCATTGATCTCGTTGATACCCGAGGAGTTGGAACAGATAAACAATCTTGGAGTGTAGGCAGTGTTGCTGGTCGAGTTGATAGTGCGCACCATATCAAAGTAGCGGTTGCTCTTACCACCGGGAATCGAGTTCCAGAATGCCGAGGATTCGACTCCCTCCTCGATGATCGAGATGGAGAGTGAGTCCGATCGATTTATGGTTTGAGCGATTGAAAGCGATGATTGGAGTTCGATTTCCTCAGAGTATTTACCTCTCCAAATGAAGATGGTGTTCTCAGAGACATTCTTCAAGATGAAGCAGTGTTGGCTGTTGAGAGAGGCAGCGGAGAGATCTACTTGGAAGGCACGGGCATCGATTTCATCATGACCACGTACTTCATAGAGTGCAGTTGTAGAGTCTTGGAATTGGTTGAATTTACCTTTGTGAACGATCATCTTGTTCTTAAAGAGATTCAAAAAGTTACGACTCTCTTTGTTTTGGACGACACGCACCTGGACACACTGTCCTCCGAGACTGTCGTGCAGGTCGACGGTGAGATAGGCAGAGGTTCCCTTGTCGTTGATGGAGCTATCACGACCGAGGTAGTAGTAGATTACATGTGCCTCCTTGTTGTTTAGCATGTAGGTGTAGAGTACAATATAACTGTCACCCGAGAAGAACTGACCGTAGAGATTGTTGGGATGGTCGATCTTCTCAAAGTCTTCGATCTTCCATACTTTGATGCGACTACCGGTATCTGTTGCCGATGTGAATATCTTCTCGTTGTCAACGGCCATCTTGTGTAGACGATTAACAAGTACTTCGAGAGTGTGTTCAGGTTTGACAAGAGCAACGTTTGCCTTGATTTCCATCTTGGTTGTACTGATTGGAAGCATACCTGGGTAGTTGGCAAACTTTTCTTTGTAGAGATTGCTCTCACCAAACTCGTTGATTCTGGTGATCTTTGTCCATGGTAGACGATCTTTCTGAGCGATCAAAGCCAGTGCTACCTTGTAACCCATCTTTCTCTGTGGAAGTGACGACTCCTTACCGATCCAGATGAATACTTCAGTTTGACAATCGATAACATAGACAAACTTGGTGTTGAGAATCTCTTTGTTTGGTAATCTCCAGTCAGTTCCTTCCCATGCCAATCTTGCCTTGAGTGAGTTCTTCTTGACGTCGTTACCGATACGGTAGATTGACATTTTAGTTGATTCTGCATCCTGCTCTTCTGGGGTTGGTTTGGAAGCGGGCGAACTTAATCGACCACCCAAGATCTCCCAGAAATCGGCACTGTCTTCTCTGCCTTCATCGAGCTGTACAAGAGTGGATTTTCCACCTCTCTCCTTCTGTCTGATACGATTTGCCAAATCCAATGCTTTGGCTCTGTTGACTCTGGAACTCTTGGCACCGGCCCAAACAAAGATTCTAGGTCCGGCATCGAGCACGAATGAGTTGTGAGTGTTGAGCGAGCTAGAGTCAAGCTTTGCCATGATGACTCTGATCTTTCTCTTTCCCTTGATTTGCATGAGAAGCTTCGACTTTCCATTCTTCAGCGCCGTCAAGTCGATGAATCGCAACTCATCCTCTACGACAGTCTCTAGATCCTTGTCAGAGATACCGAATAGTTTGATGATATCGATCGAACGCTTTCTAGCAGCTTCCAAACCCTCCATCCAACGAGCGCAATCATCGAAATCCTCAGTCGGTGGAATAGTTCTAAAGTTACATACAACAACATTGGCGTTGTCGTAGAGAGTAAATTCATTGGGTGAGAGTTTCTTGATGGCTGAGATTGATGACATTTGAATTCTCAACTCTGGTGCAGTTGCCTGTTTGTTCTTTGAAACAAAAAGATCTTCTGCCAACAGCGAAATATAACAGTTACCCCACATCGAGAATATACCATTGAGTTTTCTTGACATTTGACCCTCCAAAGTCTGTTCTTCCTCCTCCTCTTCATTACCTCCAATATTATCAGCGCCATCGTTATTGTTATCTTCATTGTCACTTCCAATCGGTGAGATTGCACTGGCACCACCATTGCTATTACTGTTGGCGGTCAGTTGTTTGTTTTGGATGGGTGGTTTGGATTCACCAGAGTTCTTCAAGTATTGTCTCAGTACACTGATCCACGTTTTCATTTCATCTTTATTCTTGGCGAGTAAATGTATGATTCTGGAGGGTGTAGTCAATTGGAAGCTGAAACCTTCGATCTTGAAGATCTCTTTGGTCTTGTGGACAGAGATTGCTTTCTCGAGATGGATGGTTTCCAGTGGTTCACCATTCTTCAGTGCCTTTGTTCTGAACGAATAGAGAATACCATCAGAGACAACATACCACTTCTCGACATTGGAATTCCAGAGAATACCTGGAACCAACTCAAAGAGCGATCCCTCAATGATGACGTCAACCTGCTTCAATGTTCGAGGTGAAGGTGGTGCAGTGGGAGTCGGTGTGTTGGCACCAGAGTTGTTTGATTGTGCAGTGGTAGGTGGAGTCATACCACCGGACAGCTTCAACGATGTATAGGATGGGTTTCTCGATAGTAAACTATGTGATCTCTTCAATGTTGGTGGTCCAGCTGGTTTGCTTGGTACTGCGAATTCAAAGTTATTGGCGTTGGGTGTAGATGTTGCAGAGTTGTTACCATTGCTATTGTTATTACTGCTGTTGTTATTATTATTGTTGTTTAAAGTATTATTCTCACCTTTGGCAATGGCAGATGGTGAAACTATAGGAGTGTTGTTTACAATGTGGAAATCTTTGAGTGCAGGAGAAAGTTCTCTCGTTGGATCATCTTCAATTTTCATCTCACGATGAGCATGAATCGATGAGATCCATTGATCTTTAAGTTCAACGGTTGCGCACTCAATCTTGAACTCCTTTCCATTGTTTGTTGTAATAACAAATCTCAACTCCCATTCCTTATTGCTTCTGATCTCCTCTTGGTCATAGATATCCAGCGATTTAATATTTACAAGAGTGGTATCCCAAACGGCTTGAGCAGAATCCTCATTAACAAAGCAATACAATCGATCTTTAATTATCTTTAAATATCTTGGTTGATATGTATTGAATAACCAACCATCTATTTCTTGTTTAACATCTCCTTCTGTAATAAATGTATCCTATAAAACATATAGTTAATTAATTAGTTATTCATCTAAAATTCAAATAAAGATATAATCATACATTATTATTCAATGTTGTTGCCATTTGTTCCAATTTATCCTTTTGTTTACTCTTACCACCTTCTTCCTCTGATACTTCATAGATAGATAGGATACCCTCTGGCTTCATGGAGATGGTGTGTGGTGTAACCTTTAGATTTTTGTCCTGGAACCAAGGACCAACGTCGGTAGTTGGATCTCCAGATGGTGCAGGTGGGAATATATCTTCTTGGAAGAGTTGTGATTTTCTTGGAACCATGAACGATACCATTTCGATTTGGTTGTTTGTCAATCTCAAGAATCGATCGATCTCACAGAGGTTGACATCGCAAACATTCTTTGGTAGCAGAGACACTGCAGATTGTGTGCTGTTTCCAAAGCTTGCTTTTCCTATGGAATACGATTGGCTACGATCGATTTCATAGTAGTAGATACCGTCACCCTTACCACCGAGGTAAATCATATTGGTTGCATAGTCGTAGTATGGACTGAGCACAGACGAATCAGTGGTGATCGAATTGATGTGAAGTGCTTTCGAGAGATCTCTTGGATCCCAGAGGAAGAGTTGACGTTGCGCACCCTTGTTGGCACCAACCGTGCAAATCAAGTCGAGACCATTCGCGTCTGCCCAAGTCAGTTTGAAACCTTGAGCACCTTCGTGTGTGACCACCTCTTGCACTGGCAAGTTAGAGGATCTCGGATCGTATATTCTCATCTTTTTGTCACGCGACGACGTGGCGAAACGATTGCCGCCACTCCATGTGTTCCAAGAGAGTGACAAGATGGTATCGGTGGCACCTGTCACCTTTTGGATGACCTGTCCCTCTTGAGAGAGATCCCAAAGATCGACACAGTGATCGGACGTCGCCGAGAGAAACAGTGAGTCGACCGACGGGTGAAAGTAGACACCAGTGATTCTCTTTGACTGTTTTGGCAACGCCAAAAGTGGAACTTCAATATTGGACTTCATATCCTCGTCCTCGATATTCCATAGCTTAATCGTACAATCTCTGCTACCGGTGGCAACAACACGATCATTGAACGGACTGAATTCAAAACAACTGATTGGATCAGTGTGTCCCTTTATACAAAATGGTGTATCCGGTGCTTTACCATATGCAGATAATTTTGAAATACATAAACATGATCCACCTATAATAATAATAAACAGTAATTAATATATTTGATTTACAAGATAAATTCAGAAAATGTAAACATTAAAACTTACCTCCAACAGCAGATGGATAACCAAATAATGTTTTTGAAGTTTTCAATAACTCCTCGGCAGATTGGTTGATCTTTAGGTTGGTATAGAACAGCTCTTTCTTACATACTTTATGAAATACATTTCTAACCTTTGATTCTCTTACAATTGATTTTTCAACTTGTTTGTATTCCATTGTTTTGATTTTAAAATGTGAATAAAAAAAAAAAAAGAGATGGAACTTTGTTGATTGGATTGATTGTTTTGGATATTAATTAAAAAATCACAAAACTAATCCTAAAGATACAAAAATATATATATATATATATTTATAAATACAAAATATTTAGCAAAATAAAAATAAAAATAAAAAGTAAACAATATCCAAGTTTCGACGAAAGTAAGACCAAATAAGGATGGTTGTTTGATGACGAATAATAATATTACTACAACTGATGGCCAAATACTAAAACTAATCCTAAACTAATTGTACTAAATGTTTTCTGTTGTTTTTGGTACGAATCTACAAACAGGAGAATTAACTGCTGCTGCTGATGCCCTCTCGAGTTGTACTATTATTATCCAGTCTACAAAACGAGCATACCAGTCAAAACAAAAGAAAAACTGCAACCTTTATAAAATTTGATTTGATTTGATTGATTGGTAGAGTGGTTGAGTTGAATTATCCAACCTTAAACTAAGCTAAATCAACTGTTATTTTTTTGAAAAAATAAAATAAAATAAGAAATAAAATTAATATTAATTATTCAAATTTAATTATTTGATTGATTTTAATATAGAGAGTGGAGTGTGAGATGATAGATTGAATAGATCAATATATTATATAAATGGAGTGGGTAGTAGAGAAAGAGATGGAGAGATATATAGATATATTGAAAGATGGGCTTTGAAGACAAATCAATAAATCTCTATTTAATTTGTTTTGTTTGATTGTAAGGAATGGAGGTGGAAAGTCAAGTCGGAATTGAATTTGACTTTCCAAATACAAAAAAATGATTTTTCTCACTTTTTCTTTTTGTTTTTAATATTAAATATTCTTTTTTGGTTTGTTAATTTTAATTCTAGAGAGAAATGGAGGGAAGTGATAGAGTTTTATAATGTTTGTTGTTTTTGCTTTTTGTCTGGTTTTTTGTAATATGAGATTATTTGTTTGTGATATTATATATAATCATTGCCAAGTGTTTAATTCGAGACTATTTATTGGTGTCGGTCATAAAATATAATATATGATTATATATTACAGCAGGGTAAGTTAGGTTTGGGTTCACAAAAACAACTAAACACAAATTATTGTTTGTTTGTTGGTTGGTTTGATTTTAAAAAATAAATAATAATAACAAACAACTTGATATAATTATCTTTTTTCTTAAGGAGGTAAAAAATGAGTAATTACTATGTTAGAAAGTGTAGAAAAGTGTAGTGTGTTTCTTTTTGTTGTTGTTGTTGGTGTGTTTATTTAGTTTTGTGTTTTTGAGTGATGATATAATACAATAGCTATTTGTATTAGGTATTGTTATTGTTCACTTTTATTGTAAATGATTTATATACACCTACACCATATTAAATATCACGATTCAAATATAGAGTTTGTTTTATTTTGTTTTTCGTTTGTTTGCCAATATCCCGGGTTGTGTGTGTGTTTGTGGTGTAGGTGTTATTTTTATTTTGTGTTGTTTGTTGTTATTGCAAACAAATAAAAATAAAAAAAGACAATCAATATGAATTAGCTCCACCTCCTTCCTCTCTCTTGAGAAATTAACCTTGAGATGAATCATCATACTATAGTAATAATAAAAAAGTCAAACTTATAATTTGAATATGAACGAGTGAGGAGATGGAAGAAGACAATGTTTGTGTTGTTTTTGTTGATTGTTTGTGCTAAATTTGAAAGTTCCCAATGTTGTGTTGTGTGAGTGTGCTAACTTAACTATTCCATCACTAGTTACGAATTGAATGAAATTTGCTTGTAATATATGTCGATTTGTGATAAAGTTGAATATGAAGATGATGATCACAACAACTCCATACTATTAATAATTCTAATTTTAAAATAACCAATCAACTACTACCTCTGAATAACTACTATTACTTTACATTCTTCTTATATGTATAACATTATATAATGTTTATTATTATATGATATGAATGTAATATATTGTGATATTCTTCTTTGCATATTGTTTATTTCTATTGACTATATTTAGAAATAAAATATAAAACATTGAACATACATAATTGACAATATTTGTTATATTATTATTAGCATATCCTTACATTAATTAGAAGTGAATCTTGTAACAGATTTAACTATATATTACAAATATATTCTATTGGTATAAATAACAACACTATTATGATAATTAAATTAAAAATAAACAACAAAAAAAAAAAAATACCCAATCCATTGACTATCCACAAATAATATTTGCACAAATTGAAAAAAACAAAAAAATTCCCAAGACCACTTGAAAACCAAAAACGATGGATCATCGATTCAACCACTTTTTATTTTTCTTTTCCTTTTTCTCCATTCAATTTCAAATTATGTGGTCAACAAACAGCAATAAAAAAAATCTAATTTATTTAAATTTAGTTTAGTTTTATTTATGTATTCATTTTTTCAAGTTTACGACTCATTGATTTAGATTCATGTTTGAATCTTCTGTGTCTGTGAATTGCGATGCTGGCGGTGATCACGATCGCTACACCAACGATCGATCCAACTACGATTCCTGCGATCTGACCGATCGAAAGTCCTTTGGATTTCTTACAGATCGAACCTTCGTTGTCACCGGCACCGTTAGTGTCGACCAGTACATTGAAACTTGGATCGATCAGTACTTGCCGATCGAATTGCATGATATCGATTGCCACTTGTACATCGGATTTCGATGCATCCGACGTCCTATTGAGAAGCCGAGTTGAGATTGGCTTGGGAGTACCGTCGAACACCGCTTCATTCAAGAACGATCCGTACAACGATTGCTTGTCGATTTGCAGTTTAATCCAGCTGAGATTGTTGTCAGAGTTACTCAGCGATTCAATCGATGAGCATTCACCGTTCTCTGATTGGAACACCGCTGACATTAGCAATCTCAGAGTTGTAAGTTTGTCACTGAAGACATAGTTTTGAATTTCAATGTTATACTTGATGGAAGATGGCAGTAGTGTAATATTCTTGCCGGCGAATGTGTAGTTGGTTTCTTTCTCAAACCATTGGATGGTAACAATGACCTTAGTCGATTGTGTATCCGGTAGAGTTGCAGTGTAGATGTATGTGGAGTTACCGGGCTGGTCTAAACTCCAGATTGATTGTTGAGTTAGATTGTATTGTTTGACTACTTCCTCTGCAGCGGTAATCTCTAGAAGCTCTCCAATGGAAATAAAGAATTTAGTCGATAGCTGACCAGGGATTGTACCATTTGTAACTGGTTGATCAGGATTGATTGGTGGTTGGGGAATTGGTTCGACTTTAGATCCACATGAACTACCGATATATCCTGGATAACATTGGCAATGCGAATTAATACAGACACCGTTATTATTACAATTATTTGGACAGGTATTTGGTGTTGGTGTTGAAGTTGTCGAGGTAGTAGTTGTGGTTGTGGTTGTAGTTGTGGTAGTAGATGTTCCGGTTGTAGAAGTACTAGTTGTGGTTGTTGGTTCCGGATTTAATTTGATTTTACCATCAATTCTTTTAATAACAGCAGTATATCCACTATTTAAAAGATCGTCGGTTGAGTATCCATTGATATTATCATAACTATCTATGATATTATATACAGAGAGATAGAAATCACTTGATCCCCATCTATATGGAATAGTAATTTGACATGTATAATTGATAAGAGTCCAGTTTGGATTTGTTTCTAAACCTAAGCATGGAAACTGTAAAAAGTCACCCATAAACGAAGTAACATAAACAATTGGTTGTGTCCAGTTTTTGATTTGAATGTTATCCTGAATGTCCAAACTGACGGTGAAACTGGAATTCACCGCCCTTACATCGAGACTTGTGACCGATGGAACAAAAGCAGTGAGAGTTGGTGGTTCGCTATCCAATACACTCTGATCACAAACAATCTCTAGAGTCTTTAGTGTTTCATTAAATACGTTCAATGTCTCTGGAATACCTGGCTTATAGGATGTTCCATATAACTTATTCAGAATGAAGTAGGAATTGGTGATTCTGTATTTCTGGGATCTGCAATTGCCACCCACCTGGAACTTGACAGTCAGGTCATTAATATTGGTTAGATTAATTCTCTTGACCACTGGATCATAGTCTCCAACCACATCGACATAACCACTGAATGTATTACAGTTGTACAAACAATTAAGAAGCATTTTCCAGCCAACAAAGGTTGAGGAGTTAGATACCACCGTACTATAACCGTCTCCATACCAACTGATCTGATCGTCAAAAATAGTTGGTGGAGATAGAAGAGTTGTGTTGGAATATGTATATAAAGTGTTCGGAAAGGCATTGGAACTAATATTCTCTGACGATAGAATATCAAATGAAATAGGACCATCGAACAAATATCTTGGAAGTTTCAATGGTATCACATAGGATGCCCACATGGAACTATACGATCCGACATAAATGAAATTTTCATTATACTCTGGTATGGAATAGAAATTGAATCTAACTCTTAGTTTGTATTGCAAATCGGGATTCATGTCACCCGACATCATTGACAAAATGATAGATTGATCTACGCCATCGGTTGTTACGTTGGTTGCCTCAAATCCATTGGGGTAAATAAAAATTATGGCAGTTACATTTTCAAAGTAGAATGGAGATGGCTGTGGGAAGAAATCTAGGAACTGACCATTCGGTAGATATTGGCCGGATTTGAAAGTGCTTGTCAAACCAGCGAGATCCGTTAGCTTGACTGTGAATCCAGGTGGATAGTAAACACCGTCATTCGAAACGGTGTAGGTGTAGTTATAAACATCGGTATTGGATATTGTGAAGTTTACCAAATTAGAATCATAGAGAGTAACCTTTGAAGCTTCTTCTCTTGCCGCATCGATTCCGTGTGAAATTTCAATTGAGTAGACTCCACTGAGATCATCGCTTGCACTAACATTATAAGTGAATTGATACGGTGTAATATATGTTACTGTGAAGCTTATTAGTTTTGGTGGTTCTGTATCTATCCCTTCGGTATCGTATGGAGGTATTAATGTAACAGTCTTTTCGCATGTTGAAAATATTTCTGCGAATGATTGGTAGATAGACATCGGAATAGAGAATCTATGTTGAAAGGATGTATTGAGGTTGACTGTTCCTGGTCCGAATCCCATTGGGTAGGTATTAAAAACAAATGGTTTCGGTGAGTTGATATTGAATGAAAGCACTGGATTGATCACTGTAATACTCGATGATAGCAATACTGTATTATTGATCTTTGTATATGATATATTGTTTACTACACATCCATATAGATTTTCTAAATAAAAATAATCAATCAATATCTATCTATTTATAATATAATATTATGTTATTTTAATTTGATTGAGATATATTAATTACCTGTTGTTACTTGCAGTGGTATAGAGAAAGTTTGATTTAAACTGTATGGACTATTGAGTGAATAGAAATTTAGTGAAGTTGCGCTGTCGGGTGGAATCAATGGACTGAGATAGGTGGCTAAGGAATTAGCTGATAACAAACTGTAAGGCCTGATCTCTGCGTAATCACTAGTTGGTGCGATTGTATATACAAAAAAACGTGATAGTACTTCCTTTGCCGTATTAGCGAAATTAGCGAATGCATATACGTTCTTCTTTGGTGCACCATAAGGCATAGTCACAGGTCGGTTTCTTATATATTGATAGTTATTCTGCTCTATTACTGTGATGTTTCCCACAGTGAAATCCTTCAACGGTTGAGATGTATAAGCAATAGAAGTTTGAGTAAAACCATCGGTGATCTGCACGGTAAAACCATTTGCATCAGTGTAGTTACAAACATATTTGGTTCTAAACATTGGAGTAAGTTTGATTCTATAGATGTTGGCTATATTTGGTCTCAGGGTCAATGAGCATGTGTAGCACGGGCTATTACACTCCAGATTTGAAGTGGGTGTGGATATACCATAAAATGCGGATAGCTCTAGATTGGTAACACTGGTTGATCTTTCAATTGGTTGTATTAAAGTGGAAGTAATGGCATTTGGTCCTGATAGTTAAATTAATATTAAATTTAATATCGATATTAAAAAAAAAAAGAAAAAAACAAGTTCAAATTTATACATACTTTTACAAACAACAGATATTTTTTGTAATGAATAGATTCCAGATGAATTTGAAATAGACAAATCAATGAGGTTACCATTTAGAGGTACATTTACATTGAGTTTCATGGAGATGATTCCATCAGTGGATTGATTTGCACCCCACAGATAGGTGGTATTGAAATTTAGATTGGCTGGTACAATGAAATTGTCTTTTGGTAGTTTATCATAATATACACTGATTTCGAACAAACAAGTTGAATTATTTGGAGTTATAAATTTAGATGTTTGATAGATATAGTATTTGAAATTATTTTGACCTACAAAGATGTGATAAATATTGATTGATGTTAACAAAAGTTATAAAAATTAGTTGGTATAAAAAAAAATATTTTTTTATAGCCTTAGTTTTAAAAAAAAAAATACCATTTACAATATGCAGAGTAAATAGAGAGAGAAATAATAATAATATTTCAACTTTCATTTTTGATAAAATGAAGATTTTATAAATGACTTTAATATTTATAAATTTTATACATCAAATCTGCCACAAATTTTAACACTTTATAAAACCATTTCCAAAAAAATATCTTTGATATTATTATTTTTGACGAAAAACCAAAAATTTGATCTGATCAATAAAACTTTAGTTCATACCCGGAGCAACGCAAATGAGTTGTAAAATTCTCAACTTTTTTCAGATATGCACAAAATACAATTAGTTAAAGCATCAATCTTTGAAATACCCAAAAAAAAAATAATAATAATAATCCTGACGGGTAATAAAGGGTAAGAATTTCTTTTAGTTTTTAATTATAAAATTATATGATTAAAAATAAAGGTATGATTACCAAGATACATTGTTAAAAAAAGATTGACTACCAACGATCTTAGTCTGAAGATAGTCAATGTAGTCACTGAGGTATAAAGATATTTCCTCGGATTCTGATGTTTGGAAAACAAAAACACCTTGTGAATAATCACCAAAATCAAGTGAAAACGATTGTTGTTCCTTTGAAAATGACCATTTTCTCAGATGTGTCAATGGGAATTCCAACAATAATTTCTAAAATTAATCATGAGAATGGCCGTTAGTTAGTCATTGATAATCTAGATGTTTAAAATGTGAGAAACTAAAATTACTTACTCTAGTTTTAGCAATCATTATTAATATACATTTACGAGAGAAACCTAACAGCAGAGAACTGTTGGATGGCAACAGTGCATTGTGGTAGGGTGTAACAAATGGATTGTGATTCTTATCCTTTTGTTTGACAGAGAAGAATGTCGCGCCAAAAGTCTTGAGAGAGCGACACAGCTGGACATATCTGAATTTGGCATAGACCTCTTTGATGCCACGCAGATTGCGATGCTCCTTGTAGATGTGCTTTTCGATCTTTGGGAATGACATTCCCCAGAGCTCCAGACAGTCGAGTGGAAGGAAAAACTTGAGATCCTGTTGTTTGAGGAATCCTGCTTTGTGAATGGTTGGATTGTGATCGCCAAAGTTGATTTGGAACAGAGTTGCTGCCAGCTGGATCGACTCCTCCATCGAAGCGGCATACGTATTCGAGATGATAGCATCACGTGACTGGAAGAATAAAAGGTTGAAATAAACGGGATCGTTGTGGCAGTCGTCAGAGGCAGTATCGAACGAGTAGAATTTCTTTTTAAACATTAACTTTGCGTCGGATGGCACGTTTTGTTGAGAGAGTGAGATGTAGGGCCGCAGCCAAATGCCATTACCAACAAAAAAGTCATCACTCTGTCGCTCGATACCATCGACCAGTGTGCTACTCTGGATTTGCAACGAGAAATCCTCCGTATTCTTAATACCAACTCGATTTCCAATCTCCTGAGTGATCTCTACAACAGTCTTTAACTCATCAACAACAAACGTCTTTACTTTTTTATCTGAAAACTTTACAATTATTTCACGTTCTTGAACTGTTGTATCTGTTATATAAAAATATATTATTAGTTGTTAGTTTTCCAACAAAACCTAATAACTTAACTACTATTCTTTTCTTTTTTTGTTTTTTTTCTACTTACTCTTTGAAAATGTTTGAATCATCTTTGAAGATAGGTCGGTTAGAACTCTCATTACTTTGGTTACTTTATTATCTTTATACAATTCTTTTTTGGAGCGATCATCACTGTTCTCCAGAGTATACAATGGATTTATATATTGCTTCTTTGGTTCAATATATAATGGACATTTTTTCGATACAATTCCAGGATAATCCTCTATATTATTAAATAAATTAATTATTAGTTTCGAAAATAGACTAAAAATAACGGATATGAATATGTGTCATACTTTTTCTTTTATCATCTATAGATGATGTTGAACATGTAGATAGTCTTCTACGAGAAGATATCTTTGCAACAGTACTGTAATCTTTGTCCCATTGCTTTTGAATGGATGGATTGTTTCTCAGACTATGATGAATATAACATGAAAGTACATAGGATATTGCCTCTGCCTCCACAGTTGTAAAACTCATTTTCTTATCTGTAAACTCAACTGAAAACATATGATTTAAAACTTGCCACTTTCTAACATTTGATAATGAATATAAATGAATTGAATTCTATTAAAAAATAAAAAATAGTGAGTTAATAACTTATATTTTAATGAATAATAATTAAATAAACAAACCTTTGTTTCTGGATTTAAAATTAAAATAGTTTCCGAAGAAATACCGAAAAGATATTCATCGGATAGCATCGATACTCTGAAGAATGTATAACCATAGGTTTTCATTGACTTTGCGAGCTGTATGTAATTGAGCTTCGCTTTCTGCTCGGTCATTCCAGCCAGCTTTTGATATTGTGAAGCAATCTCCTTTTGTGCGCTACGCTGTCCGGCAACTACGTACTCACTGGGCAGATAGTCCTTGAGTCGGATCGAATCGATTTGAAAATCCTTTTGATAGTCGCCAAAACAAATCTGACACTGAAGTGCAGCAAACAAAAAAGACTCGGTTTGCGAGCACGGATAGGAGCCATCGATAATCGCGTCAAAACATTGACAAAACACGAAATGTAACATGTCGGGATTCATAGAGAAATCAATAATAATATCTTTGGCAAAACAAAACTGACGCTTCAAGTAGAACGTGGTGTAGAGTGGGTCTATCTGCTGCTCGGGCAGCGTCAAGTCCGACACCAACCACGTGCCGACATCTTCTTGCGCCGTCTCGAGCTTGAGCGACAGTTCCTCGGGGTAGCGCAGCGACAGCTTTGCCGCCAGATCCTTTGAGATCTCCGAGACTGTTTTCGATTCGTCGACGATAAATGTCTTGACAGTCTCGTCAAGCAGCATGCCCTGATGTAGTGGATGCACAACTCTTTCCCACGGACCATAAAACTTAATCTTCAACGTCGACTTTGTATTCTTGAATTCCAACGTTTCATTAGGATCAATATCGTAATCAGCCAAACTACACTCTGGCTTTAGCCAACGTGCATTCCTAAACTGTCCAGACTGTTGAAACAACCCATATCTCTCTATCTCTCCCCATGACGAATTGAAACCAGAGATATCAACTGTATCTATATCATCAAGTGCTTGTTGTGATGACGATGATTGAATAGCATCTTCTGTTGTTGTTGCTGCTGCTGCTGCTGCTGCTGATGTTGTAGTTGTTGTGGTGGTTGTTGTTGTTGTTGTTGTCGAGGTTGCTGTTGTGGATTGTCTTGGACTTTGTGATCTTCGTTGATTCTGTAGAGATTTCTCGAGGAAATCACGCTTCTCTTCGTTGACTACACGGTCGTATATTTGGTGTATTACATGCTCTACTTTAGCATGTATAGAGAATCGCATGGTTATACAACGCTTCTGTCGAACCAAACTGATCTTGATGGGACGTGTCTGAATGGAAACATCGGATGGATGCAATCGACTCACCATGAAACTTATCAACTTTTCAATAAGATTCAAAGGTATTCTCTGTAGATCTTCATTGTTATACTCCATCTTCTCCATGATGGCAATGAAGCATAGTTCCACCATTGATAACACCATCCTCTACTATGTTTCTATTATATATATATATACAAAAAAAAAAAAAAAAAAAAAACTACTATTTTTACAAACAAACAAAAAAAAAGAATACAATAATTACTTTAGATAGAAAAGTAAGTTAATAAAATTATGATAAAACTAAAGTTATGTTGTGATGTTATGAAATTGTTGTTGTTTATTATTATAATTTGTTATAATATATAAATAAAATTTAAAGATTATGATAATGATAACGTGATTGTGAATGTGATGTGAGTGATGATGATGCCTGTTTGACTGCTCTTTAAAAAAGTAGCAGTTTATATAATTTACAAACTCATATGAAAGAAAAAAACGATTAATTATATAAATAATAATAATAAATGAAAATATATATAAATATAAACAAAACAAACAAACAAACAAACAAACAACAATCAATAACAATTAAAACAAGAACACCAATAACAAATATATTATTATTATTATTATTATTATTGTTTAAGTAACAATTAAAAAAGTAAGTCGATTACACACACAATCAAAAACTAATTGTAAAATTGATATTATTATTATTGTTGTTGTGTGAAAATTGGATTGTCTATTTTTATCGATTATTATTTTTGTTCTTGTTTTGTTTTTGTTTTAATATGTTGGAAGATATATAATTTTTATTAAATCTGTTTCTCAGAGAGAATAAATCATCATCCTCCAACAAACAGCGAAAGTTGTTTTTTTTTGCTTTTTTTTTTTTTTGTCAATCAAAAAAAACAAGTGATCTATATTTAGGATGGTAAAGTTTTTTTTTTTCAAAAAAATTTTATGAGAATCTTGTTCAAACCCAAATCCACTACCAATATTTGCTACCTTATTAATTTAATATGGAATTGATTGTTTTGTTTTTGTTTTTTGTTGTTACAAAAATATATTTATTGTACAAATTTTTTTTTATTCTATTTTATTTAAACATCATTTAAATATTTTATAAATACACATACAAATTTTAATCGTACGAAAATATAAAATCAATCAAATTAGTCAGTAAAATAATAATTCGCTTATTAAAATTAAATCTATAAATTGTATATTAATAATCATAATAAAAAAAAAAACAAATCCAATCATATTATCAATCATATTTTAATAATAATAATCTATATAAATAAATATTTTCTTTAAAAAAATAATAAAAAGAAAAGAATAGTTTTGTGTCAATAATTCAATTAAAGAATCATACATTGTTGTAAATTTCAATCTAAATATCAAGAAAATAAATTATAAATTTATTTCATTATCTTTGCAGTTCGTTAGTTTTGTTTACTGTTAAATCCCAAATCCAAGAAATCTATTTTATAAAATGTATGTAAGATTATTATCGAAATAAATAATAACAATAATAATGAAATTGTATCTTTGAAAATTCAAAGTTAATCTTTGCATTGCCCTTTAGTTTCTTTTCAGAAACGATCGGCAACAAACATCGCCAATAATGGTAGATTGATCATCTCTAAATCTATATTATTGATTGAATGAACAATCAACCAAGCCAAATCAGACTTCAAAACAAAAAAGAACAACAACACCACAATATTAAATCATTTACAAATCTCTGTCCATTTTTCTTTCATTGTTTTTGTGCTGTTGTTGATCTATAGGTATTTACTACCTTTAGATTTACTCTTGAAATACATACACAAAATCAAAATCAAAGAATTGTTTACTGAACACACAACACACACCCTCTGAGTCTCTCACAATGCAAACATGATAAATCAATCACCATTGTTATTAATATCAGTATTGTGATGTTTTTTTTTGTGTTGTCTGGTCCCTTTTTTTTATTAATAAAAATATAAATTTGCAAAAAAATAAACTCTTTTTTTTTTTTTGTTTTTGTTGATTAATATAATTAAAAAAAAACCAATCCATCACCAAGACCAGAAAATCAATCAATCACTCGCTGCACCACCCACAAACAATTATTGATCTGTGTGTTGGTTCCCCCAAAGTTTTTCTAAACTTTTTTTCTTATAAGCCGTTATTTACAAAAAAAGAAAAAAAAAAAACAAAAAATTTATTTTTATTT